>NC_051186.1:80184009-80223943 GCF_013339695.2 Rhipicephalus sanguineus | reverse complement strand
CACTTTGTAGTTTTAATTGTTTAATGTGTTTAACGGCCACAAATGTCGCGTATGCCTCTGGTGTGAAGATGCTTTTATTCGGGTGCAGAACGCCGGCATCTGAAAAGGATGGACCGACCGCTGCATACGACACATACGTGTGAGACTTTGAGGAGTCTGTGAAGAATTCAGGAAAAGTGTATTTGTGCTGCAGTTCGAGGCACTACGTACGGATATGTGCATTAAGAGCGGGAGCCATTAGAGTGTTCATGGAGTGACAGACCCAATTCCTCAGCTAAGGCCCCTCACACGAAGTGAGTAGGGCTGTCTCAACGAAGGACGGTTGTCAAAAAGGGCAGAACTGTGCATATCATTAATTGTAGAGTGTGTAGGGTGTTACTCGCATTCACTTTGAGAAAATACACAAAAGCCATGTAAGCTAGGTCTCTGCAGGTGGAGCAACCACTCGTTCGATTCAACGTAGAGGCTTTGTGCGGGGCTGGTGCGAAAAGCACCCGTAGAAAGGCGATACCTAAATGGTGGACGGGGTCAAGCATCTTCAAGGTGCTTGGTGTCGCAGACTGATAGATTATCGCCCTATAATCTAGGCACGTGCGTATGAGGCTGTTATACAGATTTATCAGACACTTCTTGTCACTACCCCACATAGTGCGTGACAACACTTTTAGAATATAGTTTTTATGCTCTTGTTCTCTATATACTTGCTGCGTGATATGAAGGTTAGTTTCGTGCCTAGGATTAGACCTAAGAATTTATGCTGTCTTTACAGACAGACGTCGTCGTCTATATCCCTCTACGGCATTGCTCTAGCGGCATTCCCTGGTTCCCATAAGCTTTCACATAATGACAGTATAGGCAATTCAGTGGAATGACCGAGGGCTGTTACATAACCTCAACGACAAGCAGGAAGTGTAATCAGAGTCTCTACAGGAACACAAGAATCTGAGACGCAAGAGGCCGATTTAAAATCATCTAATATAAACACCTTGAAAAACAATATGTTCATAACGAAAACATCGTGAAAGCGGCCTCTCCGCGGCCGTTGGCATTGCAATAACTACAGAAAGCTCAGTAGCAATCCAACACTTCATGCTGTCGCTATTCTAACTTTACTCTTTATCACTTTAATGGGGCCCTTTCAGCATGGTCAGAAAATGCTGCCGATCGGTAGTCGAGGCTCCTGAGAACATGCGGACCAAACGTTATAGCGGAGCACACCACCTGGAATTAACAATTAATTCTCAAAGTCAGCAAGAAATCGTTCCCTCTTCTTTCTAGAAATGATGTCATATATACCAAAATAACCACACCATACACCCAAATTCACGGCCATTGGCTGATTTGAGCATTGTGAGCTGCATACAGTTACCGTGGCCGCTACGAGAAGCTGCCACGTGTTCGAAAAAAAAAGGGAAAGTGCTCAAAGTCATGACGTGCGCGTGATGTAACTTCTTTCTCCCGTGCAATCCCTTCCTTCTTAGCTTCCAGCGCGCTCGTCGGGACGAGAGAAGAGAGAAAGCAATTACAGTGCGCGACAAATCTCGTGCTGTGGGTACAAGACGAAATAAAAAAATATAATAAATAAATAAATAAACTCCGCTCGTACTTGACAGATTCTAAAAATTTTCGCACCACTCGATTCGTGAGGCAATAAACTCCCTTAATGAAGCCATTCAATCAGGGGCGTAGCCAGAAATTTTTTTCGGGGGGGGTTCAACCATACTTTATGTATGTTCGTGCGTGTGTTTGTATGTGTGCATGCCTATATACGCAAGCAAAATTGAAAAAATTTCGGGGGGGGGTTTGAACCCCCCCAACCCCCCCTTGGCTACGCCCCTGCATTCAATGGTTTCTTGGAAAAGTGTTGCAAGGCCCGTTTAATACCTATATTATGCGTACACATCTCACCTGATCACAGACTTACAAAGACAGAGCTCGAAAACATAATAAACCAGCTGGGATAACCATTTATATAAATGAAAATCTAAATGCTCACAATCTGCTTTGGGGCGATCCGCGCTGTGATGCGAGAGGACGCATAATAAAGCAGTATATGCTATTGTCGGGTGCGTGTTTGCAGAACAAGGGACAATCACATTTTATAGTGCTGCACATAAAACATATGCCACCAGAAGCAGTTGTACGCCGATTGGATGAGGGTAGCTAACCGGCGTCTCTCGTAATCATATCGTGGTTTTGGGACGTTAAACCCCAGATATTATATTAGGGTAGCTAACCAGCATGCAGAATTCTTATGGAGGGTGAAACTTTGTGAACTTCAACCATGTAAGCTGAATATTTTTTCTACTGCTTCATCGCAAAATAACTTACTGGTCCTTGGAAGAGCTGTCGTAGATGATAGCCACTGCAAAACCGTAGCCTTAGGTCCAAAATATTGTTTTAAGCCTAACCTCAAACTATTAGACCTTTTTTTAGCCCATTGCCACCGTCGCCATCTACGTATCGCGAGGACAACTAACAGCAAGCCAAGAAATAAAAACTAAAATATAACGTCGCAACTGGAAGGGGTAGCGACGTCGCACATATGCACTGCATGGCGCAAAATTGATTTTTTTTTTATTGCTGACTTTACATGCTCACTAATAGCGCCTGTAAACAATTCTGTGCTTCTTTTTGTCCAAGACTATTATTTTGACTGTAAAAACTTCACACGTTTCAAATCTATCCGCAGAAATGCCACGGAGGGCTTCCGCGCAGTTTTCGTAGAGCATCGAGATGCAAAACCTAAAAGGAGCGCGCCGGCATTATCACCTAGCACACAAGGGAGGCGTGCCTGACGGAGGGCAACTCTGTAACTCCTCGCCCCTATACCGGCATAAAGGGGTGTTTGTTCGGCTACTGTCCTCGTGCTCACTTGGAATAACTGCCTTTCTGCACATATCAGTCGGAGACACAACAAATATTTACTCACTGGCGTGCACTGTTCTACTTACACTCAATGGCAGTCACTCAAGTTCGTAGTCGCGCATACTGCTTGAGCACATTGGCACCTACTCTCGTACCAATACACACTCGGAAGTATCCACTTTCACACTTAAGCCCCTGTTCACTCAGTCGCGCCAACGCCTTCGATAGGCAAACTCACATGTGCATCACTCATTCTCATTTCTATGCTTAGCAAGTAACACCTCTATAGTAACTGCATGACTGAGCTTCTACAGCAGAAGCTCGACATAGCTTTTAACAGTTCTTCTGCTGACCGTTGCATTATATGAACTTACACAAGTGTTGCCCTTTCATTCCTATCCTTGTGCTGCAAAAGCATATGGTTTACTTTAATTGAAGTTACCAAGGCCATCACATCATACCAACGCATCCAAGTTAGAGTACAACCATCAGGATTGGCATGGTTTCTCCACATAAACTGGCACAGGTTACAAAGCAGTCAAACGATTTTTCTAGCACATAGCTTATAAACACAACAAAATGTATAAATTATTGCAATACTTTATTGCATCAACAAATGGTAGTAGGATGGCAAGATGGGCCTGTTGGTTGAAATTCGTCTTTTGGTGCCGAGTTTTAGTGTCGACAGCACGACCTACCATACTCCCGACCTGCCCAGATGTCCCCTCTCCAGCGCCCACGTTCTAGCTCATACCTCCTGCCGCTAGAGATGTAACCTACGAGTGTTTCAATGCTAGTCAGCACCTATTCGCTGATGTCAGCTTCAACGCTCGTGGTGATGTTTCACCAGCGCAGAGTGCTCATATCGTGTAATTATTACGCATAAATGCAAAATACTTCGGAAATAAAATATGGAAAGTGATTTAGAATTTTTTTTGTTTGCATATAAAAGGACACAGCCGTTCTACACTATGCAAGTCTACAGCTTCTTACGTTAGTCAACCAGTGTGCAGTAAATACTTAACCGCACTGTATAGCTTACTTGACCCTCCGTCTAAGTTTGCAGAAACAGTCACATAATGCCAGCAGTTCGTCACAGAATACAGGCGTTCTTACTCCAGCGCTGTCCAATTGGTCGCAGAGTAGCAGACGAACAGGTTATAGGTAGCGCCACCTACGGCGAGCGGTTGAACGAGAGCGAGGACGCGCGCTCCCATAGGACCCCCGCTATCTGGGCAGGTCAGGAGTACAGTAGGTCATGGTTGAAAGAATGTACCTAATGATGCATAACCGAAAAGGTGTCAGGAGCCCTCTCTTGCTACCGCAGCGGTGAACGCAGACTGAGAGTACTCTGGCAGTGCTGAGAAGAGCTGGAAAAGTCGCAGCATACGCTCTGGGCTCAGGTCCCCCATGCGCTCGAACACCCGCGTGGCACCTTCACGGAGCAGCCGCGGCCCACATCCAGGTATCCACTTCCTGCAATGCGGACATGGCGTAAGATATATACTTTGGGTGAGGACACTCGCGAGACGCGATCGATCAGATAAAATAATGCCACGCGCCCATCGCTCCACCGACCGCAGTGGATATCTATTGGCGGGTCGACGCAACTTGAAGACAATTCAATTCAGTTTATTTTTGCCATCAAAAACAAAACTTGATAGCTGAGGAGCCCGTGGTAAAAACTATCTTTCTATAGTTTGACGACGCCGTGGACACCTATAACAAACAAACATCGTGGCGATATCGTAGCTGTGTGTAAAGAAGGCGTAAAAAAAAAGAAAGGCGTAGCACTAGCATCATCGCTTCAAGGGAAATATCAAGTTCCCAGTCAGCGAACATGGCTATGGCATGCTAGGAACTAAGGCTGGAAACACATGCCGCGTTTTTTGCAGGCGAAGAATGCGACGTGCAGCGAACGGTGGCAATGCCGCCGACCACGTAGGTTGCTATAGCAATGGCACAAAAACCATTTTCTCTCTTGAAATTGTGTCGTCCCGCCAATAGATATCTGCTACCGTCGTCGGACCAACGGACGCACACCACTGTTACCGTATTTACTCGAATGTAACGCGACCACAATTGTAACGCGAGGGGTGACTTTTCAGTGCCGAAAAAAAAGAACACAAATGTAACGCGAGTAAAGCGGGGGGAAAAAAGTACCTTTATTTGCTGCACATGGTAGTGGCAAAGACATCCCAGTTTCTAAATATAAAGTGTGTTTTGTTCATTCGTTGCTTTCATCGCCATCATCGCCGGTGGTCGAGCCCTCTTTGTCACTTTCTTCCTCCCAGATGAGGTCATCCTCCGTGCCATTCATATAGTTCGATATACAGCACTTTTAAAACGCGCGAACTATCATGTCGTGCGGCAGGCTGTACCAAGCGGCGGACACCTACTCGGCAATTTTCGGAGCGCACCTGGCCGTCGGCACCACACAGTCTTGACCCAGTCAAGCATAAGCAGAGTGTCCATCCAACCTTTTTCTTGGCAGCGGACAATCACATCCCTGGGGAACAGCTCCTTCAGGATCGTTTTGCGCTGGAAAATGATGTATGGCGGCAACTTGCGCCCATCCGCCAAGCAGGCTACCATCACGGTTAGCCGCGTCTTCTCGTTGCTTGTTGTCCTTATGCGAACTTGGGGGGCACCTGTTTCGCTGACAGTCCTTGACACAGGCATGTCCAAGAAAACGAGTCTGGTCCGCGTTGCCAATGTGACCCAACGGCATTTGCGACGAGCGGCGCAGGTCGAGCACATAGCGCTGAAACTCCACTAGCTTCGCTTCGCAATCTGCTGGTAGCTTCTGCCTTATCGACGTTGTTCGCCGGAGGGAAAATCCATTTCTTCGCATGAACTTTTGTGCCCATCCACGTGAAGCCTTAAAGTTCTCCCGCGGGATCCCCATCTCTCGAGCTATGTCTCGGGCTTTCCACTAAATAAGCTCAACGTTGACCCCCAATAGGCGATTTCGCTGCTCAATCACAAACTCCGCCACTTTTTTTTCGAGTTCTGTGTGACGGCCACAACGAGCTCCACGAAAGCCTTTTCGGCCGAGCTCACTCTTGAAGAGTGCTTCACGTTGGAGCCTCCACCCACGGATAGTAGATTCCGCCACATCTAGCCGTCGAGCTGCGGCTGAGTTCCCGATTTCCTCCGCCATCAGTATTGCACTTCTCTTAAAGCGGGCATCGTACTGAACTCGTCACGCTACCATTTGCTCGTGCCGAAGTCGCGGAAGCACAAAGGAAATGAACCACCCGCAAAACACGTAGCGAACAATAGGATTGGATTACATTGGATTCGATGTTGCCAGCGTGCATATGTTGCCAGCACAAGGTTGAAAGATCGCTGGGTTTGTCGTAGCCATTTTAAGGAACCAGTGGGGCGGCAGCGCCAAGGCACGATTTGAGGTGCTTCGATTATAACGCGGACCCCCAAATCACTTCAGAGAGATTTTGAAAAAACACTCACGTTACATTTGAGTAAATACGGTACTTTATCTGGTCAAATGTGCCTTGCAAGTGAGCCGAGAAGTGTCCCCACTTAAAGAGTATATATATCTTACACCGTGAGTGCAGAAGAGACGTGATGATGAAAATTTTTCCATAACTATTCTGTACCTATAAGAAACTACAATGCATTCAGTGGATGAATGTGGGCACAGAATTGATAGAGAAGCCACTGAGCGTGACTTCTACAGAAGGCCAGCATACTCACTCGAGACAAGGTAGCACATAAGCGGTGCGGCGCACCATGTTCTGTCGCACAAAGAACACCAGCTCGTGAAGCCGCTCAGGGCTGCCCGCCAAATCCCAGAGGTCGCTGCGTGGCACTAACCGCACCAAATGCAATGGAGCCTGGAGCACACACCCCAGAAAAGTACATGTCACAAAGGTTTGACTAAACTAACACATCGGAAAGTTAAAGCTGAACCATCCCACACTTGCCTGAACAGCGAATGCACTTTATGGTTTCTTAGATAATCTCATGGCTCATGTGCAGCGTCACAAAAGAACTGAACATCCTAACAATATGCATCAGTGCTTTTGGCAGCGTTGTACAAAAAAGCTAAAACCATTTTGCAGCAAGTAGAGTTACGGTGCGCCAATATGGTTATAGCAGTATGCCTCCAAAATTTCACACTCATCCTCACCATGACCTCTTCCAGATATCTAGCATTACTGAACAATGGATGACGGTGACATTTTTGGCAGTGGCCGAGCAGGTATGCGCAATAAGTAGAGTTCAAGAAAGCCCAGTGCTTACGCAGCCAAACACTAATACGTCGTCCTCTTTGAATGATGCACATTTTTTCGCAAGTTAACTGAATTTCATACGCCACATGTGTGTCATATTTGTAGAAACAGTTGTCACGCTGCATAATGCCTTCTGATATTTTTGCGTTGTCACGAGCCGATGGTGAACACAAGCTTGCAAGTTGGCGGTGTGCAGAAAACACCATATCTATGCCTTGGCACAGTTATCCATTTCCTAAAAACTTACACCACACGAAGTGCAGCAGGTAACCCCTATGAAATTGTAGCATATTAATCAGCACTTCCGCGCAAGCGGGCTTTGCTGGATCCGAGGCAGCTCGTTTACAGTCTGGGCAGTGTATTTGCATAGCCCCCGATGCAGAGCGAAAGCGGAGAAACACATGGCGTATAATAAATGAGGGCTATTGGCAGCTTTAGAAGATGTGGTTACTATATAATGAAAGTTATAGTTTCAATCCCTTCACTTCGTTTTCTTCAGTCTCATTTCCCCTAAGCCCGTGCCCAATTATTACTTTCAGCATTGTTGGGCAAGAACATGATAGAAGTCATTTGTTCCTTCCAAAATGAGGACTTCTACACTGAGTCATTCACCATGTGACCGTAAGCGCGAAAAAAAAAAACAAAACAAACAAACCAACTGACATGCTTGCTTGTGCGCCGTAATTGCAGAGCTTCCCAACGTTTCCCTTGCAAACAACCATAGCATTCGGCCACGTACGCTGCCGCTTAAAAAACGACTGGGCAGCAATGATGGAGGTGGCTCTGTGATCAACTTATAGCTTGCGGCAGCACAAGCGATAACCTCTCCGTGCGCTTATCACTGTCAAGAACCACCGTGAGGGAACCATATCATTTGTACGTGGAACGTTAGGGAGCACGTCATGTGGTACTATTTTGCATTTCGTGGGCAGCTGAAACAAGCAGAAAAAACAATACATAGCATACAGAAAGCTTGAAACTGTCTAATCAGATTTTTTGCAGACCGACCTACAACTTAATTGAAATTTTTGCCCAGGTTCGTTGCTTTAGAAGTTAAGTAATCTTGCCTAATTAAGCAGAACACAAAAATAGTGCTACTATCCACGTGCAATAGCCAGCAACGTGTATTCCTTTGCGTCCTCATAAAGTTCGTCAGCATATTTTTGAACTCTGGCTAGAGTTAGGCGGGCCACCCTGTATACGACTCTCCTTCCCACGTTATGCAAATTACAATCAAAGGTGTCTGCAACTATTTCACTTCTTTAACGAATGCGCATCCTTCCAGCAAGTTTTTCTAGCTAAGTGCGCAGATGAGCTTCGCAATGTGTCGAACATGGATCAATGGCTGTGCTTTGACATAGCTCTGGAACCACGCTTCTTTATGTACATCATCAGAGTCCGATTCTGCCTGAAACCAAATGAAATCTGAAAGCGAGATTGCACTCACTCATGTTGAAAATATATGTTTTATGTAACTTCAGCTTTTGCCAACAGAACACATGATAAAAAAAATGTTTAAACTAGTGTAAAACAGACGAGCCAAAATTAAAGACTGCTTTTCTCACCTGAGTTTTCCCTCCACGGGGGGGCAGGAAAAGTTCACGTGATACCTGCACACAGTATGCTTAGTTACTCATAATTCCTTAACATCAGAGGACAATGTTGATATGTTATAAAATAGGTCCGAGACAATGGCCAAGTGGTTAGGTTGGTGGGAGGAAGTTAACCAGAAGTGAGAAATGTGCATTCAGGTACTGAGAGCCACGAGCAGACCAACATTTATTTACAAGACAGGTCAGCCGACTTCAGGAGGTCATGCACTCGAATGCCGGGGATGTTGCCTTGCCTCAATGTTGCCTCGCAAGAATCCTCAAAGTGAGGAGCACTGGTCCACTTAGATGCGAGGAGAAATACAGCTTAATTTGCTAAAAGTACACAGATAAGGTAGAAGTTCAGGGAAAGATGGAATCTTGAAGCGACGAAAAATCCTTGGAACACGGGGTGTTGCGGGAGCCAACGTTTCGACAGGTAGACTTGTCTTCTCCAAGGCTTCGTGGTACTTGGTGGAAATGGTGACACGCACTTGACTCTTGGAGAAGAGAATTTAGCAATAGACAGTCACTACAAATTCCTCCCTCCTAGACTAGAACTGCAGTAATAGTCAAGTGGTTGGAGCCTCTGCCTCCAATGTAGTGCTGCTGTGCCCAGTGCCAAAAGGCACCCACCGGCTTTAAATGGGAAGCATTTCTTAGTGAACCAAAAGCACTTTGACCGACCAACCAACCCACCTAACTGCCTGCCTGCCTACCTATACCTAGAGTCCCTGAAACTTCGTAAAGTAACGACATACGTGCATAAAAGCGTGCCTCTTCCCTTTTCTCACTACTCTGCCCTCTCCGAGGCTGACGCCGCGTCGGCATTGGCCATCTACCTTCATGTGGGACTGCTCGGAGTGTCCGTTTGTTCACAGTCGCTCGTGACTGCCATTTTTGCTCTCTAAGCGCGGGTTCGCTGGTTCTTGCGCACGTGTTTTATGGATACGCACTTTCCATTCCGCGTGCGTTGTGCTCCGAGTTACCTTGCAAACACGACCGACGTCACGGTTGGTTGCTATGGGCTTCAGCTGCGCTTGAGGATGCCGAAACAAATCAAGTGAAGGCAAAAAGCTGTTCATGATACCGTCCGGAAAACGCAACGAGTTGCGAAGAAAGGCTTGGTTACACCGAATCGGAAGATAGAACTTTCGGCCGACGTTTTCGACGCGACTATGCAAGGTAAGTTGCTGTCCTTCTACTATAAGTACTCGTCGAGGTTCGCGCAAATCGCTGCGTGCTATAACGCCGTAGACACGTCTTAGTTAATTTTGCAGTATGTCGCTATTTCTCACACATTTTATTGCTGCTTCTGTGGGGTCTGTAGTAAGTGTTTTTTTTTTTTCAAGAATATGTGGTTACATTTTCTGCTTGACGTGATGCGCCTACTGGTTTGAGTTTGCGGTATTGGTTTGTGCGCCTAGCATGGCACGCCGACTGCAGAGGCACGCCGACTGACGATCGAAAATGTGATTGCGAAACTTGAGAGATTCAGCGCAGTTCTTTTGAAGAAACAAAGCTGCAGTGCAAAAGCTCACATTAGGAGTGGCACTCTCTGTTTTTGTTGTGTGCTTGGTTTTTTTTTTCTTGGAGCAAATAGCTTTCTTTGGTTCTTTTGTGTCGACAGATCCGCCGGTGGACTTGCGATAGAAGGTGGGTAGGCAAAGCGTGCGTGCCCAACCGAGTCGCAGGGTGCGTTCATCGTTTAGGAACCTCACGTATACGTGTTGTTTAGCGCGAAGGTTTACGTGCCATTTCGTGTGGAGGTTTATATCCGCGAGTGGCTTTCCGCCGCTGTGGAGCAGAGGTTACGGTGCTCGGCTGCTGACCCAAAGGTCGCGACCGACCGCGGCGGTCACACTTCGACGGAGGCGAATAGCCTGAGGCCAGTGTGCCGTGCGATGTCAATGCTTGTTAAAGAACATCAGACGGTCAAAATTTCCAGAGCCCTCCACTACGGCGTCTCTCATAATCATATCGTGGTATTGGGACGTAAAACCCCAGATGATATTATTATCTGCGAGTGGAGCTCTCGCGAAGGAAACGTTTACGGTGGCAGGCTAGTTTATTCGTTCGCTTGCTCGTTTATTGAGCAGCGAGTATAGCTCGTATGTCAAGTTTGGTACGAGGCACACTTGCGAACTATGGCTGGTGTGTCTAACCTCTTAACGAATCAACCAACGCTGTCTAAATGTATTGACTAGGCATTATATACGCCTTCTGGCGCATTCTTCTTTCAATGAAGCTCCGAGCTGCTGCTTCCAGTGACAGTAATTTTCTAAATAAATAATAGTCGACACTCTTTAACTAGCATAATAGTACGCCAACACTCATTGTCCATGTGTTTCTTGCACTCTAAAAACTGTCCGCACCATTTGTGGAGTCTTCTTGCCCCTCACCAATAACCGTCCTCTGGCTAGTTTGCGCTTCCTTTCTTGAAAACTCGGCGCTCGCCACTTTCCTATCAAGGATGCTTTTTAATAACATGCATGCCGTTCGTGACCTGGAAGTACTGGGCGCCCGGCGATAATGAAAGGAAAGACACGCGAGATTGATGGTTATTGTTTCGGGACAGGAATACGCCCCATAGCACGCCCTTTTTGTGAGGTTGCTAAACAGTTAACAGGAAATAGCGAACGCAGAGATTGGGTGAAAAAAAGAAAACAAGTGAGCCAGATGCTGGATATTGTTTTGTGGGAAAGAGATGCTTCAAATACGCCCTTTTGTATTGCAGTGTACAGTGCTACATAATACACGCACGTATAGCGGGGTTAACTATCTTTACCCAACCGATACTTCGGAACGGCTACCTCTAGTGCATACTGGCAGCCTCAGTGCGTCATTGGTATACGCGGCGAATTCGCCTCGCGAGGACGACGTGTACAATGTATAGGTTTCCGAAGGCATCATGTAGAGCGGGACATTAATGTTCAACATCACACATGTCCTTTACAAACGTGTCCTAACATCTCCTAAACAACATATACAGTAGAACCCCGCTGTTACGTTCCTCACTGCTGCGTTTTCCCGGCTGTTACGTCGTTTTCCGCCGGTCCCGGCATAGCTCCCATAGGATACAATGTATTGGGAACCCCGCTGTTACGTCGTAACTGTCGGACCGTTCCCGTATGATACGTCGCGAAGTGCGCCAGGAGCCAACCGAGTGACTACCAAAGAGAGCGGCCATGACGCATTTTCACGCAGCTTGGCCTCGTTTGACCGTAATATTAGCCGCATGAGAGGCGCAAGCAACAGAATCTTTCAAATGATGCAAACAAAAGCATGGCCTTCGAGATTCAAATTGCAAAGATGGCGTCTATGACGTAACTGCTCGCGAAAGCAAGGCCTTCGAGATTGGCATTTACTATTGACAAAAGCATAGCCTCTGAGATTTGCATTGCACAAACATGGCGTGTATGACGTAATTGCTTGCGAAAGCAAGGCCTTCGAGATTGGCATTCACTTCTGCCATCGCGTTGGCGTAGACTCATCATCATCGTTATTTGTCGGAGAACGGGAGGAGTTCGAGCTGGTTGGAGCTCGCATGGTCGTGCGTGCGGTTCGCGGTCGGACTCGCCGCGCCGGTCGTGATTGCGTGTGCTTAGTTCTTTCATGCCTACAGCTGTTGGTGTTAAAAAAATCACATACGTTGATTACATTTCTGTGGATAAGGCCGTCCTAAGCTCCGCGTTTCTATTCATCGACTAGATCGCGGCTGAGCGCGCCAATTTTCGTGCTGCTCGTAAGAATTGAAATAAAATTCTGTACCACTAAATATTTTGCCGTTTTTCCAGTTTTTCGGCTCTTACGTTTCCCGTCTCTTACGTTTATTTCCTACGGTCCCTTCAAAAACGTATCAGCGGGGTTCTACTGTAATTAAAAAAAAAGGATACCAAGAGCTAGACGGCTAGTGCGAATGCTTAAAGCGCGCCACCTGGCAAGCGCACGCTCTCTTTGTGAAGTGTCGTCTGCTACGCAGGAGCAAGGTAGGTGGCGCCATGCTCGAAAAGAGAGTGCGAAGGAGAGGAGAACGAGGAGGAACATGAGCAGAGGAGGAGAGTGTCGCTACATGCGTGCACTTTGATCGGACAGTTTTAAAAAACTTAAGAAAGCTCCATTGTAGACAGGCATGGCCTCAATGCGGTGGAGCATAGCAATAACACATGTCACAGTTATAACAGTGACACCCCCAAGATTTGAGGACATCATGGGTACATGGCGCCATCTCAGTGGTGGTAACAGCACCCTGACATGACTGAATACAAAATCGGCAAAAAAAATTATACCTGATGAAAAAAAAAACTAATTATCAAAATTGACTCCTGGTTCTACAGAGCAAAAACCCACTTGAACATTCTGGTAGAATAGTATCGCACTACAATAAGCACGTGGTTTCCCAGGACATCCAAACACTGCCGATAAGAAACACATGGTGCCGACTGATTGTGACCTTTTTGTAGCAAGCACGTACGCAGTGTGGAATACTCCAGCTAGTACGCGAGAGAACTTTCCAAGATTAATGCAGTCTACTTTTGCGATCGCAGAAGCAACAATGTCAATAAACGCCACCTATCTCTTTGCACACCATATAAAATGGGCAACATTTCTTGTGTGCTTTAGTATGGCTAGTTTAACTGTGGCACAGCAATTTTTGTTAAAAGCAGGACGAGGCTGTGTCCTGCTTGGCGCTGCCCCACCTTACCAGAAAGTGGAACCCCATTAGCCCAAACTGCTACTCTTCAAAGACAGCAATGTTGAGATTAATGCCAGCAGCGTACACACAATGCAGCTTACCTGGCCAAGTACATCAACATGAAAGAAGAGCTGGTAGAGGATGCTGACATCTCGATAGTGCCTGAAGTTGCTGCCTCGGGATGCTGTGATGTGCTGCATCACACACATAGTCAAAAGCATGTGCTATCGGTCAGTGTTGACAAGTCAAGAAACATGCACTGTCATGTCTACAAACCAGACAATAGGTAAAATTCGCGGCCTCAACAAACACGAGATACCCCAGGAAACTTGTGTTCACATTTTGCACTGGCGACCAATTTTAGGTAAGCACCTCTAGAGGGTATATTTAAAAAGGTTCAGCACACCAGATCATGCATGTTGTTTACACACAAATGCATGTATAATATGTTAAACGGAAAAATCATTGTTCTTTTTTTCATCGTACTACTGTATCAGAACGAAACTGTATAATTGAATACAGGTCCTAATTGAATAATTACTTTGTTGTTTTTTATTACTTATTGTAATTGCCACAACTGCTTCCACCATTTGCTGACCTTTCTGCTCCGTCCATGTGTTCACAACATTCAGTAGTCTATTGTAAGTAGCAAATAAATAAGTAGTCACAGAGCAACCGATTTTTGTGTAGATGTCATTCGCCGCCACCACGTCCCCCAAATGCCCATCACAGCTGTTGCACAAATTATTTTAAAGTATATCCGCTTTTTCAGTAGAATTAAACAGAGGCATATTGTGTGGGAGTTAGCTACTGAGCCACACAAGGCCTTGCAACCTGCTTTAGAAAGAAAACTAAAGTGCCGAAAACATCGAAATTATACTCGGAAGACGCGATTGTTCCGATAAACGGAGTTTATTTCACATATTTATGAACAGCTGGCTCTATCTTTCGAGGATTGTCAGTGCGCAGCGGCTGCATGCCAGCACGAGACGCAACGTCAAAGTCACCGCGATGAATGCAGAGTGCACGTTTTCCTGTACTGCGTGTATGCAGAGTGGATGCAGATGGATGCAGAGTGCACGTTTTCCTGTACAGCATTGTATGCCGCCGGTGCTGTTCGTAGTGGTCCTAGGAACTGCACTGGAAGCTGGGCGCGTTAAGAGATGTGGGCGACGGCTGGCATTGTTGGCAGGCCCCTTTGCAGTGGAGTTGAACTTCAACAGCTTTAGTTTACGGCGCGGCCGCGTTTGTGAGAAACTCTTAAATTATTTTCTGCTAGGTCCTGACTGAAATGAAGGCTGTGTTTACTGATTTTGGCACCTAATCCTTCAGTTTGGCTGAAAGTCTCCGCGGCACACATTTTGTTCAGTATCCCCTGAGAAGGCATTCTATCGCACGAGGAACCAATTGCATACGTGTACATGAAGCATTCATGTTGTGCTGTATTTCACCAGTTGTTACGCCAGGTGAGTTGCATGGAGCATAGAGCTTCCTACAATATTTACTAGAGGAAGCTATGGCACTGCAACCGTTCAGCCAACATGGGAATGATGGGTAGTACATGGATTTGCCTAATCTTCGTGCTTGCAGCTTCTAACGCACTTGTGGCTTTGTTTATTGTTGTGTTTTGGCTTCCGTTTTGGATGAAAGAATGGATCACTGTGAACTTCGTGAGGCGATTTGAACTGGTGAGGCTAAAAAAGGTCAAGCTGGTGAAGTGGAACTGCTGAACATTTGCTGAACTTCGTCTTGCGACATAGCGGCTGCAGGCCACACGAAGCCAAATGGAGCCCAAAGAACGAAGCTTAGAACAAATCCATGTACTACCCATCATTCCCATGCTGGCTGAAGCGCCATGCATTGCAGCTCTTATAGACACTAGCGCCAGATTTCCCTCTGGTCCACTACTAGGAAACTCTATTGCATGAAGGGTGGATGCTTGAAACCTGCTTACTTATTACAAAAGGCTCTACCACGTTTCATGACCATCAAGAGTGGCATTTTATAGCGACAGCAGTCACATGTATACCTGTGTACGCGCACAGTGTTGGAGTGGCATAGTATATTATGTGCTGCACCATGTTACAGGGTTTGTCCGAGAAGTAGTAGGGCTGATTTTTTTCCCCGCCAAAACATGGTAAAGGAGGGGGATGTTACTGCGCTGGCTGGGTGGCGGGGGGTCTCAGCTACCAGCACACCAGACGTCTCCAAGCCTCCACGGACCGTACAGTACTCGCATATTGAAACGTGACATCAAAACTTTTAGTATAACGAATGGTATGCACAAAAATGCTCGAGATAGCCACGCCATGTCGCGACGAATAATGTTGGCTCTGATCGACGTGTTCGAGTCCAAATTTCGCCGATATGACCCGAACTGAAGACGGTGGAAGGGAAAAGTACGTATGTGCATTACTTAGACCTAAGTTGTCGCGTTTAAATCCGCGAGTACTGTACATCTTGTTTGGGTAGTAGGGCGTAGTTTGAGTTTAAGGTGAACCCCTTTCAAAGCACCTCGTAATCTCCACGTGAGTCGTTTGTTAGAACACAGTTATGCGACAAAGTTTTGCATCAAACTGGGTAAAACTGTGAATGCAACCCATAACATGATCAAGACTGCTTATGTGAGTGATGCCCTGGATTGATCAAGTGTTTGTGAGTAGCACAAATTGTTTCGGGAGGGAAGAAAGTAAGTTGGATATCAGCAACGGTCAGGATGCCCTTCAACGGCAAAACATGATGAAAACTTCATGAAAGCGTAAAATCTTTTGAACTCTGGCCTTAGATTGAGTGCGCAGATAACATCAGAACAACTAAAGTTACCAAAAACTATGGTGCGAAATTGGTGCCAAAAGTGTTCACTGACGAACAAAAACAAAGACATCTTGTGCTTTGTAAGAACTTCTTGATTGTGTTTGTGACAATCCAAATTTTCTTGACAACATTATCACCTCAGACAAGTCGTGGCTTTTGAGTTTTGAGTACGACCCTGTGACAAAACGCCAAGCCTCTGAATGTCCCACCTCACCCGAAAAAAGCCTGCATAAGCCATGGCCGGACTGGAGAAACGTGTGGGTTCTTTCGCGCGCCACTCCAGAGCGGGCATGCACATGCAAGTCGAAAAAAAGTCACAGTTTCGCCGCAAGGCCGAAGCAATGAATGCGATAGCAAGAAACTAATGCTACATGAAGTGAGGCTCGCCAATGGATACTCTCAGTTTGAACAGCGCTCCTGTTGCAAAGGCGGCCAAAGCAGCGAAGGAAACTAGCGTGCTTCAAATGTCGAGCTGTGACACTTGATAGTTCGCGCTCATCTTCTGTTTGTTCGTTTAGCGGCGTCCCTTGAGCTCGAGTGGCTTTCGTACGCTCCGTAACATGAGGGCGGACATCACGGTGAAAGCGTGAAACATCCCTCTTCCCCTCAGCACGAGAAAACCGTGCGAGCAGACAGCGGAAGGGTAAGGTTCTCCTTGCGCAAATATAAGAAGAAGCGAGCGAGCTCGCTGACGACTTTTAAATGCGCCTGTCGCGCTCCTAACACCATCTCGCTGGTAATGAAGAAACGCTTATAAGCGCAGCCGTCTCCGAGTCCGTCCAGCGGTAAAGGATGTGTATATAACGCTCGCCATTAGCTACGTGGAGGATCTGCGCTTCGTGGCGTAGTGGCTAGCGCCACTCGCTGCGGAGCAAGATGTCCCTGGTTCGATTCTGCGCTTCGGAAGCTTTTCTCTGAATTATTTTTCTTTGGGGCTTTTATTTATATATACATACTTATACATATACGGTGCATGACGGCGGCGACGGCGACGGCAAAATTCAGCCGAGACTGTCCATATAATTGCTATCGCAATAAAAGAAATTGACGCTGATTATCTTTTTTGACTGCAAAGGAGTGTTTCAGAGAGAGTTTGTGCCACCTGGTATTTGTGCAACACACAAAAGGAAGTACTTGTGCAACGTAAAAATGTGGAGCACAGAAAAAGCAGAAAAGAGACTTGAATAATCTTCGCCATCTCAAAAGCAAACAAATATTCTGTTTCATTTTGTGTTCCTTCAGTGCACTGTTGCAGCGAGGCGACATTATGACTGAAACAACCAAGCAGTGCACATATATGCCTGAATTTCACAACGCCAGTGAACAAGCGCTGCACAACAGCACCCAAGGCTCAACAGCGCTGTTAATTCACTTGACTCAATGTCTTGCATTAATGTAAAATTGGGCTTGGTTATTGTTTTTCAATTAAAAAGCCCACTTCTAAGTGTAATAAACGTTCAGAGATGCACAAAATGATTCGTGTTGGGAAGTGAACGAGGGCATGGCAGTGAGGGCCACGCATAGGGAACCAGTGCTGGAGTTTTCAGAATGCATTCAGTGCCGTCCTGGTGGTTCACAGCGTGCACATTTCAGACACTCCTGCGGATAAAAGTGACAAGTGGTGAAGGCAACATCGGCTGGCGGATTCAAGTGTCACAACTATGTAGGAATGAGTCAGGGTAAATACCTCTATATCATGACTTCTAGAGTGCAGTAGGTTGCACTCTTGCCATCCTGTCTAGCAGCGACAGGCCTGTTTCTAAAGGAAATTTCGTGTATCCGCTTGTTTTATTCGATAGTGAAGACAGCCAGCAGTAAAAGCCAGGGTGCCGAACAGCAGAATTTGTAGCTGCAATTTTGTCAAGAATAAAATGAGCAATATTATGCACCATCTGGCATATGTAACAACTTTTGCATTCAGAACATCACTGCCAATCCCCTTATGATGCCACTGCGTCGAGTGAACGATACAAAGGCAAATTGTCTACATTATTTGCAAACAGTGGTGTTGAAGGAAAGCTGCCTTATCATATGAGATGTGTGTGCGGGGCACACACAACTAAGCCGTCTAAGTGTTATAAAAAAAAAAATAAAAAGCACGCGATGGAGGCTCTATGCTGAGAAGCCTCTGCATCTCAGCATCTTAGGTGAGCCACCTATCCAGCACTGGTTTCCCATATAGGATTCTATGTCAGGTGGGCATTGTGGTGGATGGCCTGTCGCACGAAGGTGCTTCATAAAGTCAGGTACAATTACCGTATTTACTCGCGTAATGATCGCACCCCTAAATTTTGTCGTCTAAATTCAATTTTTCTTTTTCCCCGCGTAATGATCGCACCCCGAACTTGCCGCATCGATATGTCGTGTGCCAAGTCTAGCCGATGATCATCGCATTTATCATCTGTCGAATGTTGCGTTAATAACTCTTCCAAACTTGCCAAGTGAACTGCACGCACCAAACATATTCATAATTTTTGCCCACCGTTGGCGGAAACGTGCCATTTAGGATTGCAGTAAAGGCAAATGCCGCAGTTTTCACTGAATGCCCGCCATGTGTTTTATGTCTGTGGCAGCTGAACGCGCCCATCTTTGTTTCTGTGATCTGAAAGCAGGCATCACTATGCTAATGCCGTAAATTTAATGATTTAAATGAAAGCATTCCTTATTTAGACAGAAGAGACTGTTTTGACGCGCGTGACGTACTCACAACCACCGTGACTGACGAAAAGAAGAAAAAAAAATGCGGTCGCTTCGCTCTGTGGGCCGCCATGTTTGTTTTGCTATCCCGCACTGTTACAGCGGCGGCCGCCTGTTGGTCGACCTGTTGTCATCCCGCAGCAACAAGCTGCCGACGCATTCCCATAATTCCTGAAAAAGCCGTGTCGCCGCCATCCCAGTCGCTCGTCACGGCGTCACTCGACACCACGTTTTTTTGGCTGTGCTTTGTGATCGTCTGTTAAAGCACCGTTTCACCATGGGGCGGTATGCGAGCTTTACTGCCGCGTTCAAGCTGAAGGCGCTTGATTACACGCTAGAGCACGGAAACCGCGCTGCCGGCAGACATTTCGGCGTCGACGAAATCCGGATCCGATATTGGAAAAAACAGCGCGAGAAGCTCATGGCTACGAACAGCACGCGCCGGGCTTTCCGCGGACCCAAAACGGGCAAGTTCCCTGACATCGAAAAGGCAGTCCTCGAATACGTGAGGGACATGCGCAAAGATGGTTGTGCCGTGTCGTTAGACATGGTACGGACGCAGGCGCGCACAGTTTCCCGGAGGCTGGGAATAGCCACAAAGAACTTCCGCGCCAGTTCCGGCTGGACGACACGCTTCATGCGGCGGAATGGACTGTCGCTGAGGCGGCGGACGTCGTTGTGCCAGCGACTTCCATCCGTGTACAAAGACAAAGTGATCGATTTTCACAGGTTCGTCATGAGGATACGCCAGAAGAACGGTTTCCTGCTGTCACAGATAGGCAACGCCGACCAAACGCCGTTGACGTTTGACATGCCTCGAAGCACTACTGTGAACGAGAAAGGTGCTCGAAGTGTGCTCGTGAAAACGTGTGGTGCGGAGAAGCAGCAGTGCACCGTGATGCTCGCAGTGACGGCAGACGGGCGGAAGCTGCCGCCGTACGTGATTCTGAAGCGGAAAACAATTCCGAAGGGAAACTTTCCCCGTGGCATCCACATCTGCGCTCAAGCAAAAGGGTGGATGACGACAGACCTCATGGTCGATTGGATCAAGACGGTTTGGGGGCGAAAAGCAGGAGCGCTTCTGCTTCCTTCACTTCTTGTGCTGGACAGCTTTCGGGGCCATCTCGTTGACAGTGTCCGTACCGAGCTGAAGGAGCGGCGCACGGAAATCGCAGTGATCCCTGGGGGTCTAACTTCGCTGCTACAGCCTCTGGACGTGTCACTGAACAAACCGTTCAAGGACAATGTCCGGAGGCTGTACGCAGAGTGGATGGCGGCGGGCGACCACGATTTCACGCCAAGTGGCAAAATCAGGAGACCCTCCGTGGAAGTCCTCTGCTCATGGATTCTCGAAGCGTGGAGTACCATTTCCGACGAGGTGGTCGTCAAGAGCTTTAAGAAGACTGGCATTTCCAACGTGCTCCAACGTTTCCAACGGGACAGAAGATGACACTGACAGTGAAGTGACAGTGAAGGGACAGTGAAGACACTGCCGATTCCGACAAGGAATCGTGCGGCGATGACACTGACGCCAGTGACGCTTCGGGCTCAGAATGAACGTTAGGGGGTCAGAGAGTTCAAAAATAAAAGGGCAGTGTTCCATGCATGTAGCTCCTGCGTAATGCGTGCATTTTATTACAAAGGTAAGCCTTACTCTACATTTATTTTTGGTTATGTTCATGATAGCTATCGTAAGAATTCAGATTAGCGACTTCTTTGCGTTTTCAGTGCTCAGAATATTGTTTCACGGAAAATTTAGCCCGCGTAATGATCGCACCCCGAAGTTGGCGTCAATTTTTTTGAAAAAAAAAAGTGCGATCATTATGCGAGTATATACGGTACATTCAGATGTTTAATATTTGTCACAGAAGGAGCAGGAGGAACCATATGAGCACATAACAGGGTGGTGCTAGTAATGAGGACGGAGCAAGACAGTCACAGTCAGTGTAGGTACAACTTCATAATGATTGTGCTAATGTTGAGAGCACGCAGCATAAACTGCACTTTGTGAACATGCATGTGTAAAGCAGCTGGCATCACAGCATTCAAATAACTTTGCTTTGCGCCGCAAGGCTACAGCTTCCTGTAGACTGTGACAGCAGAGCAATTAAGCAAGGTAAGTTGAAGAAGCCCAGTGCGTGAATTGGAAAAACACCACATCCGATTTCTTGGGCCAGGCTATGGGGACAATGTACAGCCAACAATGGTTGCACATGAAAAAAATCCCAGGCCTTTGCTGAACACAGCACAGTCACAGGGTAAGCTGGTCGAGCGGCCTTCATAGAGCCCATTGTGAGCTGTCTTAGGGCACCTACTGCAAATATAGTTGCAAGGGATCCACTACGCCACATGTCATCACCATTTTATGAAGCAGTGAAGTACTCACTACGCATATGCAAGACTGTGTAGCTGCACACTTTGTTGATGCTGTGGCTGATGATGATGGTAATGATGAATTATGGCTGAGCCATTTGTAATGGTTGGGCAGCTTTAAACCACCCACTCGTTAAGCAATGCACCTGGTGTGACACCTTCTGCAATTGTACGCTTCAGCCACACAATATTACATCTCTTGATGCGACTCCTCACGCAACCTCTACAGATGATTTTCTGCAGCGGCGCATGGGCGCTGCGATGTTTGATCACGCGATCGTAACTGGCCTTCCCCCAGCCTTTTGCCACAGCCAACGCATTGGGCCAGCAAAGTGGCCGTACCACACAAGCTGGTTGCAGCAGGGTGTAAGCAAGTCACATGCTTGCGCAGCAAAACATAGTTCTACATGCGATCGCCTCAAAGTTGAAAACGTTGAGACATTTGCATTTGTTTGGTACGTACCATGCCACAACGATAAGCGATATGTTTAATCTACTTCACATTTACGGTGTATGCCTTTAATTGTATTAGCAACCGCCAGTAGCTGGGGTTACAAGCCAACATGGCAGCACCCATGCAGACGCGACAGCCCGCTTCGATCTGAACTCGCGCTTGCTACTCGCCCACTGTCCTCGCAGCAATAAATAAATGGCAAAATCGGCCATCGTTTTGTGTCAGCTCACGCTCGAGAAAAAGCGTCAGGTATGATTTGTCTTTATTATTGCGATCAGCTGTGTTTATTTAGCCATGCTTGCTAAGCCTTGTCTACTACAATATGAGAATGAATCTTGGAAACAGTGCAAAATACCGACGAGTACATTGCTCTCGAAGCTTCAGGACGCGAATATAAAGCAAATCTGCAATATAAAAACTGCATCCACAGGTGCCGCCATGTTTACTTTTCCGGCGCTGCCGTCTGCTCGCTTATACTTGCGTGCGCGCAGACGCTATGGCAGACGACACGGCACGGATAGAGACATATTGAGCAGCGCTGCCAAAGGCCACGGCAGGGAGATTGCCATAGAGACGGCCAGGGTAGGGGGCCGGCCATGTTGCGGTGGCACCATCTAGTTTTCATTGAACAAACCAGCCGCGAAAAATCGTCTATAGGGTCTTTTCCGCAGAAGTTTCAAGCACTGGCATGGCTCTGTGGGAGAATACCGAACTGCCACGCAGAATGTCCGGGTTCAATTCCCGTTCGAACTCTGGTTCTCGTTTTTTTCTTATTGTGCATGATAGTAGCGACGGACACAAGCACGGGACGAGATCGCCCCCAATTTCGGATGTTGTTGCGAGCTCACAACAGCTTAAACTGCAAGAGTCTCATTCACCGCAGCATTCGGGTGAATCTTCTCTTTCCAGCACCTATTTCTGCACACTACGAGTGGCACACTCACAGCTGCCTCGGTGTGGCTGAGGAAAAGAAGGAAGGCAAGGCGACCCAGGGCAAACAGCGAGGTACCCATGGGCAGCTGGTGCAGCACGTAGCGCAGGAAGCCCACCTCACGCACTCGGCTGAGGCTCGCCACCAGCACTGCCTCTGGCGCTGAAAGTTGACAAATATTGCCTCCTCATTCGGGTGGCTTGAGGCCTGTTTGCCTGATAATTATAAAGAAGATCTAGCAGTGAGCAGTGTGCAAGCTTTTTTTCAGTGAGACAGCACGACAACGACATCAGCTCTGAACTGTAGCGCAAAATGCTTCTAGAGTAAACCTTCATTATGCGATGGCGGTGGAATCACTGTTCAGGGCAAGCAGTGATGTGATTGCTGTTTGTCCTAAGAAACATACACGCTGCCGCTACCACCAGACATGTTTTGCATACGATGGCCACATCAACCCCCTTAACAAAAAGATCAACAACCATGAAACAAAACAAAAACCCCTACCCGGTAAAAGACATGTGAAGAGCACTAGGGCAGCTCAATCACAAGCACTATCACATCATCGACAGAAAATTCAATTCCTTCTTACTTAAAAGAGAGTGAGAATTTGCCATTACATGCGGCACCGAAATATTCCATTTCGTTCTGCTTCAAAGATCAGTTGTTGAAGAAAATGAATGACAATTATTATACATTGAACAGCCTGGCTATTGCCTAAATGAATGGTTGAGAAAGCACAGCAACAAAGTGGAGAAAACGCCTCCCGATAGGTTTCTAGCGCTGTACTGCCAGAGATGCTCGCAGCAACCTTATTTTGATAAGACTATTGTCGTCAGTAGGGACAGGTCTCAAATCATTGAAGCAAAACAAAATCAACTCTTTCAACGATGCATATATTAATGAACCCTCACGGTCCCTGAGTAATGAAGCAGTGAAATTTCTGCAAATGATGTGATAGCCCTTGCGAAGGAGCTGCCCAAGCACTCTGTGCATGTGTTTTAGTTAGGGGAGTGTGAATATTCGAAATTTCGAATATTTTTCGAATAGTGTTTGCTATTCGATTCGATTTGCACTGTAATTTTACTATTCGAACAATTCGAACTTCCCAAAGACAAATATAGTCAATGTCCGATTGAAAGTGAGCCCTTCAGATTTTCAATATGCTTCACCTCACTACACTTTCGTATTGCGGCAAAGCTGCCTTTCAAGCTCCGTTACGGTCGAACTTAGCCAAGAGACAGTCAACGTCCGATTGAAAGTGGTCCCTACATTTGGTCCCAGCACACACCCAGTGGTCCCAACAAGTCCCAACAAACTGGTCCCAACACACACCCACAAGAGAGACGACACGGACACAAAAGCGCTTTTGTGTCCGTGTCGTCTCTCTTGTGGGTGTGTGTTCGCGCTGTTACCCCCTTAATATACACGTGTAAAGTGTTGTCGGCAACACTTTGGTTGCACCAAATCATGCACATAAATACAATTCGGCCTCTACATTGCCTCATTCTTGATAAGACAACTATGAAACACCACCCCGCCAGCGCTTCGTCAACCTAGCGAAAAGAAACACTTTCATGTTGCTATTTCATAAGAACATGCTTAGGAATCCTCTCCAACTTTTTTCTCAGTACTAATTTCACTTCGAAGTATCAGAAAAATATTCGAATTCACCTCGCACCCAAAATTTTGCTATTTGCACAGCTCTAGTTTTAGTGAGTAGGGCTTTTTGTTCTGTTTTGTAAATGTGGATTCTTTTAACACTTGAGAGTGTTCATCTGGTCCTCATGTGCAAGAGCTATATCAGTCGACTTGGTGAAGGAAATAAACTAGGGGTGTGCAAATATTCAAAATTTCTAATAATTTTTGAACTGCTTGCTATTCCATTCGATTCGCACTGGACTTTTAGTATTCGAAGTATTAGAATTTCCAAAAAATGAATAAAGCAGGTTCATTTGCTAAAACTCAAACTGCAGTGCTTGCAAATGACACGTGTAAACCGAAATCTTCTCACGAACTTCGGAAAGGTTAACAGCCACCATCGCACTAGAGCATTACAGACTATATTGAGTGCAGCGTAAAAGTGCACAGCGCATCCATCGTGACGCACCACCAGTTTTCGAGAGTGAAAAAAAATATATGCAAATGAACTATGGCATGCCTCTATATTGACGATCAGGGAAAAAGGAAAGGCAAGCACAATACACTGTCCCATAATAAAATTCATATAATTCATTCTGCTGGCCGTTCCTTGATAGTGTGCCTCGATAGTGCACCAATTCCAGGGCCTTTACTTTGACAAGCTTGTCATTGAGGTCTGGATATTGGGCTATTTTAGGCTCGTAAACACTTTTCCTGATCGACGTGCAGCTGAAGTATTTCAATTCACTGTAGCTGAAGTTCTCTCTCTCTCTCTCTTTTGTTTTTTCACTATTCATGGTCACAGGTTTCAGGCACGCAAAAATGATACAACGTAGCTATCTTCAACGTGCAAAATTACTTTCCTTCAATATTCCTTGGCTCCATTATCTGCTGGTTTCAATTAAGGTTGTGTCAAACAAAGATGCGGGCCCTCAAGAATTCCCTTCCTTCATTCTTTCCTTTAATATCACCTTCATAATGAAATGGGTCGCATAACCATTAGCACTCAGCTGGGAACAAATATGATGAGGACGGGCTAGCCAAGCGCGAAACGAGCCTGGGCAAACTAGCTACAAATGTACTCCATCGTCATTTTGTGATGACGATGACACTACCACTACATCCTGCACTCGCAAATGTGGTTGTCGCGAATGTGGTTTTGGTTTCATACTCGACTGTAACGCAACAGACCCTTCACCGTAGTAACACGCTGGCGATTTTCAAACTTGTTTTGCAAAATTTGTCCTTTTTTATTATCTTTGCACCACAAAATCAGCCTGCGATGTAAAATACCGTAGCCTATAAACAATGGAATGAAAAGTTACCCAGTCTTGCACCAAAACCATGCACTGCGTCACTACGCGGCACAGTTTCGTTTTCACGTGGCAGCCAGTGTGCTGAAAAGGATTTGTTTTGCCATGTGGCTTACGTACTTTCATCAAGTCAGCAGTTGGTGCGATGTCCCTTCGTCTTCATGCTATTGGCCGTACGCACAAGCTCTGCGGAGTCGCACACAAAACTATCGCATTGAGCCAGTGTAATTTCGCAAAATTGACTGTGTTCGTCAGCTCCATAAGCGCATCTGTGCACGCCATCACGTGACGCAAATGTTTCAATGTCATTGACTGTGTGCGTTATCCCCACAAAGTTGCAGAGACCTTTGCACACATGGTCATGTCACCTACAGTTATTCTTTTTCCTGTGTGTGCTATCGCAGCCTGTGCATGCTATCTCCTGTGTGAGCGTGCGACTTGTGCATACTTTCGTTTTCACACATGCCGCTGCTTACAATACAGCCGCAACTCTGAAATGGAAACGACTGAACAGTCCCAACAGACTTCGTGCCTGGCCATGAGAAGCGTGATTGGGAACTATTTCGAAAAAGTTTCACAGCCTGATGCACTCTGCTGCTCCTGCACAACTATGCTGAAGACTCCAACGGCAACGACGGCCACTCTCGTGAACCATTTGAATCGGTGCAAAACTTTGTATGCAGAACTTCAAGTTTCAAAGGTGGATGCCAATCAGCCAAGCGGCGTTGCCCAATTCAAAACAGAAGGCTATGGACCTGAATATTGCCATAATGATAGCACTTGACATGCAGCCATACGCGATCGTGCAAGATCGTGGCTTTATGGACCTTTTGAATGAGGCAATCCCAGGTTATCGGCCACCATCAAGGACGATGCTGTCTCGTACACAGGTGCTAAAGTTTTACGACGACATCAGAGAGTGGGTTCGTATGGAGCTAAACAAAGCATTCAGAGATGGCATGGCATGACTCGTGTTCACGTCTGACAGTCGTATGTCACGAGCAAATGAAAGAGACATCAGCCTGACATGCCACTTTCTGGACAGCCAGTTCAATCTGACCCGGTACAACCTGAGCACCAGACACTTTCCAGGAAAGCATACAGCTAGTAGAATCACTTCAGTCCTTTAAGAGCTCGTGGCTCAATGGGAAATCCCAGAGAATGCATTTCCTATTTATGTTGCAACAGATAATCCACGCAACATCACGGTTGTCACTAATGCTCTTCCTTGGGTTGAAAGAACTTGTTTTGCACACACCTTGCAACTGGCTAACCAGGATGCCAAAGAAATCACCCGAAGCTTTTCTGCGCTTTGCAAGAAAGCAAGAAGCATTGTTGGACATTATAGACACAGCCCGAGAGCACATGAAAGGCTAAACTGTTGCCAAAAAAAAAAAAAACTGAACAGGCAACTTCTTCGACTTTTACAGGATGTCGAAACGTGGTGGAATACCAAAATCATAACGCTTTCCAGGATTTTAGAACTGAGAGAGGCAATAACCATCGACCCTGCTTCTGAAGATGAGTACATCGAACATTTTTCAGCAACAGAATGGGGACATATTAATGAGTACGTGGCTGCTCTGAAACCGCTTGAAGAAGCGAAAACTACAGCTGGAGCTGATAGCTACTCAACCCTTTCAGCTGTTATACCGATCCTTTACTGCTTGCTCACTCCCCTGGGCAGTTCTACGCCCCAACAGTTTGTAACATCTCTGTTTTCTGATAACCTGACCAAGTGCCTGAAAACAAGATTTCCTGACTACAAAGTTGATGAAGCAGCAAGCTTGGCAACGTTCTCGGACCTTCGTTTCAAGATTGTGGTGGAATAGCGACATTGCAATGTTTTCCAGGATTTTACTGAGAAGATACAACAATGAGCAGCTGGCTTTCAACAACTATTCCCCGTAGAGTCAATGTATTAAAAAGTCCGAAATTCCGGACGCTTATAGCCTTCGCCATCCGATTTCCCGGACTTTTTACTGTTAACCGCCGACCCAAAGTCACCACCGACGCCGCCATTTTGGTTGTTTTCATTTTCATATCCTTGAACCCGCGCATCAGCAGCAACGCCGCACTCATGGCCGCACCGCGCCGCGGTTGCCATAACCTCGAAACCGCACGTGTCAATCCGTTGCCAGCCGTAGCTTAGCCAAGCCAAACCTCACTGTGTTCGTTCACGTGTTTTGTTGTCAGCTGTGCCAGCTCTGCGGTCGTGTCTGTGGTTGATCGTTTGCTGCTGCGCGCTACCTTCAGTGATCACGTTTCCCGACCTTCATCATCCACCGAATTCCTAGCTGTTTCGTGCTGCGCTTTTCGTCTAGCGGATTCGCCGTTTACAGCAATGGCACCGACTGCTCCTTCGTCTTTGTCCGCGCCTTCGAAGCGCACAAAGCCACCTCGTAGGCTCACGATGACGAACTGCCATCCGCGGACGTTGCCTTCGACGATCTGCGCGCTGGCGGCGTGTTGATTCCAGCCGAGATAACCCTTGAGGGCTTCGCCGACGCTGACAAAGACCTCGAGCTATGTGCGGAGTTGACCGATGACGAAATCATTCATTAAGTTACGGAGGATTCCGATGCCGACACCGAGAACGAAGAGCCAGCTCCTACACAGCCAACGAACACGGAGTTGATGCGAGCACTGATGACACTGTCATTGGTGTACAGCGGCAACATGACGTTGACTGAAATTGAGGCAGATATAATCGCGGGCAAGTGGACCGTGCAAAAGAAAATAAGCGACTTCTTTGCGCCCAAGTGCTGACCTATGAGGTAGGGCCGGCCACGTCATTTTTTTTTTATAAACGGCTCTTTTCAGAGCCACCTAAACAATGCATTGGCTGAATTGCTATGGGAATCTTGTACTCCGGCTGTGACCCTCTCCGTCAGCGAAAAATACGTTGAAAGAGCACAAAAAAATTCCAATGCTCAAAGAGCACAATGTTCTACAAAGTAAGGGTAGCGGCTAAATCCTTTAGGAACCAAGCTGGTGAAACTGAACAAAATGCTGGCGTAAGGAAACGCCGCCGGGAGCAAAGCAACCTTCTTGCTGTCCATCGCTTCAATGCAAACACTCAGCGGTGAGAACTAGCATGTTAATAGCAAGGTATGAGCCATCTGCTGATCCCTGTCAGGACAAGGTGCACACGACTGCACCTGGCAGTATGCAGTGCCTGACAGAGTGACAGAGCCCCCCCCCCCCCCCCCCCCGTTTGAGACTGCCCCCTTTCACTCGATGAACGGCAGCCACTGCATTTCCTTTTCACTTGAGCCATGATTGTCAACTACCCTCACACGTAAAACATACGACATGCAGGGGGCAATGTTATCGAATTGGAACTTCAGGACAACGCTGATGGCGACGACAAAAAATACACCTGTAGCGTCCATACAACAGCTATCGCAATGGAAACGTACTTTTGTTGAAAGCGCAGGTGCTATGCGTACCATGTGTCCAGGGGCGTGGCGTGATGCCGGCCAGTAGCTGCTCCTCTCGGTTGTGCATGCGCAGCAGGTCTGCCTCCACCAACTCCAAGCGCGTCGGCCACGCAGCCACCTGGGCCTGCGTGTGATCGAAGTTTAGGCCCAACAAGAGTATGGATGCTCCGCTGCTGATCTTTACAAAGGTAAAGGCAACACGGGACTCTTAATCCTGCAGTTCTCTCAAAGCCAATGATGACAAGCTGCAATGTTGATCCCCCAATTGCAATTTCACTGCATTTACAACTTCAATGCTTCGCAGAATAGTCGATTTTCAATTACTGTTAAACAGAACATTTACCTGTTCCCAAATAAATGCATTTTTAACAATGAAAAATACACACAGAAGATTTCCTTTAACCCTTTCAGCAGTGGTGGCTACGTTTGTGTACACAACTTGCTTATGCTAGTTGCGTCAACTTATGGCCAAAAGAGAGCAAGATACATTGCTCACTGGATGATTTGAACCTTCTGCATAGTCAATATGTTTTTACTTTACTGCAGTGTGCTGCGTACGGCTGTAGCCGATCGCTTTGGTGAAAACACTACGATATGCAACGTGTTGTTCGACGTGCCGCGTCCCAGAACCAACGTCAATAGTATTAGTACTTTTCTTTTCTCGAAATGAATGCAACCAAAAACTAATTGTTTACCCGTTTGGAGCCTAGGATTCCATTCTTTTTATGTCAAAATGGAGCATGACTGGCAGCAGAATAATGAAATATTTAATTACATGATCATTAGAATTATTTACTGAAACTTACAAAACAACAGATACTACTTTTCTTTCCTGAAATGTAATAGCATTGAGTCCCTTGGATTATGGTACTATTTGAATTTGACACATTTGTAGACAGTGCATCATAATTCGCGCCCGAAGAGGTTAAAGGGACACTAAAGAGAAACAATGGATCGGTTTAGATTGATAAATTGTGCTCTCAGAACTCTAATGTCGTGCATTTCGACATCATAGGTTTATTAAGAGAGGAGAAAATCAAGTTCAAAGTTTCATTTTTAAATTTCGCGCCGAAAATCTCCCGCATGACGTCACGAATTTCAAAGTGTACTTATCGTATTTTGGCGCCATTGGCTCAACAAAATTACCCCAAACTTGGTATGTTAAGTCTATGGCCACCTCAGAAAACAATGTACTCCATTTTTACCGATTAGGAACTACGTGGTCCCTAGTAGGCGCCGTCAAAACGTGACATCACGGCGAATGGTGCGGAAACTTCAAGGTGGCATCGCCAGCCACATTTTGTTTTTGCATGTTTTCTCACTTACTAAGCGCCTTCTCGCAAAAGGCGTGGTGTTTTTGGTATCGTGAAAGAGTAGTTTACTTACATGAGAAAAATCATTTTGCTCTTTAGTGTCCCTTTAATATGAATTCAATGGAACAATGAAAGCTTGCTCAACTTATCAGAAGTGCCTCCAAGAAAGGAATGACAACATATTCTGGTGCATCCTAATATCCGTTACTCAAATACGCGAATGAAGTACCACACTTTCTCGCGTATAACCTGCCCCTCTTTATGACCTGCACCCTCCACTACATATCGCAGGAAAAAAAATTTAAGAAAAGAAAATCCTTGCATATTCACGCGAAGCCGTCTTACTTGCATTACCATGAAGCCATGCCATGAAGTCAACTTGTGCACAGAAATTTGTGCATAACACCCACCCCGACTTTAGTTACAAATGTTCAGTATATTTTGAGCGGGTCATACGCAATAAAAATATAGTACATTTATAATGGAAAGGCAATTCTAAAATAAGCATTTATTTGAGTCTTGATTATTGAAAATGACACCTTCAAGCACTCTTGCTCAGTTTTACGTAATCTGTGATGGCTTTTTGCCACTGTTGAACAAATCGGCATGCCATCAGAAACGAAGACAAAGCTGTTTTCATTGGCAATGGCAGACCAATTTTTCCAGCGAAATTTAGGTCTGGCAGCTCAGTGGAATTTCTCATGTGACCAAGACACAATTTCCTTTCAGAACGAGAACTAGCTGGCTGCCCGAGGACTGGTATAACTATGAAAGTTGAAGATGCCCAATGGTGGCATTAACTACGGTTAACTACTTTAACTGCAAGGCAGTTCATATTACCGTAAAATCCTGAGAGATGGCCCACCCATGATCTAGAAAAATCATGGGAACATATGAGGTGGGCAAACTTTTGGTGTGCAGTAAAGTAATGTTCAAAAATGTATAGCAGCCAAGACTTAACCCTTGTTTATTAGCACTGACTTCATTTGTCGTAAAAACCATCAAACACACAGTTGCTGTCAAACAAATGGTTCAACATGGTTGGCAGGGCAGCGGAAGCAATCTGTTCTCCGCCTTCCGACCAATCGAGGAGCCTGGCAAAAATTTTGTCTCTCATGGCACGCTGAAGCCTTGAAAACGAAGTTGACAACACCTTGTCGCAATGACTTCTTGAAACTGGCCCTAATACATCACAGCCCCAGTTGTCACCGGAAGTGTTGAATGTTGGGTGAGTTCATGTAAGCAATATTTTGTAGCAAGATCACTGGAAAACAAACCAAACGTCCCCATATAGTTCAGTATCCTGAAAAATTCAGTCATATAGTAGAATTCTTTCCAAAGGAGTATTGACACAAAAATTGCATATGTTACTTTTTCTCTTGCAATAAGTAGCTAATGACGATCTTATCACGACTGGGAACCTCATTTGGTAATGCGTGCGACAGTTAATTATGCGCAGATATTTTTAAAGCAGCTGGCAGCCGTTTCTGTTTCAGAGAGTGCCAAGCGAGATGGAACCAGAATGGTTTTTTTTTGTTAAACACAGCTGCCCAACTGAGCACATAAAACAGTGAAGCATGCACCGTATGCAGCGCAGTGTTCACGTGAGCAATGCGTTGACAACTGCAGCAGTGAGCGTACGCAAGGAGCATAGCCGCCAACACAAACTGGTTGCGTAGTTGGTTGTTAGTTTAAAGTTGGTTTAGATTAAAGCTGCGATGATTTCGATATTGCAAAATCCTCCGTTTCATGCTCAGTCGTGCAGCATCCACATTAAAATCAATTTTAAATATGTCCTTGGCTATATTAGTCAATATTTGGGAGATGTGTGTACGCCCCCACAAATCTGTCTTACAAATTATCTCGCCTTCAAAATTTTGTGTCTGTACTCCTTAATAGGAGCTCACTGTATGTTGTTGAGTGCAGAAATAAAATGAGGCTTCCATCCCAAAGTATCACACAAATTGTTGCAACTGCTTTGGAAGTCTTCTGCAAAAAAAAAAAGGAAACTTTGAAAATATATGTTACAAAGCAAAATGAAGTCACTTTCCGTCAGAATAATAATAATAATACTCTTCAAGGATTAAAGTTACTCGCCCTTGTGTCATGTCCATTATGAGGGACTTCCTTAGAGCCAACATACACGGATACCCTGTTTGCAAAGCTGTCTGTTTTGTCTAAAGTGCCGGATAGAGTCTAGTGGGGACTTCACCTACTAGTTGCACGGTGTAGCTTGTTACCAAACCTGACATTGCAAGACTGCAAGCACCCACCCTGAGCTTGGGCAGGAAGCACTGACGGTGCTCGAACATGCGCATCCGTGATGTGATACGGCCTGCCTCGACCAGGCGTCGGCTCAGCAGGCCAGGCCCTGCGTTGGCCTCCAACACCAGGGGTGGGCAGCCACCAGGCCAGTGGACCAGATGCTCCTCCAGCAAGTCTGGACACGATACAATTAGATGATGGCATGTGGTTTCTACTGATGCAAGGGCCAGGTGTGGCCAAAGAGTGCCACGACTCGCAATGTGATGTTAAAGGTGATCACGATGAGAGGATGCAATATGGCTTACTGTAAGTGGCCTAAAGACACACACTATGTGAAAGTGTAAAAGATAAAAGATACTACAGTAGAACCCCGCTGTTACGTTCCTCACTGCTGCGTTTTCCCGGCTGTTACGTCATTTTCCGCCGGTCCCGGCATAGCTCCCATAGGATACAATGTATTGGGAACCCCGCTGTTACGTCGTAACTGTCGGACCGTTCCCGTATGATACGTCGCGATGTGCGCCCGGAGCCGACCGAGTGACTACCAAAGAGAGCGGCCATGGTGCATTTTCACGCAGCTTGGCCTCGTTTGACCGTAATATTAGCCGCATGAGAGGCGCAAGCAACAGAATCTTTCAAGTGATGCAAACAAAAGCATGGCCTTCGAGATTCAAATTGCAAAGATGGCGTCTATGACGTAACTGCCCGCGAAAGCAAGGCCTTCGAGATTGGCATTTACTATTGACAAAAGCATAACCTCTGAGATTTGCATTGCACGAACATGGCGTGTATGACGTAATTGCTTGCGAAAGCAAGGCCTTCGAGATTGGCATTCACTTCTGCCATCGCGTTGGCGTAGACTCATCATCATCGTTATTTGTCGGAGAACGGGAGGAGTTCGAGCTGGTTGGAGCTCGCTTGGTCGTGCGTGCGGTTCGCGGTCGGACTCGCCGCGCCGGTCGTGATTGCGTGTGCTTAGTTCTTTCATGCCTACAGCTGTTGGTGTTAAAAAAATCACATACGCTGATTACATTTCTGTGGATGAGGCCGTCCTAAGCTCCGCGTTTCTATCCATCGACTAGATGCTGAGCGCGCCAATTTTCGAGCTGCTCGTAAGAATTGAAATAAAATTCTGTACCACTAAATATTTTGCCGTTTTTCCTGTTTTTCGGCTCTTACGTTTCCCGTCTCTTACGTTTATTTCCTACGGTCCCTTCAAAAACGTATCAGCGGGGTTCTACTGTATAAAAAAAACTCACAGGGTCCCTTTTGCATTTGCCTAAGACAACTCGAAGGTAAAAGCCATCTTTTTCGTCTTTTTCTTCTCGTTTTATTCCCTTACTGGCCACTGACTCCAACACTTTGTGGGTAAAGCAGTGAAAAAATGAATACTCACCCAATGCAGCAGTGTGCACATGGAAAAGATCTTCAGGCTGCCCTGTTTTGCGGCTAAGAAGTGCAGGGAAGCTGTCGCACAGTGCCAAGAGCTCGGGGTCGCTGGACACCGCACGATGCTGCAGCAGCCGCAGCTGAGTGACCAGGTGGCGCCCTCTTACCAACATGTTCACTATAAGCAGTACAACATAGCTCCATTACAGACACAACCATCAATGCATACAACCTTGACATTCTTAACGAAAAATCTCACATGAACAACTAATTTTTTCTCCTTTCAATCAAAGTGTGCATACAGGTTTGGGATACCATAATGCTAAACAAAAAACTTTCTGCAGTCATCATTTTTCTGCGCACCCAGTGACTGAAATCACCTTTCTGCAAGAGCTGTCACTACAATCAAGCGTTATTATAATGACGCAGGATATAATGCATTAATTGATACAACAAAGTAATCAAAATTTCCTTTAAAATTAGCAGCGAAATCGAGGCACATAAAATCATTTTGAGGCAGTGAAGACCTTCTTGCAAAAGATTTAATGAATCAGTTTTACTCGACAACAATGCTTTACTGATTGCTTCCCATTAGCGTTACGTGAAGATGCTACACAGCATGCATTCGTTAAGGCAGTCCAGTACTCCCTCACTAAACAACTTCGCAATGTGCTGAGCTTGCTGTCTGATCGCCTTCACTTGTTCCAATACAGTACGTCTTTTCTTCTTGAACAGTCTGCATCTTTTATGCGCCTTGCATTTTGCAGGCCTCAAAGATTTCACACATCAATTGGTCTGGGTGGCAGAAAAGAATCTTTGTCCCAGCAAATTCTGCGGTGCACCTACATCCTCGCCAATACATTGCCAAAACTGAAGAGCAAACGTTGCCTCTTGGGCACACGTTTACACACCACCTTGCTTGACCAATGTACACACTCCCACACATGAGAGGGATGCTGTACCGGACATCAGTGGGGTACGACGCAAACACATTAGTGTGCTTTACCCTGCTTAGTGTGCTTTATGAATACACCTTTTTCATACACCTTTTTTCTACATGTTTTTTCATCGCTGTGCAGACGCTGCCTACTTATTTCTTGGCTGGGAAAACTACATCCAAGCCATGCCGCGATCCCACCTTTTTTTACCTATCAATGGTTGGTAGACGTATGGTCTAACGGCTATTTTCTTCCTTTCCTATTCCTTTGCTGGTGCCACATTTTTACCCTTCAAGGTACACTTTAAATCTCGAATAAGCTTCTCACAGGCCTAGAATATCACACTGTCCAGACCGGAAGGCTTCTTCTAGTCTCAAAATCTGTGCCTTAACACTTTCTGCCCTTTTGTGGTCGCACTATTTGGTTATTGAAGATCTGAGGGTTGAAAAAAGCAATTTTTACGTTTTTAGAGCGAGCTGGATCCAACGAAAGCGTGGTTTGATGTAGGAGGGCGATAGTCCCAATAAGTTCTTCGTCTCCAAAAGCCAACTTAAATCTAAAAACTGTACAAACCTTCGACGACGTTTACCATGTGAATTTTAGCCCAAGGCCTTTTGTTAAGAGCATGTGGCGCCCTTTCTAACATCGCTATAGATCGATGACCAGGTTTCGGCAGGCAACATTGGTCCCGAGACCGTAATAAACACCGACAAGCGCAGCTCTCGGTCAGCAGCTATGACCGCGTCATGCTGTTGGGTCGTCCTTCCTAAACGCGGGTGCCTTGGCCCCCACCCTCGTCCACGATCCTCGGGCAGATCGTGACACCTTTCTCGTTACAAGTTTTTAAACATTTATCGTATTGTTCATGAAGTTGCTCTTTTTCTACAAAAATGAGGCAATCATCAACATACCTAAAGACATTCTTTGTGGGTGTGTTCAAATAGCTTTCAATTGCCTATTGACCTTGCCCAGGAAAATGATGCCACTTTTGAACCGATGCGCACCCTGTTTTATATTATGAATCCTGTTTTATATCAGAATTCTTTCTAAATAAAACGTTCAGTTGTTAATAGCACTTTGCGCTGCCTTGCAAAGTGTCCGTTTTAGTAGTCATTTTCCAAACATGAACTTAATTTTCTGCTCTCCATTCAGCTAGCCAGTGATGCGAGACGGAAGATGGTGAAAAAACATTTCACTCAAACGCGCCCATCATTGAAGCTGCCGACTTGATGGTCAGAAAACAGTGGCACTGCTCATTAAGTGAGTGAATCACAGATGACACCACAGTCACATGATGGGCTCCTCAGAGGCTTGTAGCCAGGAATTTTTTTCAGGGGGGGGGGGGGGGCACTTGCTGAAAACCTTGACTATTTGAGAAAAACACCTATGTTTATTATTTATTTTTGGTCAAAACACCTACTTCACCAAGTTGTCGGGGGACAAGGGGGGGGAAGGGCCCTTCCCTGGTTACGGGCCCTGGCTCCTCAGTGTCTCTGGCATGCCACACTTCAGGCAAGAAGTCATAACGAAATAATGTTAAAACCAAGTCACTTCCATTCACCCTTCAACGTCTGCTCCAAACAAGCCTATGTTTATAATAAGCACAAAAAGGTTTTGATTGTAAGAACTGTACGAAAAAGTTACCTTAAATATGGTTGTGTTGACACCAGCATCAATTGCTCACCTAACGTAGCCAGAAAGACTGTAATGTTGAAAAGTGGTCCTCTGCAAGAGCATTTGTGTTGAATCACGTGTTTCTCATGGTTGGCTTTCTGCAATGGCAAGCATGATTTCATCCCATAATTCTTGTACACAATATCATTGTGTTATACGGTTCCGCAACAGCCTCAGAGACATGATACACAGAAGGCCACTCAATAAACTCTGCATATTACAGTGAAATGTTTAGGTGAGACAAGTGCTCAGACTGTAGGCAAAAGTAAACTTGCAAATTTTTTTCATATACCTTTTTTTTTTCATTTATGTCTCACAGTAAATTGAGCGGTCAATGCAAGCACAGCGATTAAGATTTGTGAGCTCTGCTGCATTGGCATCACTCAAAATAAGACAAAAAAACCTTCAAATATTGAAAACAAAATGGTAATGACTGGTACTGCATAGAAGTAAGGCAGCCAGTTTAACTCAAAACGACATGCAGCTGGAAAAACTGCAACATTACGAGATTTGAGGCATCATGTGACAAATACCTCCTAGTTAGCTTAGTACCCGACAGCAATGCATGTCATCGATGCCATAACTCTAGACCTAGGGCTAGTTATTCTGCGAGTGTCCTCAGGCTCTATTTAACACTTTGGCGTTAAAGAGCCCGTGTCACAGAATTTCCATTGTCGGTGTCATTTGTTGCCGGTGAAGAATCAGGGATGGATGCAAAGAATAGAAATCAAGGGTTAAGCTGCAATCAAACCCAGATATTCTCTGTGGCATTCAGGTGCTCTACCACACAGCCCACCAGTGCTTGAAACTGTTTCGAAAAAAAAAAAAAAAATCCTATCCAGTCGTCATGCAGTGCGAGGAGCCTCGTTAACACATGTATATTGCGTGGCAGAAGCGAAGAATTGGCACCAGGTGTCCCACCATGTGAATTGGCGCAACAAGTGGGTGTCCATAAGTAGAAAGCACTGACCGCATATTAAATCATCATCCCCTGCACTGGCAGAGTGTGCAGCTGCGCATATTGCTTTATGGACCATATTGGGTACTTCGCTAATTCGCAAAATGATGAATTATGGTGCAGAGGGCACTTTACAACTGTACTTGCAGTAGGCATTCTAGGACAGTTTAGAACGGCCAACGTTATGCATGCTGATGTTCCTTTCCTCACGGCACAGTCAAGGTGCTCGCCGAGAAGTGAAGCAAGGCTGCCGATCGAGAAGGCAATGCAAACGGGCCCGGTTTACACTATCGCGCTCCACTCTCGAATGTAAAGCTTAAGGGTCCTCAAATTTTATACATTCAAGAAAAACTAGTAAAGTTTCGCGCATAATTTGTGAATAGTGTCTACTTTAGACTCTACATGGTGAAAATGCAAGATTTACAATAGAACACTGCATAAGCTCTCTAAAGAAAGTTAAAAATACATTGCCCATGGCTGATGAAACTAACAGACAAATAATGTCACGGAAGGTAGGGGATGCTATATGTAGTATTAGGATATAAATGTGAAGTAGACGAAAAGATAACTTGCCGCTGGCAAGGTATCTTTTCGTCCACTTTACTTTCTTCACATTTATATCCCAATTACTACAAATAGCATCCCCTATACCTTCCGTGGCATTACCGTCTGTTAGTTCTCATTAATATCGCGTCTAACAAATAAAAAAAACGAGCCCTTAAAACTCATCTTTCCTTCATTGCCCATGACTGTGATGTTATAGCTTACTTTGGCTATACAGTGCCACATCAATTACCGCATGCTCTTATTGGGTACCACCACTGTTTACTACTGCTGAGATAAAGCTTAATTACAGAAAAGCACTACAACAAGTGGCATCAGTGAACAGTACATGCTCTATCGCAATCACATCACCAAAGAATTCTGGCAGATCCCATACCCTGTAGGAATCAATGTAATGCAATCGGCTCAGAGCTGCCTGTGGTGCATTTCATCGCTTTGAGGCAAGCATCATGAGGTAAATTTATGTGAGCCTACCAGGCACATCGACTACACCGCAATGCCTAAAGGGTAGCCAGCAGTCCAACGCAATGCCAGCACTCGGCTTAGAGCACAGATGTCAGTTTCACCAAGGAGAAATGCACCTACGACGTGCTTGTGCATATCATAAGCAGTCCGTGTGAAGGGTCGAAGGGGAGTGTTGCTTTGTCAGGCGGCCTTAAGAGTTCGATCACACGACATAAGCTCAACTCCCAGGATCCCCTTTTCCATGGACATACATGCGGGAGCGGGTTGAAACCCCCCTCTTGTTAGCTCAGGTCCATCATGACGCTACTCACCAAATAAATGTCTGCCAAAGCAGAGGCCCCTGCAGGGCTTTCTTCTGGCAGTTCACTCTCGCAAGAGAAATGCATTCCTCTTGGTATTTCTTCAGCGTTTCCTGCCTGCTTTCTCCCACATACTCTTTGCATCGGTGCCTCATCTGGCGCACTATGCTTAACGCTTCACCTCTTTCATTATTCGGACACTGAGCAGCCCACCAATGTTCTTTATAGTATCACAGAAAGCACCATGATTAAAAATTCAACTGAGAGTGAATATTTCAAGATGGGGACAGTCAGACTGATTCTATGGCTACAATTCAAAAGGAAGGCAGATGTTCGACATCATGTGGTCATCATAAGTCCACACTCGGCAAGCTTAGGTGATATGTGGCATTTTATGGCGCAAGGGCCAGTGGTGGCCAAGATGGTAAAGGATGTGATTAATGATGATGTGAAGTGGCTGTATAAGGGCTAAAATTTTTCGCACTAAAGGCGCGTAAAATAATATAATCATGAGGGTGCATGTGTGATGAGGATGAATGAGTAGTGCTCACGATACTAAAATAGACTGTTGGGGTAGCACAAAAGCCTTGCGAACGACCTTAAGGCTTACTTGGCAAGCTTGCCTCGTCCGGTTTTCACTTGCGGTCGGGGCCTAGGTACGGGCTGACACTGGAATTCGCCATCTTGTTGGATGCGATTCTCTCTAGAAAGCTGCTACGAAATGTCTGATCGGACACAACAAAGTGTCATTACAGATCGCTTTATTTCATCCACTTTATGCATCTAGCCACTCCTGAGCTGTGCCACACGAGAAATGCAAAAAAAATTTCTACATGCAAAGCTTGTTGAACGAAAGGTGCGGTGGCAAGTCAACAACGTTTCGTAGAGGACAGCAGCAGGCTGCGACTGCAGTAAGCATACCGCAGCCTAGAATCTGTGTGATGGGAGAATGTCTCTTCAATAGTATCTTAACCTGATGTAAAAATCTCATTAC
>NC_051186.1:80149765-80183909 GCF_013339695.2 Rhipicephalus sanguineus | reverse complement strand
TTCATTTGTTTTTTGAATAAACTGTGTGTTTTTTGTTTTTTCCATTTTCTCAAATGTAAATTTATGACTATGTTCAATCTTGAGGGCCTCGCTATCTCGGCAGCTAGGGCAGGCAGAACAATAATTCTTTTTGCAATGGAAACCTGTATGCGTATAGAATCCAAGTATGATAATGGAATTTAGAGCCCATGCCTTTTTAATTAATTACTCATAAAAATTGTAATATGTTGCCAAGTGCTTTTTAGAATGTAAAGTTCATTCTGCTGTAAAATAGCTAAAAAAAGGCAAAAATAGGAAAACTGCTTGCATCGTTTCAATCTTAGTCATTAATATATGTTGCCATATCTTAATGTCGCTTTTAATTAAGCAAATTTTTTTCTACTGAGGCCTAAACAATGGGGGTGAACTTAAGGTATCTCGGGAACGAGATGAGTTACAGGAAAAGTAATTACTATTTGAAATCAGCAGAAAAACTGCACAAGTGTGCACAGTTTTCATCAAGATCACTGAAGAAATAACAAAAAAATGTCTAAAATGAGTCTGCCCCCTTAAGGTTGTGTCAAACAAAGATGCGGGCCCTCAAGAATTCCCTTCCTTCATTCTTTCCTTTAATATCACCTTCATAATGAAATGGTTCGCATAACCATTAGCACTCAGCTGGGAACAAATATGATGAGGACGGGCTAGCCAAGCGCGAAACGAGCCTGGGCGAACTAGCTACAAATGTACTCCATCATCATTTTGTGATGACGATGACACTACCACTACATCCTGCACTCGCAAATGTGGTTGTCGCGAATGTGGTTTTGGTTTCATACTCGACTGTAACGCAACAGACCCTTCACCGTAGTAACACGCTGGCGATTTTCAAACTTGTTTTGAAAAATTTGTCCTTTTTTAATATATCTTTGCACCATAAAATCAGCCTGCGATGTAAAATACCGTAGCCTATAAACGATGGAATGAAAAGTTACCCAGTCTTGCACCAAAACCACGCACTGCATCACTACGCGGCACAGTTTCGTTTTCATGTGGCAGCCAGTGTGCTGAAAAGGATTTGTTTTGTCATGTGGCTTACGTACTTTCGTCAAGTCAGCAGTTGGTGCGATGTCCCTTCGTCTTCATGCTATTGGCCGTACGCACAAGCTCTGCGGAGTCGCACACAAAACTATCGCATTGAGCCAGTGTAATTTCGCAAAATTGACTGTGTTCGTCAGCTCCATAAGCGCATCTGTGCACGCCATCACGTGACGCAAATGTTTCCACGTCATTGACTGTGTGCGTTATCCCCACAAAGTTGCAGAGACCTTTGCACACATGGTCATGTCACCTACAGTTATTTTTTTTCCTGTGTGTGCTATCGCAGCCTGTGCATGCTATCTCCTGTGTGAGCGTGCGACTTCTGCATACTTTCGTTTTCACACATGCCACTGCTTGCAATACAGCCGCAACTCTGAAATGGAAACGACTGAACAGTCCCAACAGACTTCTACCTGGCCATGAGAAGCGTGATTGGGAACTATTTCGAAAAAGTTTCACAGCCTGATGCACTCTGCCGCTCCTGCATAACTATGCTAAAGACTCCAACGGCAACGACGACCACTCTCGTGAACCATTTGAATCGGTGCAAAACTTTATACAATAGAAACACCGCTGATACGTTTTTGAAGGGACCGTAGGAAATAAACGTAAGAGACGGGAAACGTAAGAGCCGAAAAACGGGAAAAACGGCAAATATTTAGTGGTACAGCATTTTATTTCAATTCTTACGAGCAGCGCGGAAATTGGCGCGCTCAGCCGCGATCTAGTCGATGAAGAGAACGCGGAGCTTAGGACGGCCTTATCCACAGAAAGTGTAATCACGTATGTGATTTTTTTAACACCACAGCTGTAGGCATGAAAGCACTAAGCACACGCAATCACGACCGGGCGCGGCGAGTCCGACCGCGAACCGCACGCGACGACCATGCGAGCTCCAACCAGCTCGAACTCCTCCCGCTCTCCGACAAATACGATGATGATGAGTCTACGCCAACGCGATGGCAGAAGTGAATGCAATCTCGAAGGCCTTGCTTTCGCAAGCAATTACGTCATACACGCCATGTTTGTGCAATGCAAATCTCAGAGGCTATGCTTTTGTCAATAGTAAATGCCAATCTCGACAGGCCTTGCTTTCGCGAGCATTACGTCATAGACCGCCATCTTTGCAATTTGAATCTCGAAGGCCATGCTTTTGTTTGCATCATTGATAAGATTCTGTTGCTTGCGCCTCTCATGCAGCTAATATTCCGGTCAAACGAGCCAAGCTGCGTGAAATGCGTCATGGCCGCTCTCTTTGGTAGTCACTCCGGTCGGCTCCGGGCGCACTTCGCGACGTATCATACGGGAACGGTCCGACAGTTAGCGACGTACAGCGGGGTCCCAATACATTGTATCCTATGGGAGCTATGCCGGGACCGCGGAAAACGACGTAACAGCCGGAAAACCAGCAGTGAGGAACGTAACAGCGGGTTTCTACTGTATGCGAATTTCAAGTTTCAAAGTGGATGCCAATCAGCCAAGCGGCGTTGCCCGATTCAAAACAGAAGGCTATGTACCTGAATAATGGCATAATGACAGCACTTGACAGGCAGCCATACGCGATCGTGCAAGATCGTGGCTTATGGACCTTTTGAATGAGGCAATCCCAGGTTATCGGCATCATCAAGAAACGATGCTGTCTCGTACACAGGTGCCAAAGTTTTACGACGACACCAGAGAGCGGGTTCGTATGGAGCTAAACAAAGCATTCAGTGATGGCATGGCATGACTCGTGTTCACATCTGACATTCGTATGTCACGAGCAAATGAAAGAGACATCAGCCTGACATGCCACTTTCTGGACAGCCAGTTCAATCTGACCTGGTACAACCTGAGCACCAGACACTTTCCAGGAAAGCATACAGCTCGCAGAATCACTTCAGCTCGTGGCTGAATGGGAAATCCCAGAGAATGCATTTCCTATTTATGTTGCGACAGATAATCCACGCAACATCACGGTTGTCACTAATGCTCTTCCTTGGGTTGAAAGAACTTGTTTTGCACACACCTTGCAACTGGCTAACCAGGATGCCAAAGAAATCACCCGATGCTTTTCTGCGCTTTGCAAGAAAGCAAGAAGCATTGTTGGACATTACAGACACAGCCCGAGAGCACATGAAAGGCTAAACTGTTGCAAAAAAAAAAAAAAAAAAACTAAACAGGCAACTTCTTCGACTTTTACAGGATGTCGAAACGTGGTGGAATACCAAAATCATAACACTTTCCAGGATTTTAGAACTGAGAGAGGCAATAACCATCGACCTCGCTTCTGAAGATGAGTACATCGAACATTTTTCAGCAACAGAATGGGGACATATTAATGAGTACGTGGCTGCTCTGAAACCGCTTGAAGAAGCGAAAACTACAGCTGGAGCTGATAGCTACTCAACCCTTTCAGCTGTTATACCGATCCTTTACTGCTTGCTCACTCACCTGGGCAGTTCTACGCCCCCACAGTTTGTAACATCTGTGTTTTCTGATAACCGGACCAAGTGCCTGAAAACAAGATTTCCTGACTACAAAGTTGATGAAGCAGCAAGCTTGGCAACGTTCTCGGACCTTCATTTCAAGATTGTGGTGGAATAGCGACATTGCAATGTTTTCCAGGATTTTACTGAGAAGATACAACAATGAGCAGCTGGCTTCGCAACTTAGTAGTTGAAAGAGCACAAAAAAATTCCAATGCTCAAAAGAGCACAATGTTCTACAAAGTAAGGGTAGCGGCTAAATCCTTTAGGAACCAAGCTGGTGAAACTGAACAAAATGCTGGCGTAAGGAGACGCCGCCGGGAGCAAAGCAACCTTCTTGCTGTCCATCGCTTCAATGCAAACTCAGCGGTGAGAACTAGCATGTTAACAGCAAGGTATGAGCCATCTGCTGATCCCTGTCAGGACAAGGTGCACACGACTGCACCTGGCAGTATGCAGTGCCTGACGGAGTGACAGAGCCCCCCCCCCCCCGTTTGGGACTGCCCCCTTTCACTCGATGAAAGGCAGCCGCTGCATTTCCTTTTCACTTGAGCCATGATTGTCAACTACTCTCACACGTAGAACATACGACATGCAGGGGGCAATGTTATCGAATTGGAACTTCAAGACAACGCTGATGGCGACGACAAAAATACACCTGTAGCGTCCATATAACAGCTATCGCAATGGAAACAGTGAACCGTTGAAAGTGCAGGTGCTATGCGTACCATGTGTCCAGGGGCGTGGCGTGATGCCGGCCAGTAGCTGCTCCTCTCGGTTGTGCATGCGCAGCAGGTCTGCTTCCACCAACTCCAAGCGTGTCGGCCACGCAGCCACCTGGGCCTACGTGTGATCGAAGTTTAAGCCCAACAGGAGTATGGATGCTCCCTTGCTGGTCTTTACAAAGGTAAAGGCAACACGGGACTCTTAATCCTGCAGTTCTCTCAAAGCCAATGATGACAAGCTGCAATGTTGATCCCCAATTGCAATTTCACTGCATTTACAACTTCAATGCTTTGCAGAATAGTCGATTTTCAACTACTGTTAAACAGAACATTTACCTGTTCCCAAATAAATCCTTTTTAACAATGAAAAATGCACACAGAACATTTCCTTTAACCCCTTCAACAGTGGTGGCTACGTTTGTGTACACAACTTGTTTATGCTAGTTGCGTCAAGTTATGGCCAAAAGAGAGCAAGATACATTGCTCATTGGATGATTTGAACCTTCTGCATAGTCAATATGTCTTTACTTTACTGCAGTGTGCTGCGTATGGCTGTAGCCGATCGCTTTGGTGAAAACACTACGATATTCAACGTGTTGTTCGACGTGCCACGTTCCAGAACCAACGTCAAAAGTATTACTTTTCTTTTCTCAAAATGAATGCAACCAAAAACTAATTGTTTACCCATTTGGAGCCTAGGATTCCATGCTATTTATGTCAAAATGGAGCATGACTGGCAGCAGAATAATGAAATATTTAATTACATGATCATTAGAATTATTTACTGAAACTTACAAAACAACAGATACAACTTTTCTTTCCTGAAATGTAATAGCATTGAGTCCCTTGGATTATGGTACTATTTGAATTTGACACATTTGTAGACAGTGCATCATAATTCGCGCCCGAAGAGGTTAAAGGGACACTAAAGAGAAACAATGAATTGGTTTAGATTGATAAATTGTGCTCTCAGAACTCTAATGTCGTGCATTTCGACATCATAGGTTTATTAACAGAGGAGAAAATCAAGTTCAAAGTTTCACTTTTAAATTTCGCGCCGAAAATCTCCCGCATGACGTCACGAATTTCAAAGTGTACTTATCGTATTTTGGAGCCATTGGCTCAACAAAATTACCCCAAACTTGGTATGTTAAGTCTATGGCCACCTCAGAGGACAATGTACTCCATTTTTACCCATTAAGAACTACGTGGTCCCTAGTAGGCGCCGTCAAAACGTGACATCACGGCGAATGGTGCGGAAACTTCAAGGTGGCATCACCACCCACATTTTGTTTTTGCACGTTTTCTCGCTTACCAAGCGCCTTCTCGCAAAAGGCGTGGTGTTTTTGGTATCGTGAAAGAGTAGTTTACTTATATGAGAAAAATCGTTTTGCTCTTAGTGTCCCTTTAATATGAATTCAATGGAACAATGAAAGCTTGCTCAACTTATCAGAAGTGCCTCCAAGAAAGGAATGACAACATATTCTGGTGCATCCTAGTATCCGTTACTCAAATACGCGAATGAAGTACCGCACTTTCTCGCGTATAACCTGCCCCTCTTTATGACCTGCACCCTCCACTACATATCACAGGAAAAAAAATTTAAGGAAAGAAAATCCTTGCATATTCACGCAAAGCCGTCTTACTTGCATTACCATGAAGCCATGCCATGAAGTCAACTTGTGCACAGAAATTTGTGCATAACACCCACCCCGACTTTAGTTACAAATGCTCAGTATATTTCGAGCGGGTCATACACAATAAAAATATAGTACATTTATAATGGAAAGGCAATTCTAAAATAAGCATTTATTTGAGTCTTGATTATTGAAAATGACACCTTCAAGCACTCTTGCTCAGTTTTACGTAATAATCTGTGATGGCTTTTTGCCACTGTTGAACAAATCGGCATGCCATCAGAAATGAAGACAAAGCTGTTTTCATTGGCAATGGCAGACCAATTTTTCCAGCGAAATTTAGGTCTGGCAGCTCAGTGGAATTTCTAATGTGACCAAGACACAATTTCCTTTCAGAACGAGAACTAGCTGGCTGCCCGAGGACTGGTATAACTATGAAAGTTGAAGATGCCCAATGGTGGCATTAACTACGATTAACTACTTTAACTGCAAGGCAGTTCATATTACCGTAAAATCCTGATAGATGGCCCACCCATGATCTAGAGAAAATCATGGGAACATATGAGGTGGGCAAACTTTTGGTGTGCAGTAAAGTAAGTTCAAAAATGTATAGCAGCCAAAGACTTAACCCTTGTTTATTAGCACTGACTTCATTTGTCGTAAAAACCATCAAACACACAGTTGCTGTCAAACAAATGGTTCAACATGGTTGGCAGGGCAGCGGAAGCAATCTGTTCTCCGCCTTCCGACCAATCGAGGAGCCGGCAAAAATTTCGTCTCTCATGGCCACCGAAGCCTTGAAAACGAAGTTGACAACACCTTGTCGCAATGACTTCTTGAAATGGCCGTAATACATCACAGCCCCAGTTGTCACCAGAAGTGTTGAATGTTGGGTGAGTTCATGTAAGATATATATTTGTACAAGATCATTGGAAAACAAACCAAACGTCCCCATATAGTTCAGTATCCTGAAAAATTCAGTCATATAGTAGAATTCTTTCCAAAGGAGTATTGACACAAAAATTGCATATGTTACTTTTTCTCTTGAAATAAGTAGATAATGATGATCTTATCACGACTGGGAACCTCATTTGGTAATGCGTGCGACAGTTAATTATGCGCAGATATTTTTAAAGCAGCTGGCAGCCGTTTCTGTTTCAGAGAGTGCCAAGCGAGATGGAACCAGAATGGTTTTTTTTTTGTGAAACACAGCTGCCCAACTGAGCACATAAAACAGTGAAGCATGCACTGTATGCAGCACAGTGTTCACGTGAGCAATGCGTTGAGAACTGCAGCAGTGAGCGTACGCAAGGAGCATAGCCGCCAACACAAACTGGTTGCGTAGTTGGTTGTTAGTTTAAACTTGGTTTAGATTAAAGCTGCGATGATTTCGATATTGCAAAATCCTCCGTTTCAAGCTCAGTTGTGCAGCATCCACATTAAAATCAATTTTAAATATGTCCTTGGCCATATTAGTCAATATTTGGGAGATGATGTGTGTAGCCCCCACAAATCTGTCTTACAAGTTATCTCGCCTTCAAAATTTTGTGTCGGTACTCCTTAATAGGAGCTCACTGTATGTTGTTGAGTGCAGAAATAAAATGAGGCTTCCATCCCAAAGTATCACACAAATTGTTGCAACTTCTTTGGAAGTCTTTTGCAAAAAAAAAAAAGGAAACTTTGAAAATATATGTTACAAAGCAAAATGAAGTCACTTTCCGTCAGAATAATAATAATAATAATACTCTTCAAGGATTAAAGTTACTCGCCCTTGTGTCATGTCCATTATGAGGGACTTCCTTCGAGCCAACATACACGGATACCCTGTTTGCGAAGCTGTCTGTTTTGTCTAAAGTGCCGGATAGAGTCTACTGGGGACTTCACCTACTAGTTGCACGGTGTAGCTTGTTACCAAACCTGACATTGCAAGACTGCAAGCACCCACCCTGAGCTTGGGCAGGAAGCACTGACGGTGCTCGAACATGCGCATCCGTGATGTGATACGGCCTGCCTCGACCAGGCGTCGGCTCAGCAGGCCAGGCCCTGCGTTGGCCTCCAACACCAGGGGCGGGCAGCCACCAGGCCAGTGGACCAGATGCTCCTCCAGCAAGTCTGGACACGATACAATTAGATTGATGGCATGTGGTTTTCTACTGATGCAAGGGCCAGGGTGGCCAAAGAGTGCCACGACTCGCAATGTGATGTTAAAGGTGATCACGATGAGCAGGATGCATATGGCTTACTGTAAGTGGCCTAAAGACACACACTATGTGAAAGTGTAAAAGATAAAGATACTACAGTAGAACCCCGCTGTTTACGTTCCCTCACTGCTGCCGTTTTCCCGGCTGTTACTTCATTTTCCGCCGGTCCCGGCATGCTCCCATAGGATACATGTATTGGGACCCCGCTGGTACGTACGTAACTGTCGGGACCGTTCCCGTCTGATACGTCGCGATGTGGCGCCGGAGCCGATGCCGAGTGACTACCCAAAGAGGCGGCCCATGTGTGCATTTTCACGCAGCTTGGCCCTCGTTTGACCGTAATATTAGCCGCATGAGAGGCGCAAGCAACAGAATCTTTCAAGTGATGCAAACAAAAGCATGGCCTTCGAGATTCAAATTGCAAAGATGGCGTCTATGACGTAACTGCCCGCGAAAGCAAGGCCTTCGAGATTGGCATTTACTATTGACAAAAGCATAACCTCTGAGATTTGCATTGCACGAACATGGCGTGTATGACGTAATTGCTTGCGAAAGCAAGGCCTTCGAGATTGGCATTCACTTCTGCCATCGCGTTGGCGTAGACTCATCATCATCGTTATTGTCGGAGAACGGGAGGAGTTCGAGCTGGTTGGAGCTCGCTTGGTCGTGCGTGCGGTTCGCGGTCGGACTCGCCGCGCCGGTCGTGATTGCGTGTGCTTAGTTCTTTCATGCCTACAGCTGTTGGTGTTAAAAAAATCACATACGCTGATTACATTTCTGTGGATGAGGCCGTCCTAAGCTCCGCGTTTCTATCCATCGACTAGATGCTGAGCGCGCCAATTTTCGAGCTGCTCGTAAGAATTGAAATAAAATTCTGTACCACTAAATATTTTGCCGTTTTCCTGTTTTTCGGCTCTTACGTTTCCCGTCTCTACGTTTATTTCCTACGGTCCCTTCAAAAACGTATCAGCGGGGTTCTACTGTATAAAAAAAAACTCACAGGGTCCCTTTTGCATTTGCCTAAGACAACTCGAGGTAAAAGCCATCTTTTTTGTCTTTTTCTTCTCGTTTTATTCCCTTACTGGCCACTGACTCCAACACTTTGTGAGTAAAGCAGTGAAAAAATTAATACTCACCCAATGCAGCAGTGTGCACATGGAAAAGATCTTCAGGCTGCCCTGTTTTGCGGCTAAGAAGTGCAGGGAAGCTGTTGCACAGTGCCAAGAGCTCGGGGTCGCTGGACACCGCACGATGCTGCAGCAGCCGCAGCTGAGTGACCAGGTGGCGCCCTCTTACCAACATGTTCACTATAAGCAGTACAACATAGCTCCATTACAGACACAACCATGAATGCATACAACCTTGACATTCTTAACGAAAAATCTCACATGAACAACTAATTTTTTCTCCTTTCAATCAAAGTGTACATACAGGTTTGGGATACCATAATGCTAAACAAAAAACTTTCCGCAGTCATCATTTTTCTGTGCACCCAGTGACTGAAATCACCTTTCTGCAAGAGCTGTCACTACAATCAAGCGTTATTATAATGACGCAAGATATCATGCATTAATTGATACAACAACGTAATCAAAATTTCCTTTAAAATTAGCAACGAAATCGAGGCACATAAAATAATTTTGAGGCAGTGAAGACCTTCTTGCAAAAGATTTAATGAATCAGTTTTACTCGACAACAATGCTTTACTGATTGCTTCCCATTAGCGTTACGTGAAGATGCTACACAGCATGCATTAAGGCAGTCCAGTACTCCCTCACTAAACAACTTCGCAATGTGCTGAGCTTGCTGTCTGATCGCCTTCACTTGTTCCAATACCGTACGTCTTTTCTTCTTGAACAGTCGGCATCTTTTACGCGTCTTGCATTTTGTAGGCCTCAAAGATTTCACACATCAATTGGTCTGGGTGGTAGAAAAGAATCTTTGTCCCAGCAAATTCTGCGGTGCCCTCACATCCTCGCCAATACATTGCCAAAAGTGAAGAGCAAACATTGCCTCTTGGGCACATGTTTACACACCACCTTGCTTGGCCAATGTACACACTCCCACACATGAGAGGGATGCTGTACCGGACATCAGTGGGGTACGACGAAAACACATTTATGTGCTTTACCTTGCTTAGTGTGCCTATGAATCTTTAACATACACCTTTTTCTGCATGTTTTTTCATCGCTGTGCAGACGCTGCCTACTTATTTCTTGGCTGGGAAAACTACATCCAAGCCACGCCGCGATCCCACCTTTTTTTACCTATGCAATGGTTGGTAGACGTATGGTCTAACGGCTATTTTTTTCCTTTCCTATTCCTTTGCTGGTGCCACATTTTTACCCTTCAAGGTACACTTTAAATCTCGAATGAGCTTCTCACAGGCCTAGAATATCACACTGTCCAGACATCTAGCTTCTTCTAGCCTCAAAATCTGTGCCTTTTGCCCTTTCTTTCTGCCCTTTTGTGGTCGCACTATTTGGTTATTGAAGATCTGAGGGTTGAAAAAGCAATTTTTACGTTTTTAGAGCGAGCTGGATCCAACGAAAGCAGTGGTTTGATGTAGGAGGGCGATAGTCCCAAATAAGTTCTTCGTCTCCAAAAGCCAAACTTAAATCTAAAAACTGTACAAACCTTCCGACGACGTTTACCATGTGAATTTTAGCCCAAGGCCTTTTGTTAAGAGCATGTGGCGCCCTTTCTAACATCGCTATAATCGATGACCAGGTTCGGCAGGCAACATTGGTCCCGAGACCGTAATAAACACCGACAAGCGCAGCTCTCGGTCAGCAGCTATGACCGCCGTCATGCTGTTGGGTCGTCCTTCCTAAACGCGGGTGCCTTGGCCCCCACCCTCGTCCACGATCCTCGGGCAGATCGTGACACCTTTCTCGTTACAAGTTTTTTAAACATTTATCGTATTGTTCATGAAGTTGCTCTTTTTTTCTACAAAAATGATGCAATCATCAACATACCTAAAGACATTCTTTGTGGGTGTGTTCAAATAGCTTTCAATTGCCTATTGACCTTGCCCAGGAAAATGATGCCACTTTTGAACCGATGCGCACCCTGTTTTATATTATGAATCCTGTTTTATATCAGAATTCTTTCTAAATAAAACGTTCAGTTGTTAATAGCACTTTGCGCTGCCTTGCAAAGTGTCCGTTTTAGTAGTCATTTTCCAAACATGAACTTAATTTTCTGCTCTCCATTCAGCTAGCCAGTGATGCGAGACGGAAGATGGTGAAAAAACATTTCACTCAAACGCGCCCATCATTGAAGCTGCCGACTTGATGGTCAGAAAACAGTGGCACTGCTCATTAAGTGAGTGAATCACAGATGACACCACAGTCACATGATGGGCTCCTCAGAGGCTTGTAGCCAGGAATTTTTTTCAGGGGGGGGGGGGCACTTGCTGAAAACCTTGACTATTTGAGAAAAACACCTATGTTTATTATTTATTTTTGGTCAAAACACCTACTTCACCAAGTTGTCGGGGGACAAGGGGGGGGAAGGGCCCTTCCCCTGGTTACGGGCCTGGCTCCTCAGTGTCTCTGGCATGCCACATTTCAGGCAAGAAGTCATAACGAAATAATGGTTAAAACCAAGTCACTTCCATTCACCCTTCAACTTTGCTCCAAACAAGCCTATGTTTATAATCACACAAAAAGGTTTTGATGTAAGAACTGTACGAATAAAGTTACCTTAAATATGTGTGTGTTGACACCAGCATCAATTGCTCACCTAACGTAGCCAGAAGACTGTAATGTTGAAAGTGGTCCTCTGCAAGAGCATTTGTGTTGAATCACGTGTTTCTCATGGTTGGCTTTCTGCAATGGCAAGCATGATTTCATCCCATAATTCTTGTACACAATATCATTGTGTTATACGGTTCCGCAACAGCCTCAGAGACATGATACACAGAAGGCCACTCAATAAACTCTGCATATTACAGTGAAATGTTTAGGTGAGACAAGTGCTCAGCTGTAGACAAAAGTAAACTTGCAAATTTTTTTTCATATACCTTTTCTTTTTTCATTTATGTCTCACAGTAAATTGAGCGGTCAATGCAAGCACAGCGATTAAGATTTGTGAGCTCTGCTGCATTGGCATCACTCAAAATAAGACAAAAAGCCTTCAAAATATTGAAAACAAAATGGTAATGACTGGTACTACATAGAAGTAAGGCATCCAGTTTAACTCAAAACGACATGCAGCTGGAAAAACTGCAACATTACGAGATTTGAGGCATCATGTGACAAATACCTCCTAGTTAGCTTAGTAACCGACAGCAATGCATGTCATCGATGCCATAACTCTAGACCTAGGGCTAGTTATTCTGCGAGTTCCCTCAGGCTCTATTTTAACACTTTGGCGTTAAAGAGCCCGTGTCACAGAATTTCCATTGTCGGTGTCATTTGTTGCCGGTGAAGAATCGGGATGGATGCAAAGAATAGAAATCAAGGGTTAGAGCTGCAATCAAACCCAGATATTCTCTGTGGCATTCAGGTGCTCTACCACACAGCCACACCAGTGCTTGAAACTGTTTCGAAAAAAAAAAAAAAATCCTATCCAGGCGTCATGCAGTGCGAGGAGCCTCGTTAACACATGTAATATTGCGTGGCAGAAGCGAAGAATTGCACCAGGTGTCCCACCATGTGAATTGCGCAACAAGTGGGTGTCCATTAAGTAGAAAGCACTGACGCATATTTAATCATCATCCCTGCACTGGCAGAGTGTGCAGCTGCGCATATTGCTTTATGGACGCATATTGGGTACTTCGCTAATTCGCAAAATGATGAATTATGGTGCAGAGGGCACTTTACAACTGTACTTGCAGTAGGCATTCTAGGACAGTTTAGAACGGCCAACGTTATGCATGCTGATGTTCCTTTCCTCACGGCACAGTCAAGGTGCTCGCCGAGAAGTGAAGCAAGGCTGCCGATCGAGAAGGCAATGCAAACGGGCCCGGTTTACACTATCGCGCTCCACTCTCGAATGTAAAGCTTAAGGGTCCTCAAATTTTATACATTCAAGAAAAACTAGTAAAGTTTCGCGCATAATTTGTGAATAGTGTCTACTTTAGACTCTACATGGTGAAAATGCAAGATTTACAATAGAACACTGCATAAGCTCTCTAAAGAAAGTTAAAAATACATTGCCCATGGCTGATGAAAACTAACAGACAATAATGTCACGGAAGGTATAGGGGATGCTATATGTAGTAATTAGGATATAAATGTGAAGTAGACGAAAAGATAACTTGCCGCTGGCAAGGACCGACGGCAAGTTATCTTTTCGTCCACTTTACTTTCTTCACATTTATATCCCAATTACTACAAATAGCATCCCCTATACCTTCCGTGGCATTACCGTCTGTTAGTTCTCATTAATATCGCGTCTAACAAATAAAAAAAACGAGCCCTTAAAACTCATCTTTCCTTCATTGCCCATGACTGTGATGTTATAGCTTACTTTGGCTATACAGTGCCACATCAATTATCGCATGCTCTTATAGGGTACCACCACTGTTTACTACTGCTGAGATAAAGCTTAATTACAGAAAAGCACTACAACAAGTGGCATCAGTGAACAGTACATGCTCTATCGCAATCACATCACCAAAGAATTCTGGCAGATCCCATACCCTGTAGGAATCAATGTAATGCAATCGGCTCAGAGCTGCCTGTGGTGCATTTCATCGCTTTGAGGCAAGCATCATGAGGTAAATTTATGTGAGCCTACCAGGCACATCGACTACACCGCAATGCCTAAAGGGTAGCCAGCAGTCCAACGCAATGCCAGCACTCGGCTTAGAGCACAGATGTCAGTTTCACCAAGGAGAAATGCACACTACGACGTGCTTGTGCATATCATAAGCAGTCCGTGTGAAGGGTCGAAGGGGAGTGTTGCTTTGTCAGGCGGCCTTAAGAGTTCGATCACACGACATAAGCTCAACTCCCAGGATCCCCTTTTCCATGGACATACATGCGGGAGCGGGTTGAAACCCTCTTGTTAGCTCAGGTCCATCATGACGCTACTCACCAAATAAATGTCTGCCAAAGCAGAGGCCCCTGCAGGGCTTTCTTCTGGCAGTTCACTCTCGCAAGAGAAATGCATTCCTCTTGGTATTTCCTTCAGCGTTTCCTGCCTGCTTTCTCCCACATACTCTTTGCATCGGTGCCTCATCTGGCGCACTAAACGCTTCACCTCTTTCATTATTCGGACACTGAGCAGCCCACCAATGTTCTTTATAGTATCACAGAAAGCACCATGATTAAAAATTCAAACTGAGAGTGAATATTTCAAGATGGGGACAGTCAGACTGATTCTATGGCTACAATTCAAAAGGAAGGCAGATGTTCGACATCATGTGGTCATCATAAGTCCACACTCGGCAAGCTTAGGTGATATGTGGCATTTTATGGCGCAAGGGCCAGTGGTGGCCAAAGATGGTAAAGGATGTGATTAATGATGATGTGAAGTGGCTGTATAAGGGGCTAAAATTTTTCGCACTAAAGGCGCGTAAAATATATAAATCATGAGGGTGACATGTGTGATGAGGATGAATGAGTAGTGCTCACGATACTAAAATAGACTGTTGGGGTAGCACAAAAGCCTTGCGAACGACCTTAAGGCTTACTTGGCAAGCTTTGCCTCGTCCGGTTTTCACTTGCGGTCGGGGCCTAGGTACGGGCTGGACACTGGAATTCGCCATCTTGTTGGATGCGATTGCTCTAGAAAGCTGCTACGAAATGTCTGATCGACACAACAAAGTGTCATTACAGATCGCTTTATCATCCCACTTTATGCATCTAGCCACTTCCTGAGCTGTGCCACACAGAAATGCAAAAAAAATTCTACATGCAGAAGCTTGTTGAACGAAAGGTGCGGTGGCAAGTCAACACCGGTTCGTAGAGGACAGCAGCAGGCTGCGACTGCAGTAAGCATACCGCAGCCTAGAATCTGTGTGATGGGAGAATGTCTCTTCAATAGTATCTTAAGACTGATGTACAAATCTCATTACTCCAAGACATAAGATTTCATGGAGAGGCTTGACACTGTATGAAGGCACAAACTGAAAGGCAAGTTGCTTCGTGCCCTCCTAGCTTTTGGTCTAACGGCCTCCGAACATCGACTACAACGGTGCCCTCCGAGTTGCCGACTAGATCTACGTGCGCATGACGGCCTTACCAGTACCACCAGGACACAGACATTTATCACATCACGCTCAGAAACGAGGCAGCGAACCCTCCCACAAAGCCCACTGAACAGACAACACGGTAGACAGCGATGGCACTTTGCGACGACGATTATCAGGTGCTCGCATCGCACGAGAAGACATATGGGCAGTGGACATTCGTAACAGCACATAAATCGCAGCAGCGATGCCCACAAAAAAGAAGTCGCCTGTCGACAAGCTGTAGCTGAAGTCTCGTGCGCCCACATCGGCTATTTTCTTGACTAGAATTGATAAGTATCCTCGGAGGCGCAGTCGCTTCGCCAAACACGTCCATAAACACAACACAACACGGAACCTCGCCGCCCTACATGACGCAGAGACAAGTTTGGCTGGTAAGGACAACATTCATACAAAGCAGCACGATAACGCGCTACACTTGCACGCGTGTTGAAACATCGTCAAGAGTTTGGAGAATGCGGAGAAACAGAGAATGCGTGAAAATATAGCTTACTGCGACTGGATTCGCATTGCCGCCGTTCCCGCAGCTGCTTGGACAACAAAACAAGAGGTGTTTGCTGCTGCTTTCGACTAGTGTTCATGGCGATGCGGCCGACTCAGCCTCCAGACACTGAGTGCCAGAGGTTTCGGTTTCGGTATGGCGTTCTACAGGTTTTCCCGCTCAATTTAATCCAAGCGCCAGCCAAATTATTCTGTCCGCCAGTCAATTTAATCCAGCCGCCACTCAATTTAATCCAAGTGCCAGTCATTTTAATTCAAGTGCCACTGAAATTAATCCAATCGCCAGCGAATTTAATCCAAGCAGGTCGTACGTGACTACATTGCGACTTCAAGACGACCCACAATTTTCGGAATTGCTTAGAGTGAATAGCTCTGGAGTGATTTAAAGGGTGATTTATTCAGCATGTGTAGAGTAAAACACGAGTGAGTCACTAGTGATCCCTTTGTCCGGTGTGACCGCTGCTGCAAAAATCCCCCTCGTGATCACTGGTATCAAAGGGTGATTAACTGAGCGCTTATGTCGGAACTCTTGCAGGCACCAATTACCTTGAGTTTTCGTGATCAGTAGTGATATGTCCAGCTCTATCGTCTCGTTCCTTTTTGTGACGTTGCATCATGGGTATCAAACGAAACGACACTGAAAGGGTCACAAGACCTTTGTGTGTAAAATATGGTACGATCGAATCACTCATGATAAGCAGTCCAAGTGACAATTCGAGCTGGTACTCATTGGTATCAAACGAATTGTAATAAAATGAGCAATACAGTAGTCAACATTGGTAGGCTAATCACTCCGGCCTATTAGCGATCACTAGTGATGTTTTCTGATCGATTATTTCGTATACTCATGCAATATTGCGTCATGGGTATCAAACGAAAGGTCACTGAAAGGGCGATACAGTTCTTGTGTGTAAAATATGGTACAACAGAGTCACTAGTGATAAGAAATCACTTCTTTTTAAAGCAGTCCCAGTTACAATTCGAGTGTGTACTTATTGGTATCAAACAAAATGTCATAAAATAAGCATTGCAGCAATCACCACTGCAAGGCCAATCACTCCGACTTATTAGCGATCACTAGTGATGTGTTGAGATCGATGACCTCGTACAGTCCTTTAACATTGCATCATGGGTATCAAACGAAAGGTCATTGAGAGGGCGATACAGTTCTTGTGCGTAAAATGTGGTACGACCGAGCCACTAGTGATACGAAATCACTTCGTTTTTAAAGCAGTCCCAGTTACAATTCGAGTGTGTACTCATTGGTATGATGATGATATCTGGTGTTTATTGGCGCAAGGGCCATTTGATGGCCAAAGAGCGCCAGGTCATCGTAACTGATATGAACAATGATTATGGTAGGTGGCTGTAAAGGGGCCTTAAAATTCCTCGCGCTAATGGCGGGTAAAACGTATAAGTATTAAAATCATGAGCGTGACGTGAAATGTATGGGTAGTGAGAATGAATGGCGAGAGAATGAATAGCTTACTGAAACTACGTGTATATGGCATGCGCACGAATGCCTCAGCAACGCCCTTGAGACCAAGGGCTGCGAGGCAGGTGCTTCTTTAAGTGCAGCTACCGCAGCAGCAGCCTCTGTTAGGAGGCCGTGCTACGGAATGCCTGGGTAGATTACGTGAAAGTTACGAACTTCTTCTAAAAACGCGAATAGTGATTGGTGTTTAAAAACCGGTTCCCTACCGATGAACATTGATGGGTGTAATGGTATTTGTTGTCGGTAGGGCAATGGAAAGTGTTTTTTTCTAAGGGTGTCTAATTCTTTACATTGAATTAAAATGTGAAACACGGTGAGTGGTGCACCGCATCTGTCGCACAACGGTGGATCGCCACCGGACAGAAGGTGTGTGTGTGTACTGTATGTGTGACCGATGCTAAGTCTGCAGAGTGTAACTTCTGTGTGCCGTGACTTCGATACCGGTGGCCAATTTCCCAGATGCGGTTTGATAACGTGTAGTTTATTTCGTGTCTGCATGTCCCACGTGCTCTGCCAAAAGGTCCTGAGTTTCCTTTTGAGGAAGGGTTTTAAGTCTAGTGGGGGAATGGCTATGGATGTATTGGGACTGTTTTCGTGGGCGGATGCTGCTAGTTGGTCCGCCAGCACGTTGCCTTGAATCTCGCGGTGCCCTGGCACCCAGCACACCACGACATGTTGTTCCAGTGTATAGATCGTGCATAAGAGAGAGTATAGCGAGTCAAGGACAGGGTTTTTGTGTTTTTTCAAAGTTTTTAAAGCTTTTATCACGCTTAGGGAATCCGTGTATATAACTGACTTTTGTAGTTTTGTTTGTTTTATGCGCTTAACGGCCGCAAGTATCGCGTAAGCTTCCGCTGTGAAGATACTTGAGTTTGGGTGCAGAATACCGGAATCGGAAAAGGATGGACCAACCGCTGCGTACGACACAGAAGTATTGGACTTTGAGGCGTCTGTAAAGAATTCTGGAAAAGTGTATTTGTGCTGGAGTTCGAGGAAGTGTGTACGGATATGTGCAAGTGGCGCGTGCTTGGTTACTTCCACGAGAGAAACATCACAATCTATAAGCTGCCACTGCCACGGCGGGAGATGTGGAGCGGGAGCCATTAGAGAGTGTTCGAGAAGCGGCACACCCATTTCTACAGCTAGGCCCCTCACGCGAAGCGAGTAGGGCTGTGTCATCGAAGGTCGGTTGTCGAAAAGGGCAGAACTGGACAAATCATTTATTGTGGAGTGTGAGGGGTGTTCCTTGTTTGCGTTCACCTTCAGAAAATATACAAATGATAAGTAGGATCTCTGTCGGTGGAGCGACCACTCATTCGATTCGGCGTAGAGGCTTTCTACGGGGCTAGTTCGAAAAGCGCCCGTAGACAGTCGAATGCCTAGATGGTCGACAGGGTCAAGCATCTTTAAGGCGCTTGTTGTCGCCGACTGATAGATTATTGCCCCGTAGTCAAGGCGAGTGCGTATGAGGCTTTTGTACAGATTCAACAGACACTTTTTGTCACTACCCCACGTAGTGCGTGACAACACTTTTAAAACATTGTTTTTATGCATTTGTTTTTTAAATGCTTAATGTGTGGTACGAACGTCAGCTTACTATCCAGGATAAGGCCTAGGAATTTGTGCTCCGTCTTCACGGAGAGATGTTGACCGTGCAGGTCAATATCTGGATCAGGATGAAGGCCTCTCTTTCGAGAGAACAGGACACAGGTGCTTTTTTGAGGGTTAAGAGTGAAACCATTCTCGTCTGCCCACTTGGAGATCTTGTTCAGCCCTAGCTGGACCTGCCGCTCACACATGGAAAGGTTGCACGATTTAAAACCGACCTGGACATCGTCGACATATGTGCAGTAAAACATATTTCGTGGAATGCAAAGACGCAGGGAATTCATTTTGATAATAAAGAGTGTACAGCTAAGTACACCACCCTGTGGCACTCCAGTTTCTTGAAGGAATGGTACTGACAGAACATTTCCTACTCGGACACGGAACGTACGATCCGACAAGTAGCTCTCTATTATATCTAGCATTCTACCACGTACACCAAGGTGGGACAGGTCTCTTAGTATTCCAAAGCGCCATGTGGTGTCGTAAGCCTTTTCCATATCGAGGAACACAGAAAGGAAGAACTGTTTGTGCACGAATGCGTCACGGATTTGTGCCTCGATACGCAACAGGTGGTCGGTCGTGGATCTACCCTCGCGAAATACGCACTGGTACGGGTCAAGTAGATTGTTTGTTTCCAGGAAATGTGTAAGACGGCGGTTTATCATCTTTTCAAAAAGTTTGCACAGGCAGCTTGTTAGTGCGATGGGCCTGTAACTCGTAACGGAGGATGGATCCTTGCCCTGTTTTAGAATAGGAATGACAATGGCCTCTTTCCAAGACGAGGGGATTTCGCCGGAAAACCAGATAGCATTGTACAAGGAAAGTAAGGTTCTTTGCGTTTCGGCAGGTAGGTTTTTCAACATGTCGTATACCACACGGTCAAAACCTGGGGCGGAATTACTGCAGCTGTTAAGCGAAATCTGGAGCTCAGCTAAGCTGAAGGGTTGGTTGTATGCCTCGTGTTTTGTACATTTCCGCTCTAGTTTTTGTTTTTCTATTCTTGTTTTGTACCGTTGGAAGACTTCAGAGTAATGCGCGGAACTAGACACTTGTTCGAAGTGTGCGCCGAGGAAGTTTGCCTGGTCTTCCAAGGTGTCGCCTTGTGTGTTTACTGGAGGAAGTGAATGTACTTGCCGCCCTGCTACCCTAACCATATTCCAGACTTTAGCCTCCTGTGTATACGAATTGATCCCCGTTAAAAACTTCTCCCAACTTTCTCTTCTTGCCTGTCGGCGCGTTCTCCTGCCTTGAGATTTTATGTTTTTGAAACTGTCAAGGTTCTCGGCTGTCGGAGAGTCCCGAAGTAACCTCCATGCTTTGTTTTGTTTTTTGCGCGCCTTCCGGCATTCATTGTTCCACCATGGGACCCGTCGTTTGCCAGACAGTCCACTTGTTTGCGGGATACATTTGGTGGCAGCATTAATCAAAAAAGCTGTGAAGTAGTCTACAGCTGCACCTATGCTTAAATCACACATGTCTGTCCAGCTTAAGAGAGCAGTCTTACGAAACTGTTCCCAGTCGGCTTTGTCAATGTGCCATTTGGGAACCTGTGGGGGAGATTCATTTACTATTTGTGTGCTCAGAACAATAGGAAAGTGGTCACTTCCGTAAGGGTTATTAATGACTTTCCATTTAAGTAAGGGTAGAAGCGATGGAGATGTAATGCTGAGATCTATAGACGAGTATGTATTGTTAGCGAGGCTATAATATGTTGGATCTTTCTGATTCAACAGGCAAGCGCCCGAAGAAAAAAGGAATTGTTCAATTAGACGACCTCGCGCATCGCACCGAGAATCGCCCCATAGACTGCTATGTGCATTGAAGTCCCCAAGGACCAGATAAGGTTCTGGTAGTTCATCTATTAAGGACTGGAACTCATGTTTGTGGAGGTGGTAGTGTGGTGGTATGTAGAGAGAGCAAATGGTTACGAGTTTGTTTAAAAGAACCGCTCGAACAGCCACTGCCTCCAGGGACGTTCGGAGCGGTAAATGTGTGCACGCTACTCCTTGATTTACTATAACAGCTACACCACCGGATGACGCGATGGCATCATCCCGGTCCTTTCTGAATATGACATATTGGCGTAGAAAATTCGTGTTCTTGGATTTTAGGTGTGTTTCTTGTACACACAGCACTTTTGGTGAGTGTTCATGTAGCAGCTCTTGGATATCGTCGAGGTTTCTAAGAAGACCTCTGACGTTCCACTGTATAATTTGTGTATCCATTTTGGGTGTGTATTAGTGCTGTGTGTACTGAAAAACTATTGCCTTAAGTCACAGAACTTTTTCCAGGCCCTGTGATGCGGGCTTTTTCTTTTTTGGCGCGCTCCAACGAGCTGCGCCGTTCCTTCGGCGCCTGAGACGCCGTTGGGCTTGCCATTGTGTCCATCGCCTCGGTGGAGACGCTGTATGCCCGTTCGCGTGTTACGCGCACGGGTGTCGGAATTTTGGGGCTCTCTGCCTGAGCAGAAGGCCCTGGGCCTGCAGATCCGGAGGCCTGCCTGCCGTTTGGTTGCGGAGCAGCACGGGCTGCTTCCGCTAAGGGGGCGGATGGCGCTACCGCCCGTCCACTGTGCGTGGTACGTGCGGTCGCCGCGAACCTTTGTGGCACTGCCCCCTTGCGTGCTACGTCCGCGTACAAATGTCCCTGTGCGATAGAAAGGCGTTGGCGCGCCTCCCTAAAAGAGATGTTTTCTGTTACCTTGAGTGTGATTATTTCTTTTTCCTTTTTCCATGAAGGACACGTGCGAGAGTAGGCTGCGTGTCCGCCATCGCAGTTTGCACAGTGGGGAGTTTCAGCACAGTTGTCACTAGGGTGTTCGTGTGAGCTGCACTTGGCACAGGTTTGACGGCCACGGCAGCTCTGGGAGCCGTGACCGAAGCGCTGGCACTTGAAGCAACGCCGCGGGTTCGGTATGTACGGTCTGACCTTTAGTTTCAGGTATCCTGTTTCGATGTGTTCTGGTAGTGTGCTTGTGCCAAAAGTGAGGATTAGATGCTTTGTGAGGATTTCTTTATCATCGCGCCTGATTTTGATCCGTTGTACATTTATCACGTGCTGTTCACTCCAGCCTTCGAGGAGCTCAGTTTCTGTCAGGTCGAGTAGATCTTGGTCGGACACTACACCTCGGGAGCTGTTAAGGGAACAGTGCGGTGTGACAGAAAGAGGTGTCGTTCCAAAAGAGACGAGTTTGGAGAGATTTTCGAACTGTGTCTTGTTTTGAATTTCAAGGAGAAGGTCACCACTAGCCATTCTTGTCACCTTATAACCTTGGCCAAGTGTATCGGTCAGGCATCTTGAGACGACAAAAGGAGAAATTGTTCTTGCGTTCTTTTCAAGGTTTTCGCAGTGGATTATGTGGAATCGTGGGAAAATTTCTTTTGGTTTCTGAAAAAAGGTGTCTTCGGTGCGCCCTCTCTTTGTGAGAGGAGGACGATCATGCAGTCGGGGGAAGGAAGCGGAAGCCATAAATTATGTATCAATTCGGCAGCTATGCCAGCCGCCCACCATGGAGCCCAACATGGGGACGCGACAGCACTTAGATGTATATAAGGCATGCCAACGTCAGCTGTACACAGCCACCATAACCAAATATAATGTGCCCAAGAGAGGGCACACACACAAGGTTAACCCTCGCCGCCAGGAAAACGGAAGTAAATAGAAGTGAGGAGAAGACAGGAAAGATGAAAAGTGGGAGAAAAGACGAAGATATGTGAGGGGAGAGAGCGACAGGAAAAGGCGACTGCCGATATCCCCTGGGTGGGTCAGCCCAGGGGTGCCGTCTACGTGAGGCCGGGGCCAAAGGGGTGTGTTGCCTCTGCCGGGGGGCCTTAAAGGTCCAATCACCCGGCGTCGGCTCAACCCCCAGGATCCCCTTTTCCCCGGACACGGCAAAGCCACGCACGGCTAGGCGTGGGAGGGGGTCTAAACCCCGCCCGTTAGCTCGGGTCCGTGGTGTCGCTACACACCAGTACTCATTGGTATCAAACAAAGTGTCATAAAATAAGCATTGCAGCAGTCACCACTGCAAGGCCAATCACTCCGACCTATAAGTGATCACTAGTGATGTGTTGAGATCGATGACGTCGTACATTCCTGCAACATCGCATCATGGGTATCAAACAAAAGGTCATTGGAAGGCCGATACAGTTTTTCTGTGTAAAATATGGTACGACCGAGTCTCTAGTGATAAGAAATCACTTTGTTTTTAAAGCAGTCCCAGTTACAATTCAAATGTGTACTCATTGGTATCAAACATCATCATCGTCCTCATCATCATCATCAGCCTGTCTACGCCCACTGCAGGGCAAAGGCCTCTCCCATGTTCCACCAATCAACCCGGTCCTGTGCTTTCTGCTGCCACGTTATAACTACAAACTCTTAATCTCATCTACCCACCAAATTTTCTGTCTCCCCCTCACGCGTTTGCCATCTCTTGGAATCCAGTCAGTTACCCTTAATGACCACCGGCTATCCTGCCGACGTGCTACGTGCCCGGCCCATATCCATTTCTTCTTCTTGATTTCAACTATGATATCCTTAACACCCGTTTGTTCCCTGACCCACTCTGCTCTCTTCCTGTCTTTTAAGGTACCTATCATTTTCCTTTCCATCGCTCTCTGCGTCGTCCTCAATTTAAGTTGAACCCTCTTTGTAAGTCTCCAGGTTTCTGCTCCGTAGATAGTGGTAGACTACCATTCATGATTTGATAATGCTTGCCGAATGAGCCCCATGCCATCCTTATTGCAGCGAAAGGTGTTATGAGATCATTTCACGGGCCGTTTTTGGCGCCGTAGTTGTCCGCCGCCGCCGCCGGTGTCCGTAACCACTATCGCTCGAAATAAAAAAAAAATACTAAAGAAAAAAATTCCAGGATGGAACGAGGTTCGAACCTGGACCCTCTGCGTGGGAGCCCAGTATTCAACCTCTGATCCATGCCGGTGCTTGAAACTGCTTTGCAAAAAGGTCCTATACAGGCTTAACCACATTAACATATGCAATATAACGTGGTAGAAGACTAAAATAAACACCGAGCGTAGCACAACGCGAATTCTGTAATCAGGCGTCACACAATGCGAATTGCGCAACGAGAAGGTTGTTCAATGCTTCCAACCCATTTCAAGGGGCTCCGCCATAATTCTTCATCGTCATCAGGCACAGCATCAACAAAGTGCGCATAATGCCTTACATGCGTTTAGCAGGTACCACGGCTCTCCGTAGAATGACGGAAAATGGCATAATGCCTGCTTTCCTACTTCTCAAAAATTACAGTGATTTATAGCATAGTGGGTTCCTCGCAAGTGCACTTGTATTAGTTGCCAAGGAAGCCCATAAGCGCATGATCCATTTCCTCGGGGTCCCAGCAAAGTTCTTCGCCCCTCCCCCCCACCTCTCTCTCCCACGTCGACGTATGTTATACCGCATGGCGGGAGAGGGACATAGCAACCGGGCGTCACCTAATGCAAATTACATAACTGGTGGGCCGTTTAAAGCTTCAAACCCATTACAAAGGGTTGAGCCATAATTTTTCATCGTCATCAGTCTTCGCGTCAACAAAGTGCATATAATGCTTACAGACGTGTAGCTGGTGCCTCGCTTCTCCGCAAAATGACGGATAATGGCTTAGTAGGTGCTTCCGAACTTCACAAAAATTGCGATTTATGGCGTGGTGGGTACATTGCTAGTGAACTTGTATTAATAGCCCCAAGAGAGCTTACAACGGTGCTTTAGAAACGCCGCTCTTCCAGCTTTAGCTGTGACTGTGCTGCGGTTTCAGCGCGGGCCTGGCGTTTTTTCTTCCAGTTATTTCACTCTCATGGTTCGGCTCCGCGGTTACTACCTGTCCTAAGTAGAGGTACTCCTTTACAACTTCGAGTGTCTCGCCACCTATCGCAAAGCGCTGTTCTCTGCCAAGGTTGTTCCACATTACTTTAGTTTTATGCATATTAGTTTTGAGACCTACTCTTCTACTTTCCGTATCCAGTTCAGTAATCATGAGCTGTAATTCGTCTCCCGCGTTACTCATCAATGCAATGTTATCAGCGAATCGCAGGTTACTGAGATACTCTCCGTTAACTCTTATCCCTAATTCTTCCCAATCTAGGGCCCTGAAAACCTCCTGTAAACACGCGGTGAATAGCATTGGAGAGATCGTGTCTCCCTGCCGTACGCCCTTCTTTATTGGGATTCTGTTGCTTTCTTTATGAAGGTGACGTGACAGTGAGCCGCCAAAAACAGGCGCGGCAGGTTGTCGTCTGTTTTAGTTCAAATGAAAGCACTTGTTTCGGATCGTAAAAAATTACATAACGATATTCTCGCAAAATTTATTACGTATCTTCCACGTTTTGTAAAAATTTTCACTTGTTTTTCTCGGGTCACTCACGTAGACGACAAGCAGACGTGGTGGGACGCAGACGACGAGCAGACGTACATCGAAGTGTCTGGTCACGCAATCGTCATGTATGCGCATGCGTGATCCTTGAATTAAGTGAGAGTTTGCGCTGTGCGTCCTGCTGCTATGGAAGACGGCCACAATCGACGCCCTGGAAGACCACGGAAGACACCTGACGAAGAGAAGAAAAAGTACGCTCGCGTTTCCACTTTGGATCGCGTCCGGATCATAGATGTTCACAGACACGGAGGTGATCTGAAAGTGCTGTCCCAAACACTGGGGATAAATATAAAGACAGTGCGTTCTATTGCGGCAACTGACCGTGAAACAGCGAAGACACGTGGAGGTTCGTCGAAAAAGTTTGGACCAGACGTGGTCGATACCCTGCAAGAAATTGTAGAACAAAATCCATCCTTCACCCTGGAGCAAATAAGGAGGTCTCTCGTGGAGAAGATGCCTGATATTGAATGAAGTCAGCGTATCCACAATTGATCTGCTTCTTGATGGCCATGGTTATTCAGTAAAGCTGCTCACCCAGAGGCCAGTAGACCGAAATCGCACCGATGTGAAACACTTGCGGCGCCGTTATGCCCAATGGCTTTAAAACGAGGAAACTACGTTAACACGATATTATATTGACGAGACAAACTTCAACGTGTGGTGCTCACGCAGTTTCGGAAGAGCAAAACGAGGTGCTCCAGCATACCGTCTCTCCACTAGCACAAAGGGTGCGAATATAAATATTATAGCCTGCATGTCGGCAAATGGCCTTCTGCATTGGAGTATTGCGGACAAGGTGCACAGGGCTGTGTTTAATGACTTTCTCACAGAAGTGTCGGCAAAAGTTTTTCAGCAGGAACCGGCAACAGAGGCAGTGTTCTTGCTTGACAACGCACCAGCGCACCGCCGCGCTGAACAGGCTGCCCTCGCTGCAAGCGAGCACACAGTGAAGCGGCTACCGCCCTACAGCCCATTTTTCAGTCCAATTGAAGAACTGTTCTCAAAATTCAAGGCAGGTGTCAAGGGCTTCCTCACCGAGCGGAGAGATGACCTTCTCACAACACCGGTAGGCATCTCTAAAAAGAGCATCGCCGTGCCCTGCTGGTTGAGGCCGCGAGGCGCTCTATGCAGCTCATCCAGCGTGTGGAGTGTGCCGCTTATGATAGGCACAATTACAGTTATGTGCAAGCCGCTCTGGACTGCCGTGATATGTAAAACACTGCTCAGCAACACAAGCACAGCTCCCAAAATAGAAGACGTTTATGTTCTCAATAATAAAGTTGGTTTTCACGGGTTCTCATCATCACCATTTGCATGACTGATTAGAAGAGCTCGACGTTATAGGAACAATGATTGTTTCGTAACAACATGAGAATGTTTTACACGGGTAGCGTTTTCGGTTCGGCATTACGATAGCATGCCAGGCGGGTTATTTTACGGTAAAGAGATAATAGAGCAAGAGACGTGTGGTCTTCCTGGCCATAAACATGCTACGAAAAGATTGATGAGTTACTCCTTCAGCTCCATTGACATTTAGTCTGTTTATCCTGTTAGCCAAGTCCGTTGTAATACAAGGCACTCGGTGGACTTAAAGATACATACTAGAAATGGCGAGGAGCTAGCAAAATAAAGACATCATTAACCAAGCTTGCTTTTCTAGAGGATTACTCTATTACAGCGTTCACTCGCAGTTGTCCATATATATAGGTTTTATTGCTGCCGTAATGGAGGGCCTGAAAAAATCAAAATCAAAGGCTTCTGACTATATTCTTGTCTTTAGACTGCAGCGAATATGCATAAACGCTAAACCATTTCAAAAAAATAGGATGCTTACGAAGCTCATAAGGCTGCAACGAGGGCTCGTCGGTATGACTTCATCGTGTAACGCGCGGCCTTGAATGTGAAGGGCCGAAGAAAACGAAACGCAGCATAGCCTTTCCATGCTGGAAATAATGTAAGTTGTCAGTTTACGCATCACCGTATGCTGCCTTTCATTTTGTTCGGTTCGTGTCATTCCTGGCAGCACATTACAAGATGAAATTCTTACGAAGTGCGTAGTGCTTTTTGAATTTTTACAGAAGTACGCGTAACCTACGTATTCTATGCTATTTGCATTGAATATTTAGTATCCATCAGTATTCTCAGTTAACAAAATTTTCAGTGACACTCAATTATTGATACCTTTACTGATACCATCCACTACATGTGAAAACTATAGGCACGTGTATGTTACCAGACAAAACGACTCGTCATCACTAGCGACTCCGTCCTGCCAAGCCTTGAGGATATCATTCCATCACCCTTTCAATCAATTTTGATTTCACACGCATGATGCAACGTTACAGGAATGTAGGAGACCGTCAGTCAGAACATATCAATAGTGATTGATTGATGATGGTGTTTATTGGCGCAAGGGCCAAGTGTGGCCAAAGAGCGCCAGCGCTATGACAAATGGAGTACGATGGGTTATGTAAGGGGGCTGTAAAGTGGCCTAAAACAAATAGCTTTATCCAAGCTTAGAAGATATAGATAATAAAAATATGACAATGGCGCGTGAGGTGGTCGATGATTATGGGCTGTATGGCAGATAGTCATAATGGGGTTCATAAAATTATGCACGTGGCACCGATACCTCAGCTAGGTCCTTGCGCGCAAGGGCTAGGAGGTAGGTGCTTCCCTTTAAAACTGCTGCAGCAGCAACCTCTCTCAGGAGGTCGCGCTGCTGTCTCCTGCGTAGATGACTCGAAAAAATTTAAGTTCATTGAGAAATGCTAAAAGTGACTCTGTTTTGAAACGCGGCTCATTCCCGATGAACATTGCAGGATGTAACGGCAGATGCTGGCGAAATGGCAATGGAAAATACTTTTTCCTGTGTGTCTCCAGCTCATGGCATTCCAAGAGGACATGAAGAACAGTGAGAGACTTGCCGCATTTTTCGCAGGTAGGTGGTTCAGTGTCGGTCAGCAGGTAACTGTGTGTGCTATACGTGTGACCGATCCTTAGGCGGCAAAACATAACTTCTGTTCTCCGTGTTTTTGACATTGGTAGCCAGTTACCTATGTGGGGCTTAATTGTGTGTAGTTTGTTGTGTATTTCTTTGTCCCATTGTTGCTGCCAGTAATTCCTTAGCCTTTTCCTTATAAATGATTTCAAGTCTATTGCCGGGAGACTAAAGGAGTGGTTGCTCGCTCTTGTTACCGCCATTCCCGCAGTTTCATCGGCCAGGACATTCCCTTTTATACCTCTCTGTCCAGGTACCCAGCATACTATGACATGCTGGTTTGACATGTATGCTGTACACAGGGCGGCATAAAGATTATTTATTACAGGATTTTTACTTTTCCGGAGACACTTTAAAGCTTTGACCACACTAAGGGAGTCGGTGAAGATTACGGCCTTCTCTATTTTTGTTTTAGTGATGTGCTTTACAGCTGATAGTACTGCATAAGCTTCAGCAGTGAAGATAGTTGTTTCCGCATCCATCACGTTCGATTCAGAGAAGTTAGTGCCAAGAGCTGCATAAGATACACCAGTTTGTGACCTTGACGCATCTGTGTAGAACTCCGAGCAGGAATACTTACTCTGAAGTTCAAGAAAATGCATTGTGATGTGTGCCTGTGGTGCATGTTTCGTCACCTCAATAAAAGATGTGTCACAATCAAGAACTTGCCAGAGCCACGGTGCTAACGCGTTTGCAGGAGCCATGAGACGATGTTCTAGAAGGCCAACATCCATGAGATGGCAGAGGCTCCTCACACGGAGTGAGAAGGGCTCCCGGGCCGTTCGGCGATTCTGATACAGGGTGGTACATGTGGTATCATTAACGACTTTATAACATGGGTGTTGGGGGTATGCATTTACCTTCAGGAAGTATTTGAGGCTGGAGTAGGTTCTCTGGAGATAGAGAGGCCACTCATCCGATTCAACGTAGAGACTCTCTACTGGGCTAGTTCTGAAGGCACCGGTTGCAAGGCGGATACCAAGGTTGTGAACGGGGTCTAACATTTTTAGGGAGTTGGGTGAGGCAGACTGGTATACTACAGCTCCATAGTCAAGGCGTGAGCCTACGAGACTCTTATACAAGCTCAGAAGGCATCGTCTGTCACTGCCCCACGCTGTACGCGCCAAAAGTTTGAGAACGTTCATTGCTTTCAGACATTTTGCTTTTATGTGTTTGAGGTGCGCGATAAATGTTAGTTTTGAGTCTAATATGATGCCAAGGAATTTATGCTCAGAGCTCACTGATAGTCGTTCGCCACTGATCTCTATGCTAGGGTCTGGTAATACTCCCCTCTTCCTTGAGAACAGAATACAGGTACTTTTTTGGGGATTTAACTTAAATCCGTTCGCATCTGCCCACTTGGATACTTTGTTCAGAGCAAGCTGCACTTGCCTCTCGCAGATAGCGATATTGCACGAATTAAAACCAAGTTGCACATCGTCCACGTAGACGGAGTAAAAGACTGTGCGGGGTATCACAGTGCCCAAGGAGTTCATTTTTATGATAAAAAGAGTGCAGCTCAGCACACCACCCTGAGGTACACCTGTCTCCTGCGTGAATGGTCGTGACAGCGCATCACCTACTCTTACGCGAAATGTCCTGTCGGACAGATAACTCTCAATAGTGTTTAGCAAGTTGCCGCGGACACCCATGCCGGAGAGATCACGAATAATGCCGAAACGCCACGTGGTGTCGTATGCCTTCTCCATGTCTAAGAACACTGACAAGAAAAACTGCTTGTGTATAAAGGCATCCCGTATGATCGCCTCTATGCGGACAAGGTGATCTGTTGTGGATCTACCTTCCCTGAAACCACATTGGAGGGGGTCTAAAAGATTGTTACTTTCAAGGTAATGAAGAAGGCGCCGGTTTACCATTTTTTCAAAGAGTTTGCAGAGACAGCTCGTCAATGCTATGGGCCTGTAACTATTTGCCAAAGAAGGGTTCTTTCCTTCTTTGAGGATGGGGATAACAATAGCTTCTTTCCAAGCAGACGGAATAAGGCCTGAAGACCATATCCTGTTGTAAAGACAAAGGAGTGTTTTCTGGGTTTCTGGGTGCAAATGTTGTAACATTTCATATACTATGCGGTCAGAACCGGGGGCAGATGTTTTACAACAGTTAAGGGATGCCTGAAGCTCTGCAAGGACGAATGGCCGGTTATATGCTTCGCTGTTTGTACCTTTTCTTTCTATTGGCAGTTGTTCTATTCGTGTTTTATATGTTTGAAATGTCTCTGAATAGTTCGACGAACTAGATATATGTTCAAAATGTACGCCCAGAAAATTTGCCTGGTCTTCTAAGGTGTCTCCTTCAGTGTTTACCAATGGTAGTGAGTGTGGTTGGCGGCCTCTTATTCCGTTCACTCTATTCCACACCTTTGTCTCGTCTGTATAGGAATTGATGCTTGATATAAATGCTTGCCAGCTCTCTCTTCTAGCCTGTCGGCGCGTTCTCCTTCCTTGAGACTTTATTTGTTTAAAGTTGACTAAATTTTCTGCAGTAGGAGAATCGCGGAGCAAACCCCATGCTTTGTTTTGATTCTTACGGGCGCTCCGGCACTCGTTGTTCCACCATGGTACACGGCGTTTGCAGGATGATCCATTTGTTTTAGGGATACACCTAGATGCGGCAGCGATAAGAAATGCGGTGAAGTACTCAACAGCACCGTCTATACTTAAAGCACGTATTTCAGCCCATTTTAACAGAGTTTCATTTAGGAACTGCTCCCAGTTCGCTGAGTCCACCTTCCATCGAGGGGACTGAGGGGTATGTTCATTGGATTCCGATGTTTGCAGAGCTATCGGGAAGTGGTCGCTCCCGTACGGGTTTTTAATTACATGCCATTTCAGATCAGGTAGAAGAGTTGGAGAGACTATGCTTAAATCTATGGAAGAATATGTTTTATTTGCCAGATTATAGTATGTAGGTTCTTTTTTATTCAATAGACAAGCGCCGGAGGTGAACAGAAACTGCTCCACCAAACGACCTCGTGCATCGCATCGGGAGTCACCCCATAGTGTGCTGTGTGCATTGAAGTCTCCAAGAATAATGTATGGTTCTGGTAGCTGATCTATTAGAGATTGAAATTCCTGTTTTTGAAGCTTATGGTGTGGGGGAATGTAAATAGAACAAATGGAAAGAAGCCTATTCAAAAGTACCGCTCTAACAGCCACTGCTTCGAGAGGGGTTTGTAGATGTAGCTGTTGACACGCTATATTTTTTTCCGCTATAATCGCTACTCCACCAGACGATGCCAGAGCATCATCGCGGTCTTTACGGAAGGCAGTGTATTGGCGAAGGAAGTTTGTGTGTTTTGATTTGAGGTGGGTTTCCTGTACACACAGCACTTTTGGAGCATGCTTATGGATGAGTTCCTGAACGTCATCGAGGTTTCTCAGAAGACCTCTCACGTTCCACTGTAAGATTTCTGTCTTCATATTGGATATAAAATAGTGCTATGTGTACGGATTAAAAAAGCTTGGTACTTATGTAGCAGGACCGTCATCCGGCCCCGTTACGGGTTTTTTGGCTTTCCTGGCGCGGTCCTGAGAGCCGCGCCGGTCCTTCGGCCCAGGAAGTGCCGGAGTTGTCTCCATTACTTCCTGGGAGGCACTGGATGCCCGCGGGCGCGGGCCTTTTGTTCGTGTTGGAGACCTCGCCTGACGAGGCGAAGTCTTGAGACTCGACGACCCTGGAGTCGCGAGGCTCTGTGGCTGAGTGGGTGGAGCAGTCTTAGCTACTGCCACCACGGGGGCGGGTGCCATAGCCAACGGCTCGCTGCTAGCGGGTCGTTGGTGAGGCAGAGGCTGGTGCGGTGCTGGCCCCTTGCGCGCCGCATCAGCATAGGTGTTAGTGTGGAATGGCGAACACCTTTTGCGAGCTTCTCTGAAGGAGATGTTCTCGCGGACTTTTAGACTGATAATTTCTTTTTCCTTTTTCCAGTTTGGACATGATCGGGAGTATGCGGCGTGTGCACCGTCACAGTTCACACAGTGAGGTGCAGCGTCGCAATTGTCAGAGTCGTGGCCTTGGGTTCCGCATTTTGCGCAGGTGGGTCGACCACGGCAGCTTCGAGAGCCATGGCCGAACCTTTGACACTGAAAGCATCGGCGAGGGTTTGGTATGTAGGGTCTGACTGGTGTTTTTGTGTACCCAGTTTGTGAAGGGCCGAAGAAAACGAAACGCAGCATAGCCTTTCCATGCTGGAAATAATGTAAGTTGTCAGTTTACGCATCACCGTATGCTGCCTTTCATTTTGTTCGGTTCGTGTCATTCCTGGCAGCACATTACAAGATGAAATTCTTACGAAGTGCGTAGTGCTTTTTGAATTTTTACAGAAGTACGCGTAACCTACGTATTCTATGCTATTTGCATTGAATATTTAGTATCCATCAGTATTCTCAGTTAACAAAATTTTCAGTGACACTCAATTATTGATACCTTTACTGATACCATCCACTACATGTGAAAACTATAGGCACGTGTATGTTACCAGACAAAACGACTCGTCATCACTAGCGACTCCGTCCTGCCAAGCCTTGAGGATATCATTCCATCACCCTTTCAATCAATTTTGATTTCACACGCATGATGCAACGTTACAGGAATGTAGGAGACCGTCAGTCAGAACATATCAATAGTGATCGCTGATACTTAAGGGTGATTAGCAGTCACTACTGCAATGTTCCTTTAATGACAATTTGTTTTATACCAATGAGTACGTACCCGAAATGTAACTAGGACTGCTTTAAAAACGAAGTGATTTCTTATCACTAGTGACTCAGTCGTACCACATTTTACACATAAAAACTGTATTGCCCTTTCAATGAGCTTTCGCATGATACCCATGATGCAATGTTACAGGAATGTACAAAGTTGTCGATCTCAACACATCACTAGTGATCCCTAATAGATCGGAGTGATTGGCCTTGCAGTGGTGACTGCTGCAATGCCTATTTTATGACGCTTTGTTTGATACCAATGAGTGCACACTCGAACTTAAACTGGGACTGCTTTAAAAATGAAGTGATTTCTTATCACTAGTGACTCGGTCGTACCATATTTTACACACAAGAACTGCATCGCCCTTTCAATGACCTTTCGTTTGATACCCATGATGCGATGTTACAGGACTGTACGAGGTCATCGATCTCAACACATCACTAGTGATCACTAATAGGTCGGAGTGATTGGCCTTGCAGTGGTGACTGCTGCAATGCTTATTTAATGACGCTTTGTTTGATACCAATGAGTGCACACTCGAATTGTAACTGGGACTGCTTTAAAAACAAAGTGATTTTTCATCACTAGTGACTCGGTCGTACCATATTTTACACACAAGAACTGTATCGCCCTTTCAGTGGCCTTTCGTTTGATACCCATGACGCAATATTGCATGAGTATACGAAATAATCGATCTGAACACATCATTAGTGATCGCTAATAGGCCGGAGTGATTAGCCTCCCAATGACTACTGTATTGCTCATTTTATTACAATTCGTTTGATACCAATGAGTACCAGCCCGAACTGTAACTTGGACTGCTTATCATGAGTGATTCGATCGTACCATATTTTACACACAAAGGTCTTGTGACCCTTTCAGTGTCGTTTCGTTTGATACCCATGATGCAACGTCACAAAAAGGAACGAGACGATAGAGCTGGAGATATCACTAGTGATCACGAAAACTCAAGGTCATTGGTGCCTGCAAGAGTTCCGACATAAGAGCTCAGTTAATCACCCTTTGATACCAGTGATCACGAGGGGGATTTTTGCAGCAGCGGTCACACCGGACAAAGTGATCACTAGTGACTCACTCGTGCTTTACT
>NC_051186.1:80110680-80149665 GCF_013339695.2 Rhipicephalus sanguineus | reverse complement strand
CCGCTTTGTAACCACCAGTCGCCGTCGCGCGCACGCACGTCCACAAAACGCGGGCGCAGTAGAAGGAGAGACGAGATTTCGTAGCACGACACTTGACAACAGAATGGCCACTCGCGGCGCTGACGGCGCGCTGGCGCACTGCATTGTCGCGCCACCTGTAGGTGCCGCACGTTTCCCATAAACGTTGTTACGTTTTCTAAACGTTTTGCCTCCTTGTCCTGCTCCTCAGCGATAAGTCCGATCATCGGCTACATCGGCTCGCCAGCCTCCCGGCTTTCATCGACACGAAAACCCCATTCCTAACAGTGGTTGGCAGCGCTGGGATACGCTACCCTCATCTCAACGTTTGGCTTCGCTGGGATACGCTACCCTCATCTCATCGTTGGACAAGGTGGGATACGCTACCTCAACGTTTGGCTGCACGGGGATATGCTACTCTGATCTCAACGGTTGGAAAGTTGGACCAGATCCCTGCAGGCCCGAGGAGCGAGGACGCTCACGACACCGCTCGACGGCAGCCACGAGTTCGACCGGAGTCAGCTGCTTTGGTTGGGTGAGTGCCCAACGTTTACTGGTCATTTTGCCAGACCTCTCTAGCACAGGCAGATGCTAGGAGAGAATTTTGTGTTTTTTGTTTGATTAATTTTACTCACTTTAAACCACGATATTAGTTTTAAAGTAAGAGTAAATGTTGTAGAAAGGCATCACGAGAGACGAGATCGCGATGGAGAAATACCGAGTGCAGGACCTCCTTGAAATTTGTGAGGACTTGGGGATTTCCGCCGGGTCCGCAAAAACAAAGGAAGCGATTCTCGAGGTGATGCGGGCGGAGAACGTGACGATCGAGGAAGCTGACGAGACCTGGGAGGATATTTGCGAGAAAAAGCGGAAGGCGGAAGAACGCGAAAGGCGCGAAGAGAGGCAGGCTCAAAGGCGTCGCGAAGAGCATGAACATGCTCTCAGAATGAAAATGCTTGATCATGAAATTCAGGCGCTGAAGTGGCAGCAGGCACAAAGCCAACTCAGTATCTTCGAGATAGGCAATGACATTGTGTCTTTTCTCGTTAAGTTTGAAAAGGTCTGCGAGGAGGTTGGTGTTAGCCGAAACCTTTGGTTAGAGAGGCTTGTAACGTTGCTGCCGCGCCAAACTGCATGCGTTCTGGAGCGCTTATCTGCTGAGGAAGCGCAAGACTTTGATAAGGCCAAAGAAGCCTTGTTGCGCCATTTCGCTGCTCCAGGTCCCGCTGACTGCGAAAGTCGAGACGAGAGCCTAGCGCATGAAGCGCATCGAAAGGCGCAGGCGGTCGATTCGCGCCGCAGAGACCAAGAGGTCAAGAAACGTCGCGAAGCGCTGGAGGCCGAGGCCCGTCGTAAGGCGATAGAGGACGCCGAGGCCCGTCGCGAGGCGCGTGAGGACGAAGCGCGTCGAAAAGCGCAACAGGACGAGGCGCGCCGTAGAGACCAAGAGGTCGAGAAGCGTCGCCAAGGGCGAGAGGCTGAGGCACTTCGAGGGGCGAAGGCGGACGAGGCGCGACAACACGAGGCGCTCCGCAAGGAGAGTAAGGATCAAGCGCTTCGAAAAGCGCTAGAGGCCGAGGCCTGTCGCAAGGCGCTAGAGGAGGAAGCGCGTCCGAGAGAGCGAGAGGATGAGGCGCGCCGCGAAGACCAAGAGGTCGAGAAACGTCGCGACGTGCTAAAGCCTGAAACTCGGCGCGAAGCGCAAGACGCCGCTGTGCGTCATAATGATCAGGAGGCCGACTTCGACGGCCAAGGAAAGGGTTGTACCCGCGACATTGCTACACCGCCACCAATAGAGACAGCTCAGGGCGAGCTAGCTTACTTAGATTGTGTCGGGACTACCGTTAGGTCAGATGCACCGACACCTAGCCGCAGCCCCGAGAATCAGTTAGTTGAGCCGTCTCGTGCCTTGGCAAAGCAAATCGAATGCAGCGTACTTGCGAGTACGAGTGCCGATGCTGCGAGCATTCAAAGCAGTACCGAAACGAAAAGGCGTCGGCGAAAACGCGTGAAGGCGAACGCGAGAGCGACGAGTGGCGTTAAGCGCACTAAAGTGGCTAGGCGCGATGACGTCATCTCTCGAGACGCCAGGTTAAAGGCTAGGCTTCAGATCACGAAGAGGCCCACCAGGAGAAAGGTACAGGAGATTCCGAGAATGCCTACTGAAAAAAGGTCTCAAGTTCAGACTCCTGCGGAAACTGAGATCTAGATTGAGCGTGAAGCGTGTCGCGAAGACCCGAATTTCAAGTAAATTCAAGCGCCATAGTTATCGCCTAATCTCTCCTACGCGAAGAAGCGGCAAGAGCGCAGCGAGGTGTCGCGTACACCTGAACGGCGACAAAGGTTGTTCCCCACAGTCGCGAAAGGGTACCGGCTTAGCCCGGAGGGGTACAATCGGCAGACAAAACCGCTGGTATGCCGGTTTGTCTGAGTTCGGCGGACACGGTGCAAACGTCGCCGCTACTAAGTGAGTCGGACAGGTTTGCTCCCTGTCCCTTTGTCGAGATCGGACCCCTCGAAAAGTGTGGAATGCGCGGCTCCCAAGAGTTCGTCTGAAAGGGCGCGTTTGGAGACACCCTGGGATAACCGCAGCATAAAGATGAATTGACATCTTGAAAGAAGTTAGTGTGTTAATATGTACTAACGAATTGAGGAGTGAAATTTTGTAATTTGTCACTTTCCTCCTCATTGTAGCAGTCTTTGAGACATTTGTTTGGTTATTTGTTTCTTTTAATATTTAGAGCCATGACCGTCAACGCTAGTGTAAAGAGCTCTGAATTGTTTTGAAGGAGATGTAGGCTGAGTTAAAAGCCTCCCTTTTAGATACTTTGTTTGTCTTTTTTTTAGCTAGAAACATAACCGTTAGCGCTCGTGTAGAGAGCTGTGAATTGTTTTAACGGCGATGTAGGCTGAGCGTTAAGAGCCTCCGATTAAGATACCTTTGTTTTGGTATTTAGAAGCGCGAGCGTTAGGACGGGTGAGAAGTGCTGTTCGTTGTGTTTACAGAGATGAAGGCTGAATGTGAAAAGCCTCTGTTTAACATGCCTTCTTACGTGTTTTTCAGTACGTGTTAGTATACGCGTCAGTGTAATTTTGGTTTCTCCTTGATTTGTGTTAAACGCGTGAGTTTGATTTTCAGTTTATTTCATTTTGTGTTAAACGCGTGAGTTTGATTTTCAGTTTTACTTCGTATTTAGTTTAAAGCGCTTTGTTTTCTTTATGTAATACTCATTTGCCGAGTGCAATGAGCGAGAGCGTTTCAGCGCAGAACTAGTGTTGTTTATCTTGAAATGTTTGTTGATAAGCATTCAGAAAACTTGCGTGGTGCCAAGGCGCACGATTTAGGGAGCACTTAGTGAAGTGTTTGTAGTTTTGGGGCAAAATTGAGTCTTCCCCAGCTGCTTCGATCGTCCCCAATCTGCCGATGTCACCATTGAGAATCGCTCGCGAAGACATTCTGATTGGTTTTAGCAGTGTCACGTACTAACACTAGATAAAGGCACGTCCTCATTTTGGTATTCTTCCTGAGATACGTTGCTCGTGATGTTTTAATTTTAGCTTAGCGTAGTCTCTAGGAAATGTTTTGTTCTTTTTTGCTGGTCTGGCGATTTGATCAGCATTCGGAGGGCGTTTGCTTTGGCCAGAGTGGTTTGGCTTTGTGTTGCCTCTGACGGTTTCAGGAAACTGCTGCTGTGCCGCGGAGGTCACTCCTGGTCACTCACATTTGACAAGGGTCAATCAGCATCGCATCGTCCGAGCTGCGTTTGACAGCTCGAACTCTGGATGCATTGTCTTGTGGCGGGGGTGCTGTTGTGCCAGAGCACCTGACCGAACGGGGAGCCAGAGCACCTGACCGAACGGGGAGACAACACCTGCTACCTAAAAGGCTGGTCCGCACCTTAAGGGTAGACGTCAACACCTGCGGCCGGCGGATGGTCAGGAGATTAGAAGAACGTCAACACCTGCGGCCGGCGGATGGTCAGGAGATTAGAACGTCAACACCTGCGGCCAAAGAGCCACCCTGTCAACAATGGACTGGTCCCCTATTTAAGACCGGCCTGGTCCGTTGTTAGAGAGACGCCCCAGCCGACTTGGTCGTGCTGGCAGGCTCTGTCCTGCTATAACCTGCTATAACCTGCTATTACCTGCTATACCTGCTATAAACGTTGTTACGTTTTCTAAACGTTTTGCCTCCTTGTCCTGCTCCTCAGCGATAAGTCCGATCATCGGCTACATCGGCTCGCCAGCCTCCCGGCTTTCATCGACACGAAAACCCCATTCCTAACAGTGCCTATATACGCAAGCAAAACTGAAAATTTTCGGGGGGGGGGGTTGAACCCCCACCCCCCCCCCTTGGCTACGCCCCTGAGCCCAGGACGGTATTCACTACCTGCCAGCTACAACGCGCCAAGTTGCGACGCAGCTGGCCCAAGTGATACCCCCTTTTTTAGGACTACAGAGGCCTCGAAGGAGCAGAGACAACCCCAACCGCACACCTCGGCGGAAGTCAGACCCAAATGTCTCCTCGTCTGCCCCGGAGACGTTAGCCGCGCCCCGCCCCCGCAACCTCCTGGGATGGCAGCCGTGACTCAGAACACGCCGTACAGGGAGTCAGAGACAACATCCAGGACCTCCCCCGCCTGATGTACTTGATGAAAACGGCGCATCTACCGACCCAAAGCACACAGCCATGCCCACCGAGGGCGAGCCCAGCTCCGCAGACATGGATACCACACGAAGGCACCACCCACCCTGCAATGGTCCCATGGCGACCACCATAGGCGTGCGCAGGGTTCCCCATTAGGGGGGGGGGGCAAAGGCTCATCGCAGCGCCCCCCACCCTACAATGTCAATATATGGGGAAGATTTTGCGCCCCCAGGACAAAATGCTGAAAACAGATGCATCGCCCAATGTATCGCGGAAGACATTCAGCGCTGGGGTTCCAACAGAGAGGTCCTAATTATGGGAGACTTCAACGGACATGTCCAAAGCATCGATGGCTTCAGCTAGCAGAAACGTAGCAGATGCTACAGCTAGCAGAAACGTTCTCCCTTGAAGTCGCCAACCTTCGACCTGACTGCATAGGCGAGACTACATGGAGCGCCAGAAATAGTAGGTCTTGTATCGACTATATCCTCACATCGCCTGATCTAGCGGCACACCTGACAAGAGTACATGTGGATGAGAGTGGGCGCTATAGTTTGGGTAGCGACCACAATCGCATCGCCCTGACATTCTCTACCTCCGTTCATCGGAATCGTCGGACACAAAGCCGCAAGCCGGCTCGACGTTACCTACCGGTAACATCCTTTGAACTAGTGGCGGAGGACTTCGAAGAGAATGACATACACGCGCACCAAACCACTTACGAGGAGTTCGTGGGAGAGCTATGTGTCGCTATGAGAAGCGAGTCCAACCCCGAGGTGGCGCCAGACCAAAGGCCTGGTGGGACCAGCAGGTGAAGACGGCACTTGAAGCGAGACGTAAGGCCAATAGAGCTCACCGATACGCAGTAAAGCGCCTTTCCACTGAGGAATGCCAACAGGCGTGGCAGGAGTTCTTGCGCACCAAGAGAGACATGCAACAGATGGTCCAGAAGAAATCGCGGAAAGCAATCAAAAGCAACTGCGTGCAATTACAGAAGCTGGCAACAACGACCGCGCAAATTTTGGACATATATCTCGTCGCTCAACAGCGAGGCCCCCATTCCTACTATCAGAGATGCAACAGGTCACGCTGTCGCAGACCTGGAAGAACACCTGACGATCCACATGCAGCGAATGTATGACAACCCGTCGCCAGAACAACAGGGAGTGTCATACCAGCCTCGTGAAAAAGTATGTGAGATGGAGAACGGCACCACGGCGGAGTGCGAGTGGAAGGTGTCCCGTGTGGCAATCGACTGAGCCATGTCCAATGATGTAAATTCTGTTCGTTACACTTTTTCGACGGTAACTCGTCAGAAAGTCACACGAGAAAGCTTTAGTAACAAGGAAACAACTCACTATATTCCAGGGGCGTAGCCAGAAATTTTTTTCGGGGGGGGGGGGGGGTTCATCCATACTTATGTATGTTCGTGCGTGCGTTTGTATGTGTGCGTGTATATATACGCAAGCAAAACTGAAAAATTTCGGGGGGGGGTTTGAACTCCCCCAACCCCCCCCCCCCTTGGCTACGCCCCTGCTATATTCACAGGATCAATACAAAAACGTCTTCTTTTTCTCAGTCTCTGGGTCGCAACTGGCCTCCGTTTCCAGCCGCCGGCCCCCGTCCCAGTTGGGGAGAGGGTTTCCTCCTCGCATGCGGTTTTCGCCTTTCGGACCCCACTTCCCTCCAGGGCTTCTTCAGATGTTTCTGCTTAGGACGGGCCTGCTCCGTTTCTTTACTTTTGTATTTTCTACATCCTCCCCCCCAAATGAGCGTCGCTCATTTTAGGTTGGTCTCTAGCGGGTATAGAAGTTGTACCGGTCGCCGAACGGCCTTCCCGAAGGGCAACTTGACGATGCAAGACCGCACGGTTCCATCACGCCCTTTGAACACCTCAGAAATGCGGCCAGTTTTCCACATATGTGATGGTGAGCGGTCTTCCTGCAAGATAACCAGGTCGCCAGGCTTGAGCGCGTTGGTTTCACTAGATGAAATGCACTGCGCGGATCGCAGCTGTAGCAGATATTCTTTACGCCACCGCTCCCAGAAGGCATCTGTTAGCGATCGACGGTACCTCCAACGTCGACCAATGTCGCTTCCCGTCGAAGAAGGGACGGCTGCGGCTCTTGCTTCTGGCAAACTTATCACTCGACTCCCTGTCAAGAGGTGAGATGGAGTCAGAACTGATTCCTCGCCAGGCTCCTGTCCATCATATGTCAGTGGGCGCGAGTTGATGGTAGCCTCTATGTCGGCCAGTACTGTAAGAAGTTCTTCAAAAGTGAGGCTTTGGCGGCCGAGAATTTTCCTCAAGGAAACTTTGACGGATCTCACCATCCGTTCCCACCAACCGCCCCACCAGGCGGCTTTCTCCACGATGAATTTCCAGGTTATTCTCTGCAGACTGCAGTAGTCCTGTGCTTCGCGACTTCGCAGGATGTTCCACAGTCTTTGAATGTCCCTCGAAGCTCGCTTGAATGTCAAGGCATTGTCACTGTATATTGTTGTTGGCAGCCCTCCACGAGCGATGAAGCGCCTGAGTGCCAGTAGAAAACAGTCCGAAGATAAACTTGACACCAGTTCTAAATGAACTGCTCTCGTAGTGGCACAGGTGAAGAGCGCAATGTAGCTCTTGGCGCTGTCATTCTTCGTCTTTGTATATAGAGGGCCGGCAAAATCAATGCCGACTACTCCAAAGGGCTGATTGCAATTCACCCTTTCTCTAGGAAGGGGTGCAGTCGGTGCAGTGGCTGGCTTAAGTCGGTGTCGCAGGCATATCCGGCAACTTGAGATTACCTTTCTCACCAGCTGACGGCAGCTCTGTATATAAAAACGTTCTCGAAGCTCCGTCATGGTCGTCTGCACACCCCCCATGCAGCGTCCGAAGGTGAGCGTCGAGTGTAAGAAGTTTGGTGACAGTATGTTCTTTTGGAAGTAGCACAGGGTGCCTGGTGTCGTGAAGCTCCGAGGAAAACTGCAGGCGACCTTTCACACGCAGCAGCCCTTCCATATCGAGAAAAGGTTGATACATAGCGACTTTGCTGTTCGCAGGTAAGCTCTTTCCCTGATTAAAGACAGCAATCTCTTGCGCGAAGACCATCTGCTGAACGTGTCGTGTCCAATAATTTCTGGCTTCGTGCAGTTCAACTGCGGTGAGATTGTCCTCGGTGCTACGTGTTCGCTTCCGACAGTTGTTAATGAACCTCATTATCCATGCACTTATTCTTAATAGTCGTGTATAGCTGCTGTACTCGTCTGCCAATAACAAAGGCGTCGTTTGGATTACTTCTGTCAACAGTCCGACGGCGTGCTTCCGCTTTTCTCCATTGATTAGTGAGTTAAAGCAAGCATTTTCCTCCTTCATTACAGGCCATACATCTGGCGTCTCGGCCAACCAGCTTGGTCCGTTCCACCACAGCCTACTTTCAGACACGGAACTCGCCGTCATACCCCTTGTCAGGCAGTCAGCGGGGTTATCTTTTCCTGGACAATGCCGCCATTCCTCCGGACTGCTCAAGCTTTGTACTTCCCTCACGCGGTTCTCTACGAATGGCTTCCATTCTTTGGCTGTGCTCTTTATCCAAAAGAGTGTTACGGAGGAGTCTGACCACAGGCACACTGCCACGGGCCGGCCCATTACGCTCTGAAGGTAAACAGCCATTCGAGCCCCAATTAATGCCGCCATCAGCTCAAGTGGCGGCAGGGAGATCGTCTTCAGGGGAGCCACACCGGATTTGGCAAAAATGAGGTCTGCACTCACCCCTTCGGTGTTACTCTCTGTTCGCAGATAAGCGTAGGCACCGTAGGCTCTCGGGCTTGCATCACAGAAGATGTGCAGCTCCCATGAAGTTGGGTGACTGGGTGAAATGCAGCGCGGGAACAAGAGCTCTCGTAGGCTGGGGATGTCCATACACCAATCTTTCCATATTTTCTCCAGGTCTTCTGGAAGCTGTTCATCCCATCCCAGTCCTCTTTCCCAAAGTTTTTGGAAAAGCACTTTAGCGGTAACCACGAACGGGGCGAATAAGCCCAAATGATCAAACACGCGGGCGGACGCCTGTAACACTACCCGTTTTGAGCTGACGCCCGTGCTGACAGCATTGAGCACCGCACCCATCGATATTGTCATGCAGTCACTCGTAGGCATCCATGGCAAACCCAATACTTTCAATACTTCATCTTGGTCTTGGGAATTACCCTCCCGAAGTTTCTCGCGAACCACGCTTGAATTTGACGACCACTTTCGCAGGTGCATACCGGCATCTTTCATTATTTCCTTGGCGTCTGTGGCTATCTTTAGTGCTTCTTTTGCTGTACCAGCGCCGGTTACCAAGTCATCCACGTAAAACGAGTCTTTCAGTATAGCGGCTGTATCTTGAAGCTCACCTGTCTGTTTATCGATGTGTTGGAGAAGGGTGGCTGTCAGTAGGTACGGGCTTGCTGTTGTGCCAAATGGTACCCTAGTCATTCTCCACTCTTCAATATCGGGCAAGTCGTCAGCGTTGAGCGGTGGGAGGCTGTACCACAAAAATCTTAGTGCGTCTCTGTCATCAGGTTGCACTTCGATATCTGCAGAAATGCCTTTTCTATATCTGCGACGAGCGCCACCCGGTGTAGACGAAACCGCAGCAGCATTCGCCCCAAGTCGCTGATGAGGTTCGGGCCTTTTTCGAGATGCTCGTTCAATGACGATTGTCCCGGCTCATGTGATGAGGCATCGAACACTACTCGTAGTTTCGTAGTAGTCGAGTCATTCCGAATTACTGGCTAGTGCGGCACGTAATACACTGGGTTCTGTGTCGCTGACTCCGTCACGTGTTCGGCATGCCCCAATTCCAGGTAGACTCGGATTGCTTCGTCATATTTCTGAGCGAGTTCTTTGTTGAGACACAATTTGTTTGTCAATTTTCTAAGCCTTTGCACCGCCATATTCCGGTTGTCTGCCAGATCTGTTGCTTCTTTCTTCCACGGCAACGCTACCTCATATCGCCCGGCTTTCTTTGTTATCTTGGCATTGCCTGTATGCTCAATTTTGGTATTTGGGGCTTTATCTGAGATGCCGATGGTGTCCAATTCCCAAAAGTTCTGTAGCGTCGTTTCCACATTATCTGCAGTGTCTACGCCGATCTTTAAGACGCAGACATTTGATGCCACAACAAAGCTGGTGTTCACGCTGAAAGGGCCTTGGAATGTCCAACCGAATGTTGTGTTGATAGCTGCCAGCCCCTGGTTTTCTTCGCAACGTTGAACTTCTCCGGTAAGGAACTTCCAGAGGTTGTCAGCTCCAATTAACAATCCAATTCCGGGAACAGCTGGCATGCCCGCATAAAGTAGTTTGTCGGCAATTATTGCTCCTTCTTGCTCCAGCTGTTTTACGAAGGCATGCTCCACGGGGACTGGCGGAACGTCCTTACATATGAAGGGCACCTCGACGGCTTCTATAGTTGTTTCTTTTCCTGTGCACTGACTCCAGACACGTAGTTCGACCACACGGCGACTTTGAGCGTTAGCCTCAGTGCTGCCGAAAGTGTTTAGGTGGAATTCGGTGGTTCCCAATGTCTTCAAGTTGACTATTCTGGAAACATCTTCTCTAATAAAAGTCCTTTGGCTGCCGCCGTCTATGACGCCTCGGAGGTAGCCCCACCTGCTTTCGCCAAGAGTACGGAACGTTTGAAGAGCAACTTCGTTGTTTTTTTTTCTTCTTTTGAGGCTGCAGCTGCATGCACGTTTGTTGCGGGTACCTCCTTAACTTCTGTTGCTCTCCAGTAGGGGTTGAACACAGAGGAGGCATGTCGTTTATTGCAGTGAACGCAGTTTACTTTTCTTCTACACTGCTCTGACTGGTGCCCTCCAAATGGATGGATGGATGGATGCTATGAGCGTCCCCTTTACAACGGGGCGGTGACATGTCTGCCACCATGCTCGAAGAAAAAAGAAAAACTTCCTTGTTTCATGCTGGCCTAATACCTTGTCTACATTGATTAAATCTATTTTATTATACCAAAAAAATTTATAAATTCACGGTCTATCTCTCTGCCTCTTAAGGCAGAATGACCTTATTCCCCCCCCCCCCCATTATTTATTTTTGTACTTAATCTCTACTCTTCTGCCACCAATACTCTAACCGTCTCTTACTTATTTCTATCGCGGACGTGTTCAGCTTTCCATTGTTGTCCCTAAAACCCAAGGCTTCCTGTAGACTCGTGCCCACAAGTATACCTGGGTGAATATCGCCACATTCAATCAGTACATGTTCCATCGTTTCCTTAGTTCCCCCGCAGCATGTACAGTGTTCGTCTTCGTTACTGAATCTCGCTTTATAACTTCGCGTTCTAAGGCAGCCCGACCTTGCTTCAAACAGTAAAGCGCTTCCCCTTGAATTATCATAAACCTTTCCCTCCTTATTTCGTTTTTTCCCTTTCGGTAGTTACTCAGAGCCGGCTTCTTTTCCATCGCTGTCATCCAATAAGTCCTCTCAGCCTCCCTGACCTTCCGCTTAATGCTCCCTGTCGCCATATCGCCCGCACTGCTAGCCGTACATTTACTGGTGAGCCTCCTAGTTCTCTTTCTCCACTGCGTGTCAACGCTTTTTCTATACAAATACCTGAAAACCTTCTCTGCCCATCTACTCTTCTTCATTTTCCTCAGCCTCTCTTCGAATCTCATTTTGCTCTGAGCTTCCCTCACTTCAAAGCCTGTCCATCCCATATCACCCTTTACAGCCTCAATTGTCGTCTTCCCGTGAGCGCCCAACGCGAGGCGTCCCACCGTCCTTTGATTTACATCCAATCCTGATTGTACCTCTGACTTCATGCAAACCACTGAGTTCCCAAATGTAAGCCCCGGGACCATCACACCCTTCCACAGCCCTCGAAGCACCTCGTACCTATTGTATCCCCATAAAGCTCTGTGCTTCATAATTGCAGCATTCCTCTTTCCCTTTGCTACCGCTGCTTTCTCTTGTACCTCCATATATCTATCCCCCTCATTTACCCATACTCCGAGGTACTTGTACTCGCTTACCCTCGGTATTTTTGGCCCTGTATGAAGACCGCATGGTCTTCGTGATCATTGAATACCATCAATCCACATTTTGTTGCACTAAATCCTAGTCCTAGAGCCTCACATTCCCTTCCGCATATATCTGCCAGTCGCTGTATATCATCTTGACTGTCCGCAAATAAGACAATATCATCAGCATAAAATAGACCTGGAAGCTTCTGCTCAACCATCGTGCCGACCTGTTTGTGTGACAAATTAAATCCAATGTTGCTACCTTCTAGCGCTTTTTCCATCCTCACCATGTACAGCATGAATAACAGCGGGGACAAAGGACATCCCTGTCTCAGCCCCTTGCTAATTTCAACGCTGTCCTTGCTACTTATTCCTTCCCATTCTATACAAACTGTATTTTCTCGGTACATTTCCCTCAAAAGCTGTATACAGTCGTCCCCTATGCCCACTTCTTTCAATATATCCCACAAAATTTCCTGCTTAACGTTGTCATACGCTCCGGTGATATCTAGATAAGCTATGTATAAGGGCCTGTTTTCTATTTTCGATATTTCTATACACTGGGTAAGAACAAACAGATTATCGTCTAACCGCCTGTCGATTCGAAATCCATTCTGAAGTTCTCCCAAAATATCATTTTGTTCTACCCACGCTTCTATTTTTAATTTTACTGCCTGCATCGCCAACCTGTATAGCACCGATGTAATGGTTAGCCGTCTATACGAGCGAATGTTATCCTTTTCTCCCCTGCCTTTATAGATTAAGTTCATTCTACTTTTTCGCCAACTGTCTGGTATTTCCCGCTCCTGTAATGTGCAGCGAAAGCAGCGCCCCGCTCGTCCCATCTTCGCTAACTTTTCTTTTAGGGGGACGGGAGCCGTGCAGGCCTCGGTGTCATGTTCTCCTGACTCACAAAAGAGACACCTCCTCACCCGCTCTGGGTTAGTGTGAAGAACGGCCGCACTTGGCTTTCGAGGTGGCTGGCGTCTTTGTTTTTCTTGGCATCCTTGTTTAGCTTTATTGCTCTCCATCGGGGAATGTGCCACCTCCCTGCATCGCTCCCTGCTTTCTGTCTCCAAAAGGAAGAAGTCGAGAATTTCGGAAAGCTTTCCGTCGACGCCGGTCGCCATTACACTCGGGGAGGACGACTCTTGCCCTTCCGACTGGACTGTAGACATGTTAGATTTGCTGGCTCGGCTTGCTTGTCTATGGAATTCGACTATCATGTCTTCAGGAAGCGATGATAAGATTATGTCACACAACATCGCAGAGTACGTTGATGCGCTGACGCCTAGTCCACGCAGACCACGAATATGCATCTGTATGTGGTCATACAATCGACGCAGTCCCCTTACGTCACCGATGGAGATACTCGTGGCAGTGCTCTTAATTTTCCAAGATGCTCTTGCTGGATCCTTTGTTTGTCGCCGTATCTACGCTGTAGTATGTCTACGGCATCCTCGTAACATGCTTCTGTCGCCTGCAGCCCTTTGATGGCGGCCATTGCTGGTCCATTGAGAAGCGACCTTAGGTATTGAAATTTCTGTGATTTCGATAGGCCGTCGTTTTCATGCACTGCCTGCTTGAAACATTCCCAAAATGATTGCCAAGGGGATAGCTCACCACTGAAGGTCTCCATGCTCAGCTTGAGTAGTTTGATCCCATGCTGTGGCACTGGCATAGGCATTGTGTGCGTCGGCTGCGTTGTTTGCACGTTGCTTGTCGGACCACTAGTTGTGACAGAAGCTGTAATTCTTGCCTTCAGAAGACCAACGATGTTGTTAACTCTGTCGTCGTACTGCACCGATTCGGCGTAGTCTTCTTCGAAGATGTCGTCCGGAAGGCAGCTTTCCAAGTCGTTGTTGACCTTTCGCAGTTCGCTGTTGTTGACTTCGTCTTTGTAGAAGAGCGGACAGTTGCAAGGCGTCTGCACCTTCCAACGCTGTGGTAGCCTCTTTGATTATGATGGTACTCTGTCGCCGCAGGGTCCTTCTCTTTACCTTGAGCTTCTCCATGTCGTCTTTTCTTTGTTCTTACTCGCGGGCTGTTACACACTTCTCAGACGATGTCCTCCATCCCGGGTTTCGGCACCATGATGTAAATTATGTTCGTTACACTTTTTCGACGGAAACTCGTCAGAAAGTCACACGAGAAAGCTTTAGTAACAAGGAAACAACTCACTATATTCACAGGATCAATACAAAAACGTCTTCTTTTTCTCAGTCTCTGGGTCGCAACTGGCGTTTCCAGCCGCCGGCCCCCGTCCCAGTTGGGGAGAAGGTTTCCTCCTCGCATCCGGTTTTCGCCTTTCGGACTCCACTTCCCTCCAGGGATTCTTCAGATGTTTCTGCTTAGGACGGGCCTGCTCCGTTTCTTTACTTTTGAATTTTCTACATCCAACATTGGAGCCCACAGCGCCAAAGGACTGGATGAAATTCCACCTGGGCTAGTGAAACGGCTTGGACAGAATGCAAGAGAGACCTTGGCGTCCATCTTCGCCGGCATTATTCATGGTGACCCCATCCCAGAGGACTGGCGCCGCGGCAAGGTGTGCCTGGTGCCCAAGAGGGGAGGCAACAGTGACCAACTACACGATTATAGACCACTCACCGTCACCAGTGTGCTGTACAGACTGTTCACACAGGTCATAAAGAGATGGATGAGTGGGTGGGCGGAGATGCAGGGACCACTTACTGCGCTGCAAAATGGCTTCCGTCGGAATCGGCGAGGAGAGGACAATCTCTTTGTGCTCATACAGAGCATCGAGATTGCACGCAGGGAATCGCGCGGGCTAATCGCTGCTTTCTGGACGTAGCCAAGGCGTACGATAGCGTGCCACACGGACACCTTCTTTCTCGGATGGAAGACCTCAATATGCCGCCTGTGTGGATCGAACTACTGCGCCGACTCTACACTAGCAACACAGTTCAAACCACCTTTGGTGGAACACGCATGCGCCCAGTAACAGTACAGCGGGGACTAAAACAAGGCTGCCCTCTTTCCCCATTGCTGTATATGTTATATACAGCGGGTCTGGAACATGCCCTCCTGGATTCAGGTGTGGGGTTCAGGCTCAGCTGGTCCGACGACGGCACCCCAACGACTTGGACACTCCCCGGCCTCGTTTTCGCGGATGACCTCGTGCTACTGGCCGAAAATAAGGCGCAACTGCAGCATCTGGTCGAGACATCAGCCAACCACGTGGACTCTAGGCCTGGCCTTCAATCCGAAGAAGTCAGCGGTGCTCCGGTTCTCTGGTGATTGTGGCGAGGCTGCTCTGGTACTACCAAATGGCGAGGAGCTTCCCAGACTGGAGGAATACCGCTATCTAGGCGTGCTACTGTCCACCTCAGACAAGCTCGTAGCGGGGAATGAAATCCACTTGAGACAAGTGGCACAGCGAGCCAACCGCATACTGCGTCGACAATGCCTGTGGGGCTGCAGCCGATACATATGGTGCGCGACCTGTGGAAAGCCGTGCATGTGCCTGGACTTACGCTAACTCGGCCATATGTCTGTCAGCCCCAACACGGGATTGGCTGGAACGTGGGCAACGAGAGGTGGGCCGCATAGCCTTGGGATGCCATGGCCGTGTCGCCGTGGAGGCTATCCAGGGGGATGTCGAATGGTCTTCGTTCGAGGCTCGAGAGGCCCGCAGCAAAATCTCGTTCGAATGTCGGCTACGGACCATGAATGACAACAGGTGAGCAAGCAGGCTCTTTCGTTACATTTACATCAAGGGCATCCGCACTCAATGGAGGTACAGAGTGATGCTCTTGAGGCGGAAATACGGCCTCCTCGACTATGTCGAAACTGGACCTGAGCGAAAGACTGCTAAAGGTATTCGTGACCGGGTTCGCGAGGCAGAGGGAGAAATGTGGCGTTCAGCCATGCTCCCCAAGACTACCCTCAACCTCTACCGGGAAAGCAAGAAAGATATTGCAACGGAGCCAGCGCTGTACGACAACAGCTGTGGTGGTGCCCTCCTCTTCGAGGCTCGGGCGGGCGCGCTGCGCACTCTCGACTATAATCTCAACTAGGGTGCCTTGATGCGCGTTTTGTTGCGCGTTTTGTCCAGGGTGAGGACATCTGCGGCGTCTACTGCGGCGCGGCTGCCATATTTTAGCCCACGGCTTCTTACCGGCGTCTCACCGCTCTACGGCAGCTGCGCTGAGAGGCACGAGACGCGGGGCAAAAAATGGCGTCGTGGCGGCATCAGCCCCTTCAAAGAATGGCAACACCCTAAGGGGGGCGCACGCATCGAGGCACACTCAGAGCCATATATACCCTTCGGGAGAGTTTGGCGATTGTTTCATCTCGCCGCTCTCCGAGCTCCGCCCCAGCGCCGCCCTCTTCCGTGACGTAAACCCTCTCTCCTCGCCGCCGGACCGCCGGCGGCGGGCGGCAGTGGCGAAAGCGCGGCGCGGAGTCCGGCGCTGCCGCGACAGAGAGACGCCGGCGCGCCGCACTTACACGATCGCCGAGGAGCGCGCGTAGGTTACGAAGCTCTTGTTCGAAGCCGCGCGTATTCATGGCGACTGCTCCTCGCATTCAAGCGTGAATTTGTTGCGTGCGATGAGCTGCTATTGCGCGGTTGGCTGTTCAAACAGCAGCGCGCAGGGTTTCCGCCTTTTCAGGCTTCCGAAGGAAAAGAAGCGACGACGCCTTTGGTTCAGAAACATCAGACGCAGCAAATGGACCCCGACCGACTGCTCCGTGCTATGCGAGATACGTACTGTGTTTAGCTTGAATATCGCTGGTAATATAAACAGCGTACTATTAACACGAACTTATTATTTGTTGTGCACTTGGGCCCTTTCAGGCACACAAACTTTAAAAATAATTTTGTCACGCTGAAAAAAAGGAGTTTTATGGTTCGCGTTTCGATCGCTTGGGCAGATTGAAATTTTGCAGCGATCACGCTATAAGTGTCAAGCGTGATGTGTTGCGTTTACGTGATTTATCGCGCGTTCTGAGCACGAGCTTGGAATGTTACCGTGATGTTGTGAGGGGAACATTTATTTCGATATCGCAAGTTAGTGCCGCCGCGCGTCAGCTGCGGCAGTCACCTACTCTGACGAAAACCTTAGATGCCTCAGCAAACTAGAAAATTGACCGTCGGCGTCCCGCGTCGGCGGCGTCAACACGAGGATGTCAAAAATCATCACTTAATGACGTGACCATACGACCAAAGGTTGTGACGTTATCATGACGTCCAATAACTCGACTTCACGCGGTGACGTCTGCACATGACCAGATGTGGTGCACAAAGATTGCAGTGCCTCCGATCTTGGAGGCAGTGCAAAACAATGCTAGGTCACAAAGCTTTCGAGCGGGGGGGGGGGGGGTTAAGAACAATACATTAACTGAAGAAAAGGAACACGGCTTGCTTTCGCCTTCCAGTGCTCTTAGGCGAATGCATAAGGGACCCTGTGAGTTTTTTTTTTCTCTGTTATTAGAGAGTTTTAGTGCCGGAGACTCCAAGCCGCTTCCTTATTCACCCTCTTACGTTCCCTTGTACTCTCAGCCGCACCCATAGACTATAAAAAGGAACGTAGGGGGCTTACGTGCGCAAGGCACTTTGGGGTACCGGCACTAATATCCTCTAAGAGGGAATTTTAGTGCTCGAGATCCCCAAGCCGCTTCTGTACGCCCGCTTTTGCGCTTTTGTGGTCTTAATACAATTACGTGCGCTGGTATCTCTGTTTCTTTTAAAAGAAGAGCTGTTTAAGCTTGGAGAATCCCCGTTAGTGGCGAATAAAAATTGTCATCATCATGAACCGGCACGCAAACCGTCTTCTTCTTTATCTTCTACTTTGCTGCCAGAACACGTGCACAGACTTTTCTGGCGTGGTATGCAATGATTCTCACGTAACACTTGTCACGTGACATGTTCCAAAAATCACACCTGTTATATATGCTCGTCACAGAGTCACATCACGCAATACCAATTTTGGTGCATATCAATCTGGCGGAACGCCGCCATCGCACCATGAGCGTGGCACGTACGTCATGCTGTACATGACACGTGTGTCATGATTTTCGTATTAACTCCCGTTGTTTATGTTCATCACACAGTCATGTCGCGCAATACCAATTTTGGTGTATATCAAGCTAGCGAAACGTCCGCCAGCGCACCATGAGCGTGGCACCTAAGTCATGCTGTACATGACACGCGTGTCATGATTTTCATAATAACTTCTGTCATTTATATTCGCCATACACTCTTGTCAAGCCATACCAATTTTGGTATATATCAAATTAACGAAACGGCCGCAAGAGCACCAAGACTGTGGCATGTAAATCATGCTGTACATGACATGCGTATCATGATTTCCATGTTATGACCAATCATTTATATTTGTCATACAGTCACATTACGCCATACCAGTTTTGGTACACACCCCATGAACGAAACGGCCAGGAGAGCACAAATTCTTAGGCGGCTAGATAGGTAGATAGACAGATAGATACGATCAAAGTCGCAGAAGTTCGCTAAGAAATGCTTCGCATTTAAAAAAACCAAGATAGATGCGAACCCACAGGTCTTCATAGCTCGAAAAGTTACCGGTGATCACAATAATCCCTCATGCGAATTCTGAGCGCAGCTTTGTGTTGAGGCAACGCGAACTGTGTTGGAATTTCTGGCTATCGGCATTGGAACATTCGTTACATATTGCCACAGAAACTGCCAGTGCTCGAGTGCTACGCACGCCACTCTGTGCATTGCAGGCGTCATCGACATCCCCGTCACAACAAGCGAGACAGTAGCAGCGCACCCACCAGCCCTGCATGCGTACGAGCTCCGACCGAAAGGCGAGCACGCATGACGGAGGAAGAAAGCGATGTTATAAGCAAGTGGCTCGTGATAGCGACAGAATCCACGTTCGCTGTCTTTCGTCCTCGTTCGCTCTATCGGTTACGCCGACTACGCCATCGGCGATGCCGAAAAACGCAGGAACAGACGCCTAAGAGCTGCGCTCTAAAAGCACAGCGCGTATCGTAGAACGTCGTGGACTCGAATCGGCGTGCACAACTCAGTTCCACGATGATTTGGACGCGTCTAATTCACTCCGTATTCTTCATTAAGTTTGTATAACAATGTTCGTGCACAATTTCGCTTTCGCAATTTGTTTAGGACCGCTAGATTTCACGAATGAACAGCGCGTACGTAGCCTTAGCCGTGCGCCCGTCGCGCGGAAAGACTATATATGGCGGACGCCGCCGGAGCGGAGGCGTGGCGGTGACGTGAACAGCGTCATCGCCGCGCCGCGACGTCACTGCCCCGCCCATTCGCCAGACTCTCCCCATCGACGGCTCTGGGCACACTAATCTCAACGCTACGCCAGCGCCACCTCTCGAAGCTAGTTTGCAAACTGAAAATAATCTAAAAACGTTGATTGCCAGGCTCCTCCGTTCGCACCACTAGGATATATGCTCTAGTTCACTATGGAATACAATGTTCTAGAAGTTTGTAGTGCGCTCACTGAGCGGCGGAGTGTGACGCACTTCATGTCGCCGCCGACAGGCGGCGCGGCTCGCAGCATCACCTAGAGTTACTGTATATGTTACCTAAAGGTAGCATATACAGTAACTCTACATCACCTGAAACTTTCCCGCGGGTTGCAGGGCGCCGCTAGCGCGAGTTGCTGTTTGCGCGCAAGAAAAGTCAAAGTTACGGTGCGCAACTCACGGAAGTTCTTTTGATGCAAGTTTTATGTGTGTTGTGAAATAAGGTACTGTCGTTGTGACTGATTTGCGGAGGGCGGGCGATGTTTTAAGCGGCTATTGCATATATGAATGCTCCTCCAAGCAGCCGCTGCAATAACAGGGTGTGTAGTTGGGGGCGTTAGTTTTTTTTTTTTTTTTTGGTCCTGCTGATCGATACGATTTTCAATGCCCTTTCGCCACTTTAGCGATCATAGCGACTTCACTCCCGCCTTTCGAGTCCCACAATGCCGAATATAAACAACGCCTCATTTTTTAATTTTTTTTTTCGCATATATGTGAGCTGGTCTGTGTAACTAACCCACTTAGTGTTCTTTTTTTTTTCGCGAATCAATAATGGGCGGCATCACTCGGCTTCGTAATAAATGTATCCACACCGTACTCTTAAAATATTTTTTTTATTTGCAGACATCGTACAAGGTCACCAAAACGGCAGTTGGACTCGTATGCCCAATGAAAAAAAAAATATTTATACATAGTTATTATGAGTACATAACAAGTAACATACATCAAGTGCGTACACATATTTTTATTGCACCGTAGAATTGCACCAGTTCTTCAGCAGCGCGGATAAAACAGGACACGAAGAAACACTCTACAGCGTCACGCGCTGACAAACTGATTTTATTTACACAAAACCCTGCCTATGTATTCGCAAATGTTTGCCATATCACAATGTGGATTAACAATGCAGAAATTGTCACTCGTGGTCGAACAATAAACAGATGCAACAAACGTGTATGAACATCTGCTAATCGACTACGAAAATGAAAAATAAAGGACAGCAAGAAACACTCAATGGAATTCAAAAGCTTATCACTGTTATATAAAGGCCGAAGACAGAAACAAGGTCACTGTGCAACTCCGCTAAAAAAGGAACGATCAACGCTCGCAACACAAAAGAATGTACGCATATGGTTAACCAAGCGTCAAAAAATAAAACCAAAAACATAAAAAAAGAGGGCGAGACAATGAGACAACCTACAACCACCCAGAAAAGCAAATTCTGCGTCATTCAATAAAATAGATGACTGGCTGGCGCAGTTGGCCTCAGCGAAAAGTAGAAACATCAAAAGGCCGACTTCGTAATGTTCTGTTGATTGATTCATCTGGCTTAATTTTATCCGCCCTGTATGGGCTTCGTACCTGCAGTATGTAATAAATAAATAAAACAGCGAGTTATGCTGAAGAACAAATTTTAACGTCAGTTTCTATGTAAGAAATTTAATATTTAGGCGTCATTGCTTCATGAGTAAGGATTATGTGCATTCTTTCTTAACACGCGACATAATACTTAAAAAATGTGAGCAGCTACATTTGTGCTATAACAATGTTCATTTATATTAAAAAAAGAATTTGCGTGCTCACCGGAAAAACGTACATTCACAAGCCTCCAGGTTCGCAAACTATTTACACACCACTGGCTCCTCCTCAAGAAGTTTTGGCGATCTTTCGATGCATCGATGTTGATAGCCTTTGTGAAGAAATGCAGCCGCGTTGTAACATAAAAGCTTATCACATTTTTAGTGAGCTCAGTTGCATGTTCGCTGCAGCCAAGTTTGCGTGTGCACTTTGTCTTGACAATACTTAGCACGTCCAAGATCTGTCAGCATGCAGTTGGCTCTTGCTGAAGCATTCTGCAAACATATCTTCCAGCATTTTTATGAAGGAAAAGAGTACACCACGTGGGTAGAGAAGTCGTCCTCTGTCCTTGTGCAGTGTCAGCGCTGCAAGCCTAGGGGTATCATCTGCAGATGGCGTGGTCAGACCATCCATGCAAGGCTGGCAGTTCGTTTTCATTACGCACTTTCGTGGAATCCAGCCACATAATAAGTTATGCGAGATTCACTTCTCTCTGTGTTGGTCATGATCTGCGCTAGACAGTGCCTCTTCAGCGCCAGGCAAATTGCCCGAAGCGATGAAAGCGTCCACCTGATCCCACTAGTTCTTGCTTGGAAGGCAGCTGGAAGTACTGACTTGGGTATCCAGCAAAGCACTTACAGCACATGGATCCGCATTTCCGTATCGAACGGTTTTCACTAGGCTGTAAAAGGATAAGCAGTTCATTGTAATGAGAAATTGAGTGGGTGTCGGATGATCATTGCAGCCTGACGCTTGTCTGACGATTCCAAACAAATTCTCTATAGGGTCCTGACTAAGCCGAGATGTCATGATGTACCTATACCCTAAAGCAAAAAGCTCAATAGTGCTTGAGATGGTGACCCGGAGGCCAGTCGCTGTTGAGTCGCTTAAAAACCCTCCAGCTTCACCAGCGTGCTGCTCGCAACATGCCAGGTAATCCAAGAATCCTGAGAGAGCTTCGGTTGAGGAAGAGTTGGGTCTCAGCGCTTCTTTCGGGAATCGATATGTCATAGCACAGAGGAGGCGGTTGATCCTCCTGTAGAAAAATCGTGACTCGTTTTTAGCTGAAGATCTTCCGTACATGTGTGGTTTAATTTTGCTGATGTTACGGTACACATGAACTGTGAGGTACGTCGAACCCACTCATAACGACACCGGCTTTGGCAATATATCGGTATACAATAGGAAGTTGCTGCGCCGTCAACGTTCGTAAGTTTTCTATGACGAAATAGGTCTCCTTCTACAATGCTCCCATGCTGCGCTATCTGTTAGAATAATGAGGTCTGGCTGCTAGGTGTCCGTCCCAAAAGTAATGGAACGCGAAATCCTTGAAAAGAAAGAAAAAAAGAAATTTGAGCCGGTTTCCACCCGCTAACCCAACGACCTCTTCCGCCTCTCTCCCTGCGCTCATACAATCAACAGGACATTTTTGTAACAGCCTCTCGCCTTTCCACCCCTCTGAGCATGAATAGGTTCAAAAATATTGTCACAAGGCAGTGGTGGGTAAGTGGCACAAGGTAGTAGTGGAACGCTCTCTGGAAAAGGAACAACGACGAAGTGCTGAAGGGACAGGCTCTGGACCACCATTGTCTCAGCCATTATTTCTGCTTGTACATATCTGTAAATATGCGTTTCCTTGTAACATTATTGGTGGAGGTGCGGATCACCCCAACAGTGGATCACTGTTGGACAACATAATGGACCACCCCAACAGTGCTTTTGCTTGCTGTCACCACATTATGCGCAGTTCTGGTCCTGGCCACGGCTTCCGAAAGGAAACACTGCTGATAGTCCCGCTGATCATTAGCACTGCGCGACATTGCCGGCTAAAAGAAAACGCACTTCTACAGACTTGGAAAAGAAGTATAGAACTACTGTGAAGGACCACAAAGACGGGAAAGCGTGCTGCTCCGTGCATGCAATTCCGACAGTGTACACAATCCCCTATTTTTTTTTTCATACACTCCGTTTATAACAATTATCGGTTATGACAACGTAACTTTAGTGACACTTAAGTATTGCTATAATTAAGCAAGTTCGATTGTGATTAAAAATGCATATGCACGTTTATTTATACGTACAGTAAAAGGAGCATACATACATTAGCTATGTGACTGTCACAATCAATAATTACAGCATCAAGGCAAGCATATATGTTCACCTGAAAAATTCCTGAGTGCATTGTATGGATCCAGTCTTTGCCTCAATGTCAACCTTGTAAAGGTGAAGGCATTGAAGAACTCTCTCGCCAAAGAGTTGGAATGCATAAGAAACTCTTTGCTGTTCGAAAGGGTTTGGCTGGAGGTGACACTGTTATTCCCGGCATCGTCTTTAACGTAACGCTACTGGAGTCGATCTTGTGCGCTTCCTTGAAGTGCCACATTGTTACCTGAACAAAAGCAAAGTAATTGCTAAATTTAAGACACAGCTAAACAGAGCCAATCGCATTTGATAAAAAAAGCGACCTGACGAATGTGGCATCTGGATAATATACAGATGCCACTGTATATACATGTCTCCATTCATCTTGACACTATATGCGTGACTAGAGAAAACAACTTACGTGTCCGTCCGGCGTGTTGAAAGGGCCCTTCAGCAGGCTGTTCCTCAAGCACTTTATAAGGTGAGGAAAGTCCGATATGAAGTGGCGGCTGTCGTCGACTGGGTGTTGCACTTTTCACTTGATTTCGGCCGCTGTTCCCCTGACGCCGAGAATTTTCCACATACGACGGTTCCACGTAGCACCATCACATGTAATAAAATCAACAAAAAGCCCACTTTTTTTTGTGAGTATTGCTGCTTCTACCATGACCTTAGCCAGCAAATCTCCCTTCATGTTGCCTTTAGTGGCAAATGTCCCGATTACTTGTGTCCACCCACCGACGAATGACACGAATAAAATCACCATTCCATGATCTGAGTACATTGTCTTACCTTCTGCAGAGGTGAATTCCCCTAAATCCACAAACCCTTCGACTTGGCCAGATTGCTTTACGGACAAATGCTCCGAGAGCTTGAGCTAATCTACAAGAAGTCCGCCATGCTTCTTGAAAGGATCCATGTTTTGCGTTTTGTTCTTTAGTTCCTCTAACACTTTCCTGCTGAATCCGAATGCGGAGCGGTACAGGGCCATATATCGTTTGAGTGTGGATTCACTTGGCAATGCAAGTATTTCGTTATCCCTTATATAGTCATAAAGACGCGAACTCTTCATTTTCATTAATATGCATTCAAGGATCCACATTTTGCTGTAGCGGAAACCTTTCTTTTTCACTGCTGCCGCCGCAAAGCATTGTTTCACGCATTTCTTGTTGCTTTTGACGAAGCTTTGAAATCTGTTCACGAAACGCTTCTTCTGTGACCTCTGCATTGTACTCCCGCATTTTTTCGATGTCCTCTCTCATTGTGGAAATCCGTGAAACGAACCGCCTGTTCTGACGAGCCACTGATCTCAATTTCTGGGCGATCGTTTTACAAGGCCTGGCAGGCGCTCGTCGGACCCTGGACCTCCTAGTAAAAAGAGCCTTCCGGAAGTATTTGCAGCTCAAACATTATCCACCTAAAAATAAAAATGGCAAAAATTGAGGGGTATACTTTTATATATACATATGCGTGTCTCAAAGAAATAAACGAAGCGCATAGCCGAATTAATTAAAAAGCATAAAACTGGATGACGAAAGGTCACGTACCTTTGTTTGTTACTTTGCCGCTGCAACCGGTGTTGAAGTATGTGCCATGCCTGATCTTGAGCTGCTTCCGGAGTCCTTCGGTCAAAAAACACGCATCGCAATCTGTGGCATTCAGAGCGCCAGCACACAGTTCAGCGGCTTGCACGCTTTCAGCACGTTCTCTGCTTCTTCTTCAGATCGGGGGTTAAGTTCTTCGATCAAGCGTCTCCCCATGTGCACTTTTCAGTAGACATCGGGTTGTTTGTCGCAGAGAAACATCTTGTCGGATGTGACAACCCCTTCTTCTAGGTAGGTCGACGTGCAATAAAGCACTCCTTCGAGATCGGGAAGTTGATGTGAACTCCAGTACTTCGAAGGAACTTTCAAACCAAAAAGGAACGAAAAACAGTGGTGACCCTCTGCCGTAACGCCTTCCTTTTGCGAGTCATGGTTTATACCAGACGTTTCGGGAGCAGCAAAGTCTGAAGGATTACAGGGAAGTGTGCTTCGGCTCCTCTTGTTCAGAGGTGCATCGTCACTTTCACACTTCTTTCTCTTCTTCCTGGAATTCGGTGTCGTCTTCGTTAGGTATTTCGGTAGATTGGCAAGAATCGTGGGCACGGCATCTTCCGTCAGCAGTGGCTTGTCACGAGGAATGCGTGCCTCTTTACCGTCTATAAGGTGCACGAAATCCCTAATTACGAACCGCGGTTCAAAGCGCAGCTCACACACTGCGCAAGATTCATCTAGTTTGGCACGGTGGAGGTTCCTCTCCCATTCCCTTCGCCTTTCTGCATCACGTGGAACGTTGAACGCCTTCGGTGCATCTTCCACGCGACTGTAGCCTGTTCTGCATCGGGGTGCAAAACAGTAATTACGACGACGAGCAGACATTACAACTTGACGTGCACATTGAGCTAAAGCATAGAAACACAGAGTGTAATGATCGAACAGTGACCGAATCACGATCGTCTTGATGCCGGTTGGGCCCGATTGCGATGAATGTGACTGTGTAGTGTGGAGATAGGTTTGCACTAGGCTTACCTACGAGCGCGACCGTGCAGGGACGCGACGTTCTCCACTGCCGCTGCGTGCGACGACGCTGCGGCCGGGTTCGTCGTCTTCTCCGACACGGCGCAGAAACCACGCACGAGGCAGGGTAACAACAACAACGGGTTTATTAACCCAAGATGCAGCACAGTACGACAGTCACAGGCTTGCAGGCCGTAAGGGGAACTCCGCAAGACCGATCGAGTACGCTTGCCAGCGGCGCTAAGACTACCACACAAAGGGCAGCGGTCGAGCACCTGAACGAGAAGCCGCCTGCTAGAGCAGCGCGTCAACCTCTCGTGCTAGCCTGAGAGCATCTGCCGCCGCGAGCGAATCGTCGGGCGCATCTTAGCTCGTAGGAGAGGAGGATGTCACCAGCGGCCCAATGGGGAATGGCGCTGCGTTGTGACGTAGGCCCGCGCAGCACGCCAGCGTAGTGTGCCCGGACATGCCAGCGCGGGACGGAGCCGACGCTTGGCTCGCCCAGACAAAGAGGCGCCCTGGCCGCCATCTTGGCGATTGCCGGTGCCTAAGTGCGCCCGGGCTACGCGGCCGGCACGCGCGCGGCAGCTGGGGAACGAGGCGCCAGGTAGGAGGACGCTCTCGATCCCCACAGTAGCAACACTTGACCCGGATCGGATCATATTCATCCACGATTTCAATTTATTGCCCACCTGGAGAAATTGAAACTACTGCGAAAAGAAAATGTGTATGCTGCTTTGTGAGACTCTAATGTAAAATGAATCGTGTTGTAGGCTTAAAATGCTTGTGAAAATTGTTTTTGCTTGTATGCTTTATCAAGCAAAGAAAACTAATGCTGGGTTCCAGGACGTTAATCCTGGAACGTAACACAATGAACAATGTGTTGAACGGTTCACGGAATGTGTTGACGGAGCTGGTGCCATCTTGTCTTGGTCTGTGTCCTGCAGGGAAGCTGGCTGACAAGGCATGCCAACACGCTATCAGGGAATGAGAGCATCCCTACATCACCCAGCAAAGCACACACTATGTATGAGCTCTGTGAACAGGAGGCAGTACATGTGGTGTAAATGTCATTATAACATGTCCATGCACTAGTGACATCACAACTTGTTGATATCACTGGCATTTGGTGCTTGTCAAGCCCTGTATCCACACATAGACAGGTGACCTGTCTGCAGACTCAATAGCAAGACACCAAGTCAAGACTGCCCAAAGGCAGTGCAGTAGTGCTGTCTGCATCAACGTGCCTTGCCACCAAGACAGCCAAAACAGCTGGCTCCTGTCGCAGCTACCAAGGGTTGCATGCTTTCATGTGGGCACTTTTTTTGTGTTACCGTATATGCACACAATAGCACATAGACTGAAAAAGTGTCTTCCCGGTACGATGTGCAGGTGATATTCGCAGCACCCCAAAATTGCTAGTGTGTATTGAGAAGGCAACATGCAGAGCAGTAATGAAGGGCGCTAGAGATTCAACATGTAACATCAAACATGTCAAGAAATTTTTTTAGTGCATGTTAGAAGTTTGTAGAATCCCTCTGTACTGCCGGGCACCCTACATTGGTCAGAAGAGCAGGTGCCTCAACAAAGGGCTTCAGGAACACAAGAATTTTTGCAGTAGAATTTGAATCGAGGGGAATCTTGCTCAGCACTGCTGTGCCTGTAAGTGTAACCCGAATTTCAGAGACAACTATTTTGGCATACAGCAAGGACAAAATTAAAAGAACAATTGTAGAAACATCTTGTATGTTGCTGGGGAAGCTAAGCGCATGCATGAGCTTTCCGTCCACAGCACTCACAGACAGGCAAGTGGCATTTCTAGGAAAACAAAGATAATTTTAACTGCTGCCCATGTTTCACCTTGATACTGATAAGGCATTTTGTAAATGTTAATTTCCAAGAGATAAATGCAAGTTTTTTTTTTTTATTATTAGCATTCATGTTTGCTTATTCACAGTTTGCCCACAGTACCCTCTCCTTGTAAGTTTCTGCCCACCCCTTTTTAGTGTTTTTGTTTCATTAAATAAGTTCTTAGAGATACACTTTGTCTGTCTCATTCCTGTCTGCCATCTAACTTTGCAGCGCTGCCTTTATATTCCACTATGTTCCAACTAGCCCCTACACAAGCTCTTCTGAATCCAAATCTGGATTTTCGTGCTCCAAAAGCAACATTTTGCTGCTACAAAACTGCTTCAAATTCCATTTTGGCTATTGCACCCCTGCACATGTTCAGATCATGAGGAACTAGTAAAACTTGAAATGCTATAGCGCATTACGGGGAAAGAAGAAACGCCCGAGCAGACTGACCCAAGAGGACAGAGCACTAACTTCTAACTGAGCTTTATTGTCAAAATGCATCAAATATGTAGACTTGCGCAAGCATACAAAAACCACCCTAACGCAACGACAAGATTACACACAACATCGCAACTTCACAGACAATTCATAGACGGTTCGCCTGATTAAGTAATGCCACTTCATGTTCAGATAAAGCCAACGGGGTCGGTCTGCTTGGCCGTTTCTTCTTTCCCCGTAATGCGCTATACCATTTCAAGTACGACAAACCAACTCGCCCAATCTTCAACACTTGTGAACTAGTAAAAACTAGTTTGGTATTACAAGAAAGCTGGCAAACAATTTCTTCAGTTAATTGAACAGTGGGACATTTTATACTGCGTTATATCATGATTACCCTCAAGGATAAAAAATAGGTTGCTCCCTACTGCCACCTAATAAAACGCTACAATGAATAGCCTTTACATTTTTTTAATGCTCATTTCATGGCTTCCACTCAGACGGCAGACAATGGAGGCCAACCTTATGTAGATTGGACAGCAGAGACGTTCAAGAAAAAAAGAGTGAAACTCCAAAGCACAAAGAAGAAGGGATGCACGGCAACTATGCACATTAAGAAGGTTGAGGTCTTCCCAGACTTTGAGGTATGAATATCCGTTAAATGGCGGCCATTCCATCTACATTATCTAGTTTTCTGCTCAACACATTTAATGTGTATGCTGTTCAACTGAAGAGCTTCATAAATATCCTAACCCAAGATGTAGTATAATAAGCCTCTATTTCAAGTGTTTCACCATACTTGTCACACCTTCGTATTGCACCTTGTGGAAAATGGTGCAATAACAGGACTCGGAACAGCACAACAGCACTGCCCTCATGTTTTGTTATATTCTCAGCTCTCATATATAGCACTCTTTGCCAACACAAGACCTATTCATGTGTTGGTTATGGCCGAAAATATCTACCTCATGGAGATCATTTGGGCTTGTGCACAATGTCCTAGCGGCTATACTTCGGCATGCTTGTGATCACTAGTGAATTAGGTGCAGCAACAACATATCACAATGCTAGCTGTATTTCACTATGGTGACAGCGGTGACATTACTGTAATGTCTGCATATCGTATGGTAGTGCTATATATTTGCCGAGAAAAGTGGTTTTGAAAACATTCATAACATGTTTACGTAACTTGTTCTCTTGATCGCCCTGATTGCAGTGCAAGGATGTACGAAGAACCGGATCACCACATTGAAGTCTGCTGCATTGACTAACTTGTCACAACAACTTAATGGAGACAATCCACCAAGGTCTGAGATACGACTTTACCTCACAATAACAAAGATGTCATGCCACACAGAACATGACTTTGGCAACTTCATGAAGTATGGACAGACAGTGGACCGCAGTATTATTGAAAGAATAAATGACCTCGTTCAGGAAGGCATTACGCCTGTGCATGAAGTGAAGACATGCCTTCGTCATTATGTACAGGACGTGTTCTTCAATGGTAAAGAAAAACCTCATTTAGATTGCAGGGCGTTTTACCCAACATCTAAAGACATATCCGCAACCATATTCAGGAACATTTGAGGCAAGGGCGCTGTAGCAATCTAGATCAGGAGAATGTTCCAATGCTGGTATCTGCACTGGAAGGAGAAGAACCAACATCAAAGATGCTCTTCCCACCATATTGCTACACAAGTGAAGCAAAAACGACAATCCCCGAGGCCGACGATGACCAGATTAATGTAGAGACCTTGGGAAGACAATGCGACAGGACTTTGCTGTTCTGCTATCAGTCTCGCTTCATGGCACAACTATTAAAGCAGTATGGCAACAATGTGACATGCCTTGATGCCACAAACAAGACAACAGATTACAGCTTGCCACTGTTTTTGCTTGTTGTAAAAACACCCACGAATTACATGGTGGCAGGTGTTTTTGTGGTGCAGTACGAAACCAGTGCGTGCATCAGCGAGGCACTCAGTGTGCTTAAAAGCTGGAATCCTGAGTACTTGTCTAAGTATTTCATGGTGGACTCTTGCCACGCTGAAATAAGTTCGATTTCTGAAGTCGTCCCACAGAGTGAACTCATGCTGTGCAACTTCCACCGTGAACAGGCGTGGGAGAGGTGGGTGAAAAGGAAGGAAAATGATGTCCCTCCAGACCAAAAGGATGCCCTGCTTGGTCTCTTTCGCAAAATAGCCAATTCAAGCAGCAGGGAGGAATTTGACGAGGCCTACAAATGTCTGAAGAACTCCGTTTTTTGGAGGAAGGACAAAGTAGCTAGCTACTTTGAAACGCAGTGGATGCCAGCAGCCAATATGTGGGTTTAATACCACAGAATGGAGTTTGGCGTCATCGTTACCACGAACAACGGAACAGAGACGCAGAACCGCATCCTCAAGGAGCACTACCTTAGGTGGAGTCACGGGAGAAGAAGCCTTTCGAGCCTTATTACAGTAGTGGTGAAAAAGTTTCTTCCAGAAAGACAAAGCGTCTTTATTCAGCAGAATGTAGAAAAATCGGCAATGTACCGCAAGTACCATGAATATGTGCCTAAGTACCTGCATAACAGACCTCCGAAAGTAATAAGGCATATCATGGCTCGTATCAACACAGCCTTACTTAGACTACGAGCCTGAAGATGTTGCTGTGTTTCCCGAACCTGGCATTTTTTCTGTGAAGTCAAGCAATCCAGGCTTGCTACATACGGAAAACTTCCATACACCACTGTGTACCTGCCAGGACTTTCTTCGACATAAATTGCCATGCAAGCACTTCTGTGCAATTTTTCGGTATTTCAAAGAATGGTCATTTGAACAGCTCCCAAGAGAATACATTGCCCAATGCTTAGCCCAATGCTAAGTTTGCACAGCAACATTCTCTGCACACCAGAAGGTGGGCGCATTTTACCGGCACACTCTACCGAAGGCAGAGATGACATTTTGCAGGTACCATCAGAAGAGGAATGTGTTGCTGAGCTGCCAAAACAAATTCGAGAAACTAGCAAGTTATCCAGGAGAATGATCGCAGACACAGCCCACAAAATTACTACAAGTGTTGTCATCTACTGCAAAGATGAAAGAAAGAGAAAGGAGGCACGTGAGCTGATGCTTCAAGCATACAACGTTCTGAGAAGTGGGTGTGAGAGTTCAAGTAGTGGCTTAGTCATTCGTGGCTCTCCGACAAAGGGTTGCTCTGGCCAGGCAAGCACTACACAACTAGCAAAACGAACCCGCCTAAACGCACTCCAGCGTGCAAGACGTCATGCGGAGAGCTGGAAAACAAGAGGTAGAGTAGGCAAGCAAGCCAGCGAATTTAGAGCAACATTTAACGTTGCACCATAAACGTCTGATCCTCGCGCGTGCGCTCCTTCATCGAGGGATAATAATAATATCTGAGGTTTTACATCCCAAAACCATGATATAATTAGGAGAGACGTCGTGCAGGAGGGCTGCGGAAATTTCAACCACCTGGTGTTCTTTAACGTGCAATGACATCGCACAGCACACTCTACCATTTATCCTCCATCAAAATGCGATCGCCGCGGCCGGGACTGAACCCGCGACCTTCGGGTCAGCAGCTGAGCACTATAACCACTGCTCCACCGCGGTGGACCCTTCATCGAGGAAAGGGCGCCTAGTTGGAAAAGAAAATGGCTGGCTTTGGGTAATCGGCACCTCCGAGACTTTCTCACAGCTGCAACAAATGGCACGTGTTGGGGGAGTGCACCTACGGCAGAGGTGCGCAAGCCGGGGAGGAATTTTTGACTGCTTTGGCAGTTGATTTTGAACCAGTGAAGATCACGGTCATCGGTGTCACAAAACTCACATAGGCAGTGAGTGTGGAGTGTCCTGTGCAACGAATAGAGTTGACTGTTTCGTTGGGCATCCTCGTTGTCTACAGAAGCTGGCAAGACAGTAGAGCGGCAGGCACCACGTTTATTCATCTACGAGTACTGTAAGCTGGCATGGTTAAAAACAGTGTGAAGTAGACACGTACAAGAATTCACACAGGCAACGCTGGTCCTGTGTGAATTCTTATCCGTGTTCCTGTGTGAATTCTTGTCCGCGTCTCACGCTGTTTTAACTATGGATACGTACCAACTGTCTCGCATTCACTTTCTTTTAAGCTGGCATGGACTGTGAGGAACCTTTTATTGAAATTTTAACAGCAAAACTGTTCGAGCTATCTACAAAACAGTGCTTGTCGATCAAAAACATTGCCTAGCTATGATGTCGCCTAGCATAGCCATGGCAACCAGGCCATCTGTGCATCGCCCACAACCTTCACGAAGCTGTGCACACCTGCCTTGACACTAAGCATGACCGTTCCTGCGCACTGACTCGTACCACATTGTGCCAGCAGGAGCCACGTTGTCATCATGTGCTGAGTCTTTGCTTTCGCCATGGGTAAACGTAAATAAATCAACTTCGGAAGAAGAAGCCGCATATAAAGAATGACAACGTGCCGCGAAGTGGGAATATATGTTCAGACATCAAGCCTGCTAGCCTGCTACCAAGCTTCGCCATTAAGCGGAAGAGCCAAGGTGTGCTGCTTGGCGAAGGGCATACATGCAAAAACCCTTGCGAGTACATGCCCGGTCTACGTGTGGATGAGAGCTTCCAAAGCAGGGTCCGGCAGAGTACCACTTCAGTGGATAACTGGTTTCGTCGAGAGTTTCTTAGCACGGAATTAGGGCATGCCTGTCATATCTGCAATAACCTAGCAAAAACCACCTAAAAACTTGAGAATCGACCAGCTTCACTGTCTTTTAAGTGGTTTTTGTTTGTTGCTATTTTTTAGCCAACTTTGATGATGTGTTGTGTTTAATGGCACAAGGGCCAGTTATGGCCAAAGAGCGCCATGTCATGTGGTAGCGGATTTACAAAGTAGTATATGTGATGATTCAATGAGTTGCAAATGGTAGATGCGACGTGGTTGTATAGGGACCTAAAACTGGTTGCTGTGGATTTGCGGAAGTCATCCACGAAATAAAACTGTGAGAATGACTAATGATGTGAGCTATGTGCATATAATCTCCATTACAATGACATGATAGTGTACAATCTATGGAAAGCATTAGTGTTCGAGAGGGTACTTGAAGTCACAGATGACCAGGCCAGATTATTTGTAGCTTGTTTACGTCCTCTAAAAACTTCAGTACTGTTTTAGAATCAAAAAGCGGTTCATTGCTAAGAAAAAATGCCGGATGAAGAGGGATGTGTTCACGGTATGCGAGGTGAAAGTACTTTTTACGTTGGGTTTCTATTTCGGGGCACTGGATGAGAACATGAAGGACTGTAAGGGTGTCGCCACACCCGTCACATCTCGGGGGATCATTTCCATTGAGTAGATACGAGTGTGTCCCATAAGTATGTCCAAGTCCTTAACCTGCAAAGAAGTACTTCCTTATATCTTGTTGCTTTCTCGAATATCCAGTTCCCTATTCTTGGCTTGACTGTGTGTAGCTTATTTGACACTTCACTGTCCCAATTCCTTTGCCAACATTTTCGCAACTCTTGACGCAGAAAAGGCTTCAGGTCAGTGGGAGGGATAGCTATTTTTGTGTCTGTGTATTCAAAGTTTACTGAGGTGGCGCTTTCGTCTGCAGCTACATTGCCTTTTATGCCTTTGTGGCCGGGTACCCAGCATATTATAACGACTTGGCCGCCCATATACGCTGAGCATAGCAAGCTGTATAATTCATTGCAGACTGGGTTCCTATGTTTTCGTAGGCTCATTAGAGCTCTAACGACGCTCAGTGAGTCTGTGAACACAATTGCTTTCGTAACTTTAATTTGCTTTATATACTTAACCGCCGTGAGGATCGCATATGCTTCCGCTGTAAATATACTTGTATGTGGAATCAGTGCACCAGACATGGAAAACGATGATCCAAGTGCTGCGTGAGCAACACCAGCATGTGATTTAGAAGCGTCGGTGTAAAATTCTGCGCATGAATACTTGTCCTGGAGCTCGAGGAAGTGCGAACGTATGTGAGTCTCAGGTGCTCGTTTTGATATTTCTATAAAAGAAATGTCGCACTGGATATTCTGCCACTCCCACGGCGGTGGAAGCCGAGTGGGGGCCATTAGGACATTATCTAGAAGAGAGACACCCGTTTCCTCTGCCACTGCTTTCAAACGGAGAGACAGTGGACGTCTAGTAGCTGGTTTGTTGCAGAACAGCCTAGCCGTGGATACGTCCTCAATCACTGAGTTACATGGATGATGTACATCTGATTTTACTTGGAAGGCATATGAAAGGCTTAAGTATGTTCTTTGTAAATGTAGAGACCATTCATTAGATTCGACGTACAGGCTTTGTACCGGACTAGTCCTGAAGGCTCCTGTAGCGAGTCGGATACCCATGTGATGAACAGGGTCTAATATTTTCAGTATACTAGGCGTAGCAGAGTTATAGACTATAGCTCCGTAGTCAAGGCGCGACCGTACGAGACATTTGTATAAGGTCAAAAGGCACCTTCTGTCACTTCCCCAGGATGTGCGGGACAAGAGCTTCAGCAGATTCATTGTCTTAAGGCACTTTGCTCTTAAATATTTCAAGTGTGAAATAAAAGTCAATTTTGAGTCTAAAATTAGCCCCAAGAATTTATGTTCACGGCTCATAGATAGTCTTTCACCATGTAGATTGATTTCAGGGCTTTGAAGCACGCCTCTCTTGTTTGTGAAGAGGACGCACGTACTTTTTTGAGGATTTAGTTTGAAACCGTTCTCATCTGCCCACTTAGACAGTTTGTTTAAGCCAAGCTGTATTTGTCGTTCGCAAGTAGTGAGATTACATGACTTGTAACCTATCTGAATGTCATCCACATATACAGAATAAAACATCGTGCTTGGCATTACACGATGGAGCGAATTCATTTTCACAATAAATAGAGTGCAGCTGAGTACACCACCCTGTGGTACACCCGCCTCTTGCGTAAATGGACGAGACAGGACATTACCGACTCTAACACGGAACGTGCGGTGAGACAGGTAACTACTAATCACGTTTAGCATGTTGCCTTGGATTCCCATTTCTGCCAGATCGCGGAGAATTCCAAAACGCCAGGTTGTGTCACATGCTTTCTCCATATCTAAAAACACCGATAAGAACTGGCTGTGCACAAAGGCATCGCGAATAGTAGTCTCAATGCGAACAAGGTGATCTGTTGTGGATCTACCTTCCCTGAAACCGCATTGTAATGGGTCTAATAGATTGTTTCAAGAAAATAGAGCAGGCGCCGATTAATCATTTTCTCAAAGAGTTTGCATAGGCAACTTGTCAAAGCTATAGGCCTGTAGCTACTGGCGGAGGACGGGTCCTTGCCCTCTTTAAGAATAGGGATTACTATTGCTTCTTTCCAGGCAGTCGGGATATAGCCAGCAGAGAACATAGAGTTAAAAAGCGACAGTAATGTTTTGTGGGTTTCAGGGTGTAAGTGGCAGATCATCTCGTAGACTATTCGGTCCTTTCCAGGGGCTGATTTATTACAGCACTTTAGTGCAGCCTGTAGCTCCGCCATGTTGAATGGGCGGTTATACGGTTCATTTTTATTTCCCTTCCGGTGGAGAGGCAACCGCTCCACTCTTCGCTGGTACCTCAAGAATGTGTCCGAGTAATGAGATCAACTAGAAATGTGTTCCAAATGTGCCCCTAACGAATTAGCCTGATCTTCAAGAGTGTCGCCCTGCGTATCTACTAGTGGTAGAGGATGGGTTTCTCGACCTTTTATCTTGTTTACCCTGTTCCAGGCCTTTCTTTCATCGGTATACGAATTTATGCTGGAGACATATCTTTGCCAGCTTTCTCTTTTAGCACGCCGGCGCGTTCTCCTACCTTCTGACTTTATGTTCTTGAAGCTGATCAAGTTTTCGGCTGTTGGAGAGTCGCGAAAAACATTCCAAGCCTTGTTTTGTTTTCTGCGAGCTTCCTTACATTCATCATTCCACCAGGGAGTGCGTCGTTTTAAAGGAGATCCGTTGGTTTCGCGAATACAGATTGATGCCATATCAACGATAAACGCCGTCAAATGTTCAACTGCATCATCAATGGGAAGTTCCGAGATGGCTTCCCAGGTCATGTGAGTAAGTTCTTTATACCGCTTCCAGTCGGCTGACTCGACTTTCCAATGGGGAACGCGTGGAGAGCACTGGTCGTCTTTTGTTAACGTTATGATAATGGGAAAATGGTCACTGCCATATGTGCTTTTAATCACGTTCCACTGTAGATATGGAACGAGTGTACTTGATGCAATGCTTAAATCGATGGATGAGGATGTATTGTTTGCCATACTAAAGAAAGTAGGCTCCGTCCTGTTCAGTAAACATGCACCTGTAGAAAAGAGGAAGCTTCCTACTAGACGCCCTCTGGCATCACAACGGCTATCTCCCCACAGCGTGTTGTGAGCGTTGAAATCTCCTACGACCATATAAGGTTCGGGTAGTTCACACATTAAACTTTCAAATTCTGTTTTTAACAGAGTATAGTTCGGGGGGATGTATATCGATGCAATAGTGATCAGCTTGTTAAAAAGTACTGCGCGGACCGCGACGGCCTCTAGGGACGTTTTTACTTGCAGATGCCGGCAAGCGACTCGCTTATCTACGATTATTGCCACACCGCCCGACGAAGTCAGGGCGTTATCGCGGTCTTTGCGGTAAATGGCATAGTGCCGGAGAAAGTTCTTGTGAGAAGAATTAAGGTGCGTTTCTTGGACGCACAGCACCCTTGGACTGAACTTATAGAGGAGTTCCTTAATGTCATCTAGGTTGTGGAGCAAGCCTCGAACATTCCACTGAAGTATTTGGGTATCCATTTTGTCGTGTTTTATGCTGTGCGTCTAAGGAAGGTGGGTTAACAAGACCTTTCACTCACGAGACCTTTTCAGGCCCCGTGATGCGGAGTTTTTCTTTCTTACTGCGCTCGAGTGAGCTTCGACGTTCCTTGGGCGTCTGAGACGCCGCAGGAGAGCTAGAGGTATCCATCACTTCTGAGGTGGTGGAGAGCGCCCGCTCAGCGGGCACATTTCCGAGTTTTTCGGGCCCTACTGCCGAAGCAGTGGCCCTGGGTCCGGCAGACGTGGGAGTCTGCTGGCCCTCATTGGCAAGGGGCGGAACAGCACTTGCTGCTCCAACCGGGGGCGCGGATGGCTTGACTGCAGTCACACTACGTGTGGCCGTTGCAGCCGCCGAAAGATGTGGCGCTGCGCCCCGACGCGTCACATCGCTGTAGGAAGGAGAGGACTGGTTGTGCAGAAAAAAACGCTTACGTGCTTCTTGGAAAGATAGATTGAATTTAACTTTGAGTTCTATGATTTGTTTCTCTTTTTTCCACGAGGGACATGATCTCGAGTAGGCGGGATGGTCTCCGTCACAGTTGGCACAGCGGGTTGTTGAAGTGCAAGTGTCAGATGAGTGGTCGTTGGACGCACACTTTGCGCAAGTGGCACGCCCTCTGCAGCCCTGTGACCCATGTCCAAATCGTTGGCACTTGAAACATCGGCGGGGATTAGGTACTTACGGTCGGACTCGAAGTTTGCAGTAGCCAGTTTCAATTGACTCGGGTAAATCACTGGTTCCAAAAGTAATAACTATGTGTTTGGTAGGGATTCGCTTATCGTCTCGCCTTATCATTATTCTTTGAACCTTGACAACGTTGTGCTCTTGCCATCCTTCCAGTAATTCACTTTCACTAAGTTCAAGGAGATCATCTGAAATGACGCCACGTACTGTGTTCATTGACCTGTGTGGGCCAACTGAGACAGGAATATCGCCGAAAGCCACAAGTTTCGATAGTCTGTCGTATTGGGGCTTGTCGCGAACCTTGAGAAGGAGATCGCCGCTTCCCATCTTCGTTATTTTATAGCCTGGACCGATCGCTTCCGTGAGAGACTTTGACACGAGGAATGGTGAAATAGTTCGAACGGTCTTCGTTTCGTGCTGACTGTGTATCACATGGTATTTAGGGAAAGACTGCTTAGGCTGGGCAAAAGTGAACGGTTCATCGGTGCGCCACCTTTTGAGGCGGCGATCAGGAAGTGCGAGAAAAGTGTTTGCCATATAAACATTCAAATTTCGGCGGCGATGGTGGCCACCCACCATCGAGCCCAACAAGGGACGCTGCAAGGTAGAACACTTTAGAGTTACTGTATATGCTACCTTTAGGTAGCAGAGTTGCGCATCTGTCTTCCAAACTCCGCTAGCAACCATGCATTGCGGAGAAGCTGACGCTCGTGCTGATTTTTGTATTTCTCCACGCCGCCGCGGTATCGAACTGAATTAACAATTGCCATCGACAGACAATGTTTATCGCCGGTCTTCGACACGCCTGACATGTTGATCGGCGACACGGTAGGCATGTCGCCTGCAAAAACGAAGTGCGACTTCACCGCGTAGTTGAGGTTGCTAGCCGGACTTATGCGCAACTCTGCTACCTAAAGGTAGCATATACAGTAACTCTAGAACACTTGAAGTCGCCAGCCATGCATCGCCGCTATAACCAAATATAACTACCCAAGGTTGGGCAACTACACAAGGTTAACCCTCGCCGCCATGAAGAACGGAAGTAAAAAGAAGTGAGGAGGAGACAGGAAAGGCTAAAAGTGGGAGAGAAAGACGAAGACGTGGGAGAGAGAGAGACAGGAAGAGGCGACTGCCGATTTCCCCTGGGTGGGTCAGCCCAGGGGTGCCGTCTACGTGAAGCCGGGGCCAAAGGGATGTGTTGCCTCTGCCGGGGGGCCTTAAAGGTCCAATCACCCGGCGTCGGCTCAATCCCCAGGATCCCCTTTTCACCGGACACGGCAAAGCCACGCACGGCTAGGCGTGGGAGGAGGTCGAAACCCCCCGTTATCTCGGGTCCGTGGTGTCGCTACACACCAAACGCCTGCTTCGCAGACGCCCCTGCGGGTTTTAGCCACTTTGCATTTGAGTTTCACGAGAAGCTCTGCAGTATGAGCACAGTGTTTCTTCTCTGCATTTCTTTTCACGTCAATCCTCTATTTTTAGTAACCTACCGCGTGTCTGTATTTTGTATCTGTAGTATTCATTCAGTGTGGTTTCTTGTTGTGGTTTTTTCTTGTGTCATTCTTTATTTCATTGCACATATTTGTTTGTTTTCCTCTTAGTTAACTGTGTATCTGTTGCCATTGCCCTCTTTCTAATTAAAGTGTTGCTTGTTCCTTATATGACACATCTGTGTATTCTCAATGAATCT
>NC_051186.1:80085157-80110580 GCF_013339695.2 Rhipicephalus sanguineus | reverse complement strand
GCCGTTGGTTGCCGCCAGCTGAGCGGAAACTCCTATTGCGTGTCGCTTGCAGAAACGAAGCAGCCACCATTGTTAACCAACGAAATCTTTGCCGTATGATATCCTACATTCGGTCACGAGCGGAGCGGGTAGGATTACTCCCTCGGGAAAGCGGTCGTACGGTAGAGCACGCGACCGACCCGGAGTGATGGCGTCCGCTTTGTTGGAGATGCGCTGCACGATACTAGCAAGGGTTCGGCTCTACGCGGCGACAGGCACTGCGTACAATGAAACGATGCCGACTTTGGCGTGCATAGCCCCTCCCCCCCCCCCTCTCTCTCTCTCTCTCTTCTCTATATATATATATATATATATATATATATATATATATATATATATATATATATATATATGTAAAATAAAGATAAGGGGGAGGACACACTTTGAAGATTGTACTTATTGGCTGGTTTGTCTTAGACGTTGCACGACATATAAACACCGGACTTGGACTTTTCTCTTGAACTATATATACATATGGCGGCTCTCTTTAAAATGGACTTTCTCCTCAAGACCTTCTTAGCAGGGCGGAGTACAAAATTCCGCGCATCGGTGCTGAGTGAAGTGGATTGCAACAATGACGTGATCAGCCAGTGGCGTATAGGCCAGATGTAAAGGACTTTGGAGCAAATTCACCAATGCACAAGGCCTTACTGGTTTCCGGAGAATTCACTGGCATTATTCAGCATGTTATGCACTGAAAACATAATTGTGGTGGTGACATTCGAAATGTTCGCATATATTTTTTTGTTACTGTTCCAAAAGCAAGCTTTGTTTGTGAAGCTGCTCCAAATTTGGAATTTTGAGCTCCAAAACGGACTTTTTTTTCCCGTAACCTGCTCCAAATTTGGATTTTCCTGCTCCAAAAATTGCTCCAAATCCTATTTTGGCTGTTGCATCCCTGCTGATATTATTCACTACTTGGTGATTCCACGTAAGATCGAACAATCGATGGCTGGTCGACCTCTCAAATTTATTTCAAAATTTTATATATTGTTGCCTGATGAGTGGACAGAAGAGACCCGCAATTTGTTTTGCCGCCAAAAATTTTTTCGAAGCACAGGAAGTCAATAATGACGAAGAGGTGGAGTGGAGCGCTCATCCGCTCTGCTGTTTTGGCCAACTTTCGTTATGAATTGCACAAAATATATTAAAGTTAGGTAGCTGAAATTTATTTAACTAAATATATGCATGTTTTTGCTTCTGCTCAGGTATTTCTAGTTTTGATGTATACATCATATATACACATTTTTTACGCTGCCATACAGCACGTGATTTTAGGCCTCTATACAGCCATATTACACTTACCATCGAAACTCACTAGTCAACGCAAACACCACATCATCAGACATGGCGCTCTTTGGCCACCCTTGGCCCTTGCGCCACAAAAACCCACTAATCATCATCTAGTTTTGATGTGTAGTGTAGATGTTTTTATAAAAAACTTTAAAATTGGCCCAGGAAACGTTATTTTCTTTACTTTGAAGGTCTTTATCTCGAAAAATCCTTGTAGCAGAGCGACAAAAAGTGCGCATTACGTTCTTCGCATGGTTATCTACCACACTGCCGAATCTTATATTTATATAACTTTTCAGTAAAGAGATATGATCGGGCTAAGTTAAAGAAAACACCGGACAATGAAAACTTCTGACGACAATTGCTCTTACTCTACTCCTCCTGTGCGTCTCATGGCGAGAAAGTATAGCTCGGAATGTATAGTGTATTGTGGAGACTACCTTTCGAAGCACAAGAAAGCTTAAAGGAGTACTGACTCGAATTTTTAAAAATTTTGGATTGTTGCTCTAAATAAAAATACTGGTGTCGAGAAACCTAGAACGACTATTGTGGTGCCTAGGAATGCATCGTATATATTTTATTTAGCGCCACCTTTAAAAAGACACTTTCGGTTTAGATATCGAGGGGGTGGCGTCTCAGTGTCGTTTCATAGCAGTGTGACGTCACGGAGATACAGAAACTCGCGACGTACTAGCAGCAAATTCGCCCCGCAGGGGCGTCTGCGCAAGTAGGCGTTTGGTGTGTAGCGACACCACGGACCCGAGCTAACGGGGGGTTTCGACCCCTCCCACGCCTAGCCGTGCGTGGCTTTGCCGTGTCCGGGGAAAAGGGGATCCTGGGGGTTGAGCCGACGCTGGGTGATTGGACCTTTAAGGCCCCCCGGCAGAGGTAACACACCCCTTTGGCCCCGGCTTCACGTAGACGGCACCCCTGGGCTGACCCACCCAGGGGAAATCGGCAGTCGCCTTTTCCTGTCTCTCTCCCCTCATCTTCGTCTTTCTCTCTCACTTTAAATCTTTCCTGTCTACTCCTCCCTTCTCGTTACTTCCGATTTTTCCTGGCGGCAAGGGTTAACCTTGTGTAGTTACTCTCGCTTGAGTAGTTATATTAGGTTATAGCGGCACTGTACGGCTGGCGTCTGTAGCCTTATACATCTAAGTGCTTCAGCGTCCCCTAGTTGGACTCCATGGTGGGTGGCCGCCATTGCTGCCGAAACAAACAAAACTATCATGGGAACACCCTCATTTCCCCGCCTACTTGATCGTCTCCCTCAGAAGAGGGTACGCACCGAAGAACTAACAAGTTTCAACCGACCGAGAACCTCCTATCCGAAATTCCACGTAATCCATAGTGAAGCTACAGACAAACAAGCTAGATCGATCTCCCCATTTGTTGTGGCAAAGTCTCTGACCGAAGTCTTTGGGCCAGGCTACAAGGTAACTAAGATGGCTAGCGGTGACCTTCTGCTTGAGCTCCCTGAAAAGCACCACTACGACAAACTTGGTGGTCTAGCAACCTTTGGCAACATCCCAATATCTGTTTCACCTCACCGATCAATGAATACCACACGCGGAGTCGTCTCAGAAGTAGATCTCCTTCAATTATCGGAACAAGAACTTCTAGAAGGGTGGAAAGACCAAAATGTCACCGATGTGAAACGAATCATAATCAGACGCGACAACAAAGAAATAGCGACGAAGCATCTCATACTAACCTTCGAATCCAGCGATCTACCACAAACCATTGAAACAGGATACATAAAACTAGCCGTCCGCCCGTACATCCCAAATCCGAGGCGATGCTTCAAATGCCAGCGATTCGGCCATGGTTCGCAGAGCTGCCGTGGTCAAGAAACTTGCGCAAGATGTGGAGGCCAAGGCCATCCCTCTGAAAACTGTACAAGCACACCCCACTGCGTCAATTGTGACGGCGATCATGCAGCCTACTCGCGATCGTGTCCAAACTGGAAAAGAGAGAAAGACATAATCACCCTCAAGGTAAAAGAAAACATTTCTTTCCGTGAAGCACGTAAGAGGTGCTCACCTTTTCACACCACACCTTACGCTGATGCGGCGCGCCGGGGGGCCGCGTCGCATCGGCCGCCGCCACTCCTTCGGTCTGCGCAGAGCGACCGGTCGGCTGTGGCACCTGCCCCCAAGGCGGCAGTAGTTAAGTCTACACCGCCAACTCGCGAACAGGGACCGGCGACTCCAGGGCCGTCGGGTCTCAAGGCCTCGTCTCACCAGGCGAGGCCCGAAACTCGAGCCACTAGCCCGACCGTGCGGGCATCCAGTGCCTCCGAGGAGGCAATGGACACGGTATCGGCACCACTGGTGCCGAAACACCGGCGCAGTTCTCTGGACCGCGCCAAGAAAACAAAAAAGCCAATTACGGGGCCGGACGACCGTCCTGCCTCCTGAAACAGTATTTCACTTGAACACTCCACAGTTCCTTATTGTGCACACAGCACCGTTGTATGATTAATATGTACACACAAATATTACAGTGGAACATCCGAGGCCTTCTTCGAAACCTCGATGACATTCAAGAACTCCTTCACGAACTCAATCCAAAAGTGCTGTGCGTGCAAGAAACACATTTAAAAGCACAACACACAAACTTTCTACGAAACTACCTCATTTTTCGAAAGGACCGAGATGATGCCACGGTATCATCCGGCGGTGTAGCCATTATAGTCAACCAATCAGTAGCATGTACACATCTATCACTACAGACGTCCCTGGAAGCAGTGGCTGTTCGAGCAGTTCTTCTAGATAAACTCATCACCATTTGCTCTCTATACATACCGCCACAATACCACCTACAAAAACAAGAATTTCAGTCTTTAATAAATGAACTCCCAGAACCTTACCTGGTCCTTGGGGACTTTAATGCACATAGCAGTCTATGGGGTGACTCTCGCTGCGATGCGCGAGGTCGTCTGATTGAACAGTTCCTCTTCACGTCCGGTGCGTGTCTGTTGAATCAGAAAGAGCCAACATATTATAACCTCGCCAACAATACCTACTCGTCCATAGATCTTACCATTACATCTCCATCACTTCTACCTCTATTCGAATGGAAAGTCGGTAATAATCCTTATGGAAGCGACCACTTTCCAATAGTTCTGAGCTCACCAATAATGTATGATTGTCCCCCACAGGTTCCCAAATGGCATATTGACAAAGCCGATTGGGAAGAGTTTCGTAAAGTTACTCGCTTAAATTGGACTGATATGTGTGGTTTAAGCATAGATGCAGCCGTAGAGTACTTTACAGCTTTTCTCACGGATGCTGCAACTAAGTGCATCCCACAAACAAGTGGACTGCCCGGGAAACGACGTGTCCCGTGGTGGAACACTGAGTGTCGAAATGCACGGAAAAAACAAAACAAAGCATGGAGGTTGCTTAGGGACTCTCCGACAGCCGAGAATCTTGACAGTTTCAAGAACATAAAGTCCCAAGGTAGGAGAACGCGCCGACAGGCCAGAAGGGAAAGTTGGCAGAAGTTTTTATCGGGCATTAATTCATATACACAGGAGGCCAAAGTCTGGAACATGGTTAGCAGGGTAGCAGGCCGACAAGCACATTCACTTCCTCTAGTAAACACACAAGGCGACAGCTTGGAAGACCAGGCGAACTTCCTAGGTGTACACTTCGAACAGGTGTCGAGCTCGTCGCACTATAGTGAAGCTTTCCAAAGATACAAAACAAGAATAGAAAAACAGAAATTAGAGCGCAAGTCCACAAAACACGAAGCATACAATGAACCTTTCTGCATTGCTGAGCTACAAGCATCGCTTAACTGCTGCAATAATTCCGCCCCAGGCTCCGACCGTGTTGTATATGAAATGTTGAAACACCTGCCATCTGAAACTCAAAAAGCCCTCCTCTCGCTGTATAATGCTGTTTGGTCTTCCGGCGAGATCCCCTCGGCCTGGAAGGAAGCCATTATTATTCCGATTTTAAAACAGGGCAAGGACCCATCCTCCGTTACGAGCTACAGGCCCATTGCACTAACAAGCTGCCTGTGTAAACTTTTTGAAAAGATGATAAACCGCCGACTTATACATTTCCTCGAAGCAAACAAATCACTCGACCCATACCAGTGCGGTTTTCGAGAGGGTAGATCTATCTCTGACCACCTTATCCGTATCGAGGCACAAATTCGCGACGCTTTTGTCCACAAGCAATTCTTTCTTTCGGTGTTCCTCGATATGGAAAAGGCTTACGACACCACATGGCGCTTTGGCATACTGCGAGACCTCTCACACTTAGGTGTCCGAGGAAAGATGCTGACCATAATCGAAAGCTATTTGTCCAATCGCACATTCCGTGTTCGAGTGGGTAACGTCTTGTCCAGAATATTTGTCCAGGAAACTGGAGTGCCGCAAGGTGGTGTCCTGAGTTGCACACTTTTTATTATAAAAATGAATTCGCTACGTCTGTACATTCCACGGAACATGTTTTATTGCACATATGTGGACGACGTGCAGATCGGTTATAAGTCGTGCAACCTTTCAATGTGTGAGCGGCAGGTCCAGCTGGGCTTGAACAAGGTCTCTAAATGGGCAGACGAGAATGGGTTTACGCTGAATGCACAAAAAAGCACTTGCGTCCTATTCTCCAGAAAAAGAGGCTTTCATCCCGATCCAGACATTGACCTACATGGTCAGCGTCTGTTGGTAAAAACAGAGCACAAGTTCCTAGGGCTAATTCTAGACACAAAACTTACGTTCATACCGCACATTAAGTACATAAAAAACAAGTGCATTAAAACCATGAATATTCTAAAAGTGTTGTCACGCACCACGTGGGGTAGTGACAGGAAGTGCCTGATGAACCTTTATAAAAGCCTTGTACGCACGCGCCTAGATTATGGGGCGATAATATATCAGTCTGCGACACCAAGCGCCTTGAAGATGCTTGACCCTGTCCACCACTTGGGCATTCGTCTTTCTACGGGTGCTTTTCGCACCAGCCCCGTGGAAAGCCTCTACGTCGAATCGAACGAGTGGTCGCTCCACCTGCAGCGATCCTACATGTCGTTTGTATACTATCTCAAAGTGAACGCAGACAAAGAACACCCCTCACACCCCACAATAAATGATTTATCTAGTTCTGCCCTTTTCGACCACCGTCCTTCGGTGCGACAGCCCTACTCACTTCGTGTGAGGGGCTTGGCTGAGGAAACGGGTGTGCCACTTTTCGAACACTGTCTATTGGCTCCTGCTGCACAACTACCGCCGTGGCGGTGGCACCTTATAGACTGCGACCTTTCTTTCATGGAAGTAACGAAACACGCGCCTATTGCACATATCCGTACATACTTCCTTGAACTACAACACAAATACACTTGTGCAGAATTCTTTACGGACGCCTCAAAGTCCAATACTTCTGTGTCTTACGCAGCCGTTGGGCCATCCTTTACAGATTCCGGTATTCTACACCCAGAATCAAGTATCTTCACAGCAGAAGCTTACGCGATACTTGCGGCCGTTAAACACATCCAACAATTAAAACTACAAAAGGCAGTGATTTACACAGATTCTCTAAGCGTGGTAAAAGCTTTAAAAAGTCTGAAAAGACACAAAAACCCCGTCTTTGTCTCGCTGTATTCTCTTTTAAGCACGATCTACGCACTCGAACAACATGTCGTAGTGTGCTGGGTGCCAGGGCACCGCGAGATACAAGGCAACGTGTTGGCGGACCAGCTAGCAGCATCCGCCCACGAAAACAGTCACAATACATCCTTAGCTATTCCCCCACTAGACCTAAAACACGTCCTGAAAAGAAAGCTCAGAGTCTTTTGGCAAACCACATGGGATATGCATACACGAAATAAGCTACACGTTGTCAAACCGCATCTGGGTAATTGGCCGCCAGTATCAAAATCACGCCACACAGAAGTTACACTCTGCAGACTTAGGATCGGTCACACATACAGTACACACACACACCTTCTGTCCGGTGGCGAGCCACCTTTGTGTGATAGATGTGGTCAGCCACTCACGGTCCTTCACGTCCTCATCCAGTGCAAGGAACTCGATGCTATCAGAAAAAAGCACTTCTCATTGCCCTACCGACAGCAATTTCCACTTCACCCTTCAATGTTCATCGGTAGGGACCCGCTTTTTACATATCAGTCACTGTCTGCTTTTTTAAACGATGTACCCAGTTTTCATGTCATATATCAAGGTGATCCGTAGCACGGCCTCTAAACAGAGGTCGCTGCTGCGGTGAATACGTTAAAGACAGCACTTGCCTCGCGGCCCTTGGACTCAAGGGCATTGACGAGGCATTCGTGCTAATGTCATATCTTCATAGTTTCATTCTTGCGACCACTTGTCATTCATTCCACTACACATATTTCACGTCACCCTCATGATTTTAATATATATATATATATATGTTTTACCCGCCTTTAGCGCGAGGAATTTTAAGGCCCCTATACAGCTACTTACCGCAACCATTGTTCATATCCTTTGTCTCATGAACTGGCGCTCTTTGGCCATCAATTGGCCCTTGCGCCATTAAACACCACATATCATCATCATCATAGCAGCAAATTCGTCATCTGCTCGTGGTGCACATAAACAAGGATGAGTGAATTGTCCTGTGACCCTGACAGTCATTTCGGCGATTTAGGCTGCATGCTGGACGCAGAACCCGCGTACTCGGGGGAACTGTCTTGACTCGTCGGGATAATGTCCTTGCAGTGGAGCTGGCTTGCAGATGCTCAGCGACGAAAACCTCAAAGTCAAATTGAAATATTTTATACGTGTTCTCCGACTCCAGTGTGTGGACAGCGTTGACACTGCACACCAACGAAGCAAAAAATGTCCCTTTTGCGATGTCTCAAATTCGTGTCAGTACTCCTTTAATTATTGCAAAGAAGCCAAAATTTCGCAGAGTTACCAACCTAGGCATATACGCTTTGGAGAAACGTTTAACGCCCGAAAGATCAGTGACTGCCGGTGAGACGGACTACTTGTGCCACGCGTGCTTTTGCTACCACTGCAATGAAAGATCTTGACGAAACTCACAGTTTAACGATGACACTCTTATGCCCCCTGAAAAAGATATCGACGTCATTAACCAGATCACTGCGACTATCGGTGTACTTGCGCTCGTCACCCCAGAGGTGTCGCTGTTTCGAACTCAATCGGTCTGAGGACGCGAAAACGAGCTCTCACTGCGCCGTCTGTGAGACGGTGCAGTGAGAAATAATTTCAAAATGATTTCTGCAGTGACGAAATAATTTCAAAATTAACGTCTTCAGTGCCGGCTACACCTTTTTCGGCACCTGCTGGCCTTTTAATAAAAAACAGTTCAATCCTGCCTGCATTTTATACACTTGCTGGGCAAGAAGTCGGAATTGCCAATCCTTGCCTAAGGGTCTCATTGGAGGGGTCGTAACTATAGTGCAACGACATTATGCAACATGTTTTCAGTGATTATGAAAGCTGATGTGGAGGAGAATAAGTGGACAATGTTTAAGAAATATAAAAAAAGGTTTTTTTTAATTGTCAGAAGTTCTCATTGTCCGATGTTTTCTTTAACTTAGCCCGATCATATCTCTTTACTGAAAAGATATATAGATTCGGCAGTGTGGTAGATAACCATGCGAAGAACGTAATGCGCAATTTTTGTCGCTCTGCTACAAGGATTTTTCGAGATAAGGACCTTCAAAGTAAAGAAAATAACGTTTCCTGGGCCAATTTTGAGGTTTTTTATAAAAACATCTACACTACACATCAAAACTAAAAATACCTGAGCAGAAGCAAAAACATGCATATATTTAGTTAAAGAACTTTCAGCTACCTAACTTTAATATATTTTGTGCAATTCATAACGAAAGTTGGCCAAAACAGCAGAGCGGATGAGCGCTCCACTCCACCTCTTCGTCATTCTTGATTTCCTGTGCTTCGAAAAAATTTTTGGCGGCAAAACATATTGCGGATCTCTTCTTTCCACTCATCAGGCAATAATATATAAAATTTTGAAATAAATTTGAGAGGTCGACCAGCCATCGATTGTTCGATCTTACGTGGAATCACCCTACTCACCTTGCACGCATGCCGTCAGGTGAGAAGCATACAGACTTTGGAGCAAAGCCTATCAACACACTGTGGAAGGCCTCCAAGCTGAAGGTGTGTGTGGAAGGGGCCAGTTGCCGAGTGTCTTTCAGGAGACGGGGTGCCATAACAACAGCAGCAAACTTCTGGTGTGCGGGTGTGCCTGTGTTCACAACAGTGATTTTCTGGATAAGCATTCTTGAAGTAGTGTTGAAGGTTAATGTAATTCGTCTTTTTTAGATAAATATAGCATCCATAATTGTTACTAAAGTAGGGTAACAAAGAGTTGCACAGTAAACATCGACAACTAGCTGAATGCAAGTACCCCAGCTCTGGCAAAGCTTGCAATTAAAGCCCGCCATAACCTCTACTTCATCACAAGAACATGCATCTAACATGGAAAGCGAATTACACAGGAAGTAAATTGTCAAATAGCTGCACTACTAACCAGGAACTAGCCATTGCTTCTCCCCGAGGTCACCGTGGGCACAATGAGTGTAGAGTCCCGGGTGTCCCGTGTGTACGTTCGCCACATGCCGTTCCATGCTGTTCCACATGTCTGTCAGCAGCTCGGCATCACCATCACTCATGGCTGCACACCAGTGTAAATTATTGCTAGCTGGCTGGATCCACAGTTCCAGCGCACTGCACTCAGCTCGTTTCGTATGGGCGGCCAGCTTCTTTTTGATGCCTGGAACAAATTTATTAAATTCATTCACAGTAGGGTAATGTCATGCATGGTACAGAATGCTTAGAAATGGGGGTTTCTGGGTACAGGTGCGATAAAAAAGCAAACTTTCAACATGCTCTTACTATTATCTGGCTAAAAAAAACTTAGATGCATTAGTTTATATAGCACCTGCACTGAGCTATGCCCTAGTCGTGACTCAGATCAAACAGCCATAACAGAAAAGCAAATGAAAAATGTTCCCCTCTCTTAGTGCTTATTCATTCTCGTCAGCTTCTCTCTGCGGCATTATTTGCTATTATGTTGATCTCCTTCACCCACCTTTCCTTTACTAATCCATTTGTTTCAAAGAAATCTAGTGTGCGAATGCGCTGCATTTTACAAAACATCATGGAGGAAGGCATCACATCTATAATGTGCATCAATGAGCCTGAGATATTTTCACTGGATGCTACCTTTTGTGATGTGCCAAACGTCATAGTAGTGCGGGATGGTGGGCTCTTGAGTCTTCATATATTTCGTCACTTGAACATGGCGGTCTGTCGTCACAGACATGACATTGAGTCCTTGCTTTTTCACCACGTCCAAACTCTTAACAAAGGCGTGTTTCTCCATGGACGTGCTCGATTTCACATCTGCAGACTTTTGTAAAAGAAGATAAACTGTTACATAACAAAGCGACTGCAATACAGTAGCTCTATCTTACCTCCCCGACTTGCACTTGCTCAAAGTGCAGAATTTTGTTCAGCTGGGCAACATGAAGTGAGTATGTCAAAAATTTGGCAGAGAAACCTGGTGAGTCACAACGTCCATCGCCAGCCAGATCAACACTGCAGCCCCGCAACTGCCGAAACAAGTCCTCTTGCTGTAGTTGCCGTATCTGTTGAGACAAAAATAGAGCTTTTTAACATTACGTTTAATGCAGAACACTACTGAGATAATGCTTCTGTTGTTAAATTTTTGAGAACCCCTTTTAGGAACTATTTGTTCTTGAACACACAATGATAAAAAAAAAACATTGCGGCTCATAACCAGAAAAATATTGATATGCTATGCAGAACTGAATACAACAGGACTGTTTCCAGACCGTAGCAATACACAACCTTTCTCCTACCTTTTCAATTGCAGGAAGAAGGTCGCCTCGCTGATAGTTGAAAAATGTTCTTGGCGTATATGCTTGCAGGTTTATGTGCTCAAACAGCCGGAGCACTGAGGTTGGGCTGGTGCCGCTGAATAATATTGCTGCGGATGTCAGCACATTGCCTGCTGGCTTGCCGTTGACGTAAGGCTGACTTGTCCACGTCAAAAAGTGGTTGTTCGCGCACAATGTCTGCACTTCCAACAAAGTGCCATGCACCCGGCTTGCAGTCTTGCAAGCAGCAAAATATTTCCGGCACGAATTCAACAGTTGTTTGAGAGCACTCTCAAAAACAATAAACTTCCTCTCATCCTGTGGAGGTAGCTCTTCAGTGGTGCCATCAAATCTGAAACAATAAAAGGAAGCTGTGGTTACATTGTCACGCCTTTTGCTAGTAAGGAAATATGAGGTTTGATTACATCAGGGCTGAAGGGCAGCAACACACAGGACACTGACACAGTGTCCTGTGTGTTTTGGACTTTTTTTTTTTTAGCTCGTAGATAATGGTTGCCCAGACTTGGAAAGCTCCATTAATTTTTATGTCACACTCATTTCGCATGAGCAGTGGCTTTTAATACTGGATATTGAGAAAGCGTCTTGGTGGATCAAAGAATGCTATTATCAGATGAACCTGAAGTGGTTCATCTGATTTAGTCACACCTTAGAATAACAGAGAGCTGAGCTGGTTGGTTCATTCATTCTAAAAAGCAAGGCGTACGTTTATTGTATATCTCACAGGCTACAGAAAGTAGGAAGTACATACGGCGTTAATGTTGTCTTTACGGCTGCACAGGGGGTTCACCGTCTAATCTATCTTTACATTGCCGAGAGTGTGAGTGCACGCCCAAATTCGATGAATGTGCAGTTTTGTATCGGCATAGAAATGAGGAAACGAGTCTACTGATGGAGGCTTGGCATATTTACAATAGTGGAAGTGCATGCGTGAGCCAATCTTCGATTACCTTGCATAAAGAGGAAATAAAATGCCTCAACCGTTATCTGTCACGTAGACCCCCACGAATTCCAGATTGACAGACTAGCCTATTGCATGAGCATGCGCAGATAAATTTTTGTGGGTTCTTTCTCTTCCGCTGTATGTGACCATCTTCACTTATTAGTCGGCGTTTGTGGTGTCTTGAGTTCTTCTCGTGTCCACGTTCAGATGCCCTGCTTTTTAGAATGAAATAGTCAAACCCCTGTGCAATGACATGCAGGGCACAATCTATGAGGGTGAACACAAAGTTGCAATCCTTACTCCAAGGATGTGTCATTAAACGAAGGGGAGTATTCAGAGCCATTTGCTGCATTATCCTCCTCTTCTTCCGAGTATGATGCATCAGATACCACGGGACTGGATGAGTGCGGCGGAGCAAATGGAATAGGTGACAGACCTCGGAATGGAACTGAAGAAGCTGTTTTGGTGGGAGCAGCACTCGCAATAGTGCTTCCTTCACAGGATATTTCAAAGGGTTCCGTCTGCACTTGCACGTGCTTGGCTGACCACATAGCAATGGGTTCTGTTTGCACTTGCACATGTATGGTTGAACACATACGTAAGTTTACCTGCGTAGCTGAAAGTGAAAGAAACGAAAATAACGCTCATATAGTGTGAAGTGCTATTGCTTTAATACAACTTTAATGCCAGTAAATAGAGCTCACAGCATGCTTTAGGTTAATTTCCTTTTCATGCACGTTGTTAAGGAATATAATATCAACTAATGGTGGGTTCGCGTCTGCCAACTTGATATAGGCTATACTGTGGTTACCTGTCGGGAAAATACACGACGTCCTTCTCAGGCTCAAAAAATTATTCATACAAACCTCCCTAAAAGTATTACGCACCGACAACACAACAGCCACCTCCAGAATTCGTTTAGTTCACGGATTTGAGGGAAAACTGCAGAATCAATAAATTTACCTTTCCTCTTCACCTTCCTAAAGATTGAGTAAGTTGCATAAACCGTGGCCTAATTACTGCGACAATCTGGAAAGTAAGAAAAGCAGCACACCGATACTACGAAGGATCTCTTACATTGTGTTCTCACATCACTGTCATGAGTCTGGCAAGCAACCGTACAAGTAGACTGGTAGTTTTCAACCGTTATAGGCGAAATTTGGTCTTCCTCAAGGGTCGTATGTCGACCACGTCCTGGGAATGGTGAAGTTCCTAAAAAAGAAAACACCCAAGTTGTCAGTAGCCGAAAGAAATTACAATAAAGCCCGAACCATACGTACGCTTCCAAATGCGCAGCACGGGGGCGGCGCATGCGCGTCGGAACGCGAACATTTCTTGCAGTCTGCTCCCAGCTTTGTAACCGTGTGCGCCTAACGTGCTTAGAGCCCTTCAACTACGCAACTACGACATGGATTCACTCGCCGCCCGAGCCTACCCGACGTGCAGAACCCAATTCGGTGTTTTTTCTTTGTTTCCGCGGTTACTTTACAACTATCTAAAGTCACAACTATCTAGTGGGGCACGCGCCGCCGCAGGTCTCGTCTCACGCACCTAGTGGTGCACGAAACGTAGCGCACATAGTATGGGCAATGCACTTGAGTACGCGCTCATATTCGGCTGACCTTGCTCGTCATGCTCCGGGTCACCGTATGGCTTTGGAACCAGCTTGACTGACGGAGAGTGGTCGAGTATACGCTGTGAATTTTGAAGTTCTGTAAACAGATCAATACGAAGTGAAAGATGCCAACTGCGGCCTGCTTTGACGGCGCGCGGAGCGTTGATTAATGGCTCCATTCCTCGCGAGGCGCGTCCGAGCTATGCGCGTGCTTGGAAGCGTGCGTGTGGTAATTATAACAATTTTCATACCGCAAACTTGCCTCAGATATCCTCGCTTTCTTGGTGGTGCGCCGAGCGAGAGGTTCTGCGTCGGGACAGCGTCACGTTTGAGACGGTTTTTCGTGTCAAAACCGAGACTTCGAAGTATCTTGTGGTTGGTTTCATAGTCTTCTGGCAGAAAGTGGTCGGAACAAACCAAACCAATTTGTGTTCCCATATCATCGGAGTCATCGCGATCGATGGCTCGACGCCACACTGCTCTGCGCTGTGGCTCGCTGGGCAGCTTGTGAAAGAGAACGTCGTTTCCACTTTGATTTGTACGGCACTGTCTGACGACGCACACGGTTGGCATAGCGAGGACTAAGCAACCGAAAAAGCCGTAAAACACGGCTTCACGCAATCAGCACGAAAAAACTTGGACACTGACTGCACCGTGCGAGCGAAGTAGAGTAGAGTAGATCCTATAAACTCTGGCACGCACCCACGTTGGAGGATTGGCCAAGAACCGGATTGTTTTTAAACTATAATTGTTAAAGTAAAGCGTAAATCTTTTCTATTTAAGAGGAAAGAAGTAAAATGAAAAAAAAATTAAGAATAGAAATAAAAAATCATATAAACAACGAAGCGGAGAATTTGAATAAGAAAGAATTAAGAAATTTTGAAAAGTAGAAAAACAAGAGTAAAGATTGATTGTATAGCCTGAATCTCTGCGAGCCTTTAAGAAACTCCTGCAGTGCATCGGCAAGCTTCCCGTCACTGTATCCAAGAGACAAAGCCCCGAATGAAAGTACATTTGATGCACTTAAATCCAATCTAAGGAGTCGGAAGACGGCACCTAAAGTCAATTTCCGCAAGGTAGAGTATCTGTTACAGTGAATCAGATAATGTTCTGTTGACTCATGTACTCCACAAAAAGAACAATTAGGGGAAGCTGCCAGACCAGCTCTGTAAATAAAAATTTCGGTATGGAGTCTGACAACGTAGTCTAGTGATTGCGACTTCAATTGCTCTTGATTTACATATTTTACTATTCCAATACTGATTCAAATGCTGCAATTCTAATGTGTTCGTTATTGACGGTGCATAAAATTAATCTAACAGTTTCCTCCTTAATCTCGCACCTTTAATGAATGTTGATGCCGGTAATACCTGAATAACCGGGTCATTCAAAGATGTCTTTGCTAGCTTATCTGCCATTTCATTCATAAATAGCCCTTTATGTCCTGGAACCCAAACCAACTTGATCAAATTTATATGCGGTGGGACTAATGATTTGAAAACACTCGGAACGTGCGATTCCTCATTTGCAGTGAGGGAGGAACATACTGACCGAGAATCCGTCAAAATTACTGCAGACTTTATTGATGCTGTTAATTTACGGAGAGCTAGAATGATCGCTAAAAATTCTGCTACAAATACGGGCACAAAATCTGGAAGGCGAAGAGAAAATGACCAATCAAGAGTAGGGAAGAAAACCCCAATTCCACATTTTTCTTCACTCTGTGAAGCATCCGTCGCTATGGCTGTTTTTATTGGCATATGTACCAGGTAATCACTTAATATAGCGTTTAACAAGCGGGACGATATTAGTTTTGCATTTTTTGGAAAAATGTCAAATTGTAATTTAACAGAGTTGTTGCTATTACTGATTAAAGGCATGTCCTTAATTTGAACGTTTAAAATGTCAAGAAGGCTCTGTATAACCAGAGTTTGAGGCGTATGAAATCTCGGCCAATTTACTCCAAAAAACAATTCAGGACTGGCAATAAAAACTTGCTGAAGACAACATGAAATTGCACGTGACGGAGCCGGATGTGCTTGAAAGCGGAACCAAGCAGATCACGCGCTGTACAAGCACAGTATACAAGTCAGAGCGCAAGAACTGCTGTGTTATTGTTTTCTTTCCTGAATTCCTATAAATCTAATATTTTAGGGCAAAAGGAAGATAACGCCGCGTTCACAACTTGTCTTAACCTGACGTCACATTAGGGCCTGCGGCGGCCGGTGGTGTCGCATGATCGCTTAAGAGCACAAAAAAAAAACTGCGATTTCGAACGGTTGTCATTAATTGTAGACTGTATATTGCGCCGAAATATTTCGGAATCGGCACGTCTAATCCTTATTGAAGTAGGGAAAATTACAACCGGGCAGCTTCATTTTCTTTTCACGACCCCTTTAATGCCAGTTTTTTTTTTTTTTTGTGCTCGTTAACCTTGTCACTGCAGTAGAAGGGGTGTGGGTCCACTGTTCACTTTTATGAATTAATAGTCTAATTGCCACTGAATTCATTAATTATAAGTGTTAAAATGAGTAAGGCAAAAGGTAGAAAGACTAGAGAACACGACTGTTTTCCTACCATGTCCCTTGTTTCTGTGCACTGCTATATTCTTAAAGAACATTGTTTTCCAAATCATGTTTAAAAAAGTACGTACAATGTGGTGTCCTATGAGGGTAACTTGTGTTGCAATACTATGCGTTAATTGACCACAGTGTAAGATACGCGCTTGTTAAGCTTCATGCAAAGAAGGATTGTAGTGCACGGATGCACCACAGCAAGACTCGCAACTCATATTCGCAGGTGACGCGCCCGTGCCCGGAGGTGTTTTTTCGACGCGTACCCAGGTCGCTTCTCTTTAGGGTGCGCCACTTATTCTCCACTTGGCTCCCGGTAAGAGCACGGCCCGGGAAGTTTCTGTTCAGTACATCGGCGATGTCGTCGAACATCTGCCGATTTGATTTCAGCCGGTTCGTCGGGTCACTCTTCTAGGCTTTATATTCTTCGATGAAGCGGATCACTTTGGATCGCGGCCACAGTTCACCTTCACTCAGTTCGCGAGGTTTGCCAGGTTGCGGTGTCATGGGCTGCTCCTCGCTGCTGTCGTCGCTGCATACCTGCGCACCGCCTACGAGCGAAAGAGCGGCAATGATTTAAGCTGACGTTGAGCAGCGAAGAATAAGTGCTGTCATTGTGACGTGCCGACTTACCACCGGTAAGGTACAGCGTCATTCCTCCGTCGAGCATTGGTGTTCTATCGCTGTTGACGGCGAACATCACGGTCTCGCCGTCTTCCCAAACAAATGCGGACCCTGGTTCTGCCATACCTAGATAACGTGCACAACCGAATAAATCGGCTGCTCAAACGAAAGAAACCACGCCATTACATGGAGCGCTCGATAACACGCGCACAACTGAACAAATCGGCGGCGCAAACCAAGAACACCGTGCGATTACACAGTGAGAAAGTGAATTAACGGCATGGATATCAACAAAACCGCTCCGTTTCTTCATGCGTCCAGATCAAAATGGCTGAATTCGTGACGTATTACGCCGTCGTCTGCTAGCTGCCAGAACAAAATCGTGCGGGCGGTCCCGGGCCGTCCGCGGGCCACCAGGCACGCGGACGGCCCGGGACATCGAGTTCTAGCTGATGATATCCATTTTTCAAGTCAAGATTTGAGAATAGTGTTGCTCCATTTAAGGCAACATTGATGTCATCCACTGTCGGGCACAAATGTCGTTCACGTTGGATAGCCGTGTTGACGACGCGCATGTCAATACAGATTCGGATTTCATCAGGCTGATGCGGCTTAGGTACAATTACCACAGGGGATACCCATGGTGTAGGTCCGATGGCTGGCTTAATGATGTCTTCTGACAGGAGGCATTCAAGTTCCTTTTCTGTGGCAACACGTAAGGCAAACGGAATACGCCTGTGTGGTTGGGCAACAGGTGGGACCGTTTCGTCCACAAAAAGGTGGATGTGCTAGTTCTTTAGCTTTCCAACTCCGTTCAACAACTTGGGAAATGCTTCCACGATTGACTCGTTATCTATGACCTTGGTATATGCCTGGAGATTCACATTTAGATGGCAGCTCTTAAAGTCGTTTTCACCAACAATGGACACTGTAGCACCTGTGTCGATTATAAAGGTGACAGGCACATTGTTCACAGTAACAACGGCTTTTGGAGATGAGCCTGTTTGAGGGGAAGTCATGGCAACAAAGGCATATTCGTCGCTGCTTGAACCTGACTCAAAGGAGACAGTGTTCTTTAGAGCTTGAATATACCTCTTACTGCAGGCTGCCTGCGAGTTCCTGTTTGGACAACTGTCACAGTGTACTTCTTGCACCATTTTCTTAGTTGAGCGACAAAAACGTGCGAAGCGACCAACCTTGTTACATGCATTGCATGTCTTGCCCCACGCAGGGCAACCTGATCGCCCACCTTGATGAGGTCACTTGCCGCCGCAGTTGTGACAGTTGTTTGGCGTGTCGCGTTTGCCTGTGTCACATAATTGTCGAAAAGGTCGCTTCAGGTTTCGACGACCCTTCTGGCTGTGGTGCTGCTCCGAAGTTTCCAGACGATTTTTCGCGCCTTGTTGCAGCGAAAATGCCGACTGAGTGCTGTCGACGCTTTTCTCTATATCAGAGACGTCACGTTCAACGTCTTCGAACAGCCGTCCTTGCTTGAGCATTTCGGGCAGCTCTATGGCGTGCAGCATGGCATATTTCCGCAGACGGGTCGATGTTGTAGCGAAGATGATTTGGCTCTTGATTTCAAGATCGGCGTCCGCGAAACCGCAGTGTCGGGCGAGCTGTCGGAGTCGGGCGTAAAACGCGTCCAAACTTTCACCCACGTTCTGTTTTGTTTGTCTGAAGCGATACGCAGCAAAGGTTGGGTTGATTCGTGGTGCGAAGTGAGCGTCGAGTTTCGCTTTTGCCGCTTCGTACTCGGACGTGCTTTCTAACGTGCTGTCCGGCAGAGATTGGAATAGGTCGTACACCTCTTCACCGACGTAGTGAAGCAAAAGAGTTTTCTAGCGAGTGTCCGACGTGATGTTGCACGCAACGAGGAAGTTTTGGAATCTTTCTACCCACTTTGTCCATACAAGTCCGATGTTGTTGGCGTCGGTGACTCGAAGGTCAAAACTCGGGAACGGCGGGAGTTCGTTGGCCATGTTGCGCTTGCCGACCGTTGTTGGCCGTTGCGTCGACAATGTAGATTCCTCGGGATTGTTGTCTTCAATCTTCTGGGTGGTACGTTTCACACTTATGACACCAATGTAGTGTTTGCATCGTGCCGGATGGTAGGATGGAGAAAAACGTGATGAGGCGGGCTTACTTTAACGCCATGTTTATTGACTGTCAGAGTTGCCTACCGAATGAGCGGGCCTGGCTATATCCGGATACTACAGGACAGCCAGAGAACTATTCGTCAAGCACTGCTTGCAAAGTGGCGGCAACCGTGGGACACGTGCACAAATAACAAGCGCCATGTAGTAGAGCCCATACTTGACGAATGGAACAACTGCCGCCACCAATGTGACAGTTGTTTGGCGTGTCGCCGGGGCCGTGGCTGGGCCAAGACAAAACTTTATTGCGATAGCGCGGTTTAATGTAGCGTTGTGCGAGAGGGGTTAAGGGGAAGGGAAGGAGAAGAAGCAGTTGTGATAACGGCGGCTTCGGCTGGCGTGACGTCACGGATACATCATTCCGCTTCCCCTACGGTGAGTAATACCCCTGTCACACGGGGCAACTTAAGTGCACTTTGAGGGAGTGCACTTCGGCGCTAGTGCCATTCGCACGCTGTCACACGGGAACGTTTAGTGACACTCGCTGCAAAGCGCACTTGCCGGCGAGTGCGTTCGCCAAACTCACTGCGCCGAGACGGAGTGTCTAGCCTGGATAGCAGTGGCTCGAAAATAAGTTATTATCCGAAGCTGAGTTCATAGCGTTTTTGAACTATCGTTTTCTTTATTAGGAATATTCTTATGCATTAAAACATACTATAATACAAAAAACTACTTTGCTATTCTCGTTCTCGGGCAGTTTACAGCCCCGACCGCCAGGGGCATGCCCAGCGCGCGCCGTGCAATGGCTGCAGCCGCCGCGTTTGTACGCAAATTTTATTTTAAGGGCCGGTTATAGCTGTAACACAGTATTACTTAAGAAACATTGCCTGAAATAACAAATACGTGTTGTGCTACTTCAGTACCCATCGCCATTACAATGATTTCCAAAGTGCACTTCCTTTTCTCGTGTAGCAGCGCGCTGCCAAAGTGCCATTCTGGGGGCGTAAGTGCACTCGCTCAAAATGACACTAAACTTGCCAGTGTGACCGGGGTATAACGGTCTGGGCGTTTGCGTTGCCGGCCCTAGCGACGCAACACCGGAGTTGAGGGGCTCCCGGCGATCTCGCTCCTTGTTGGCGCTCGCCTCGGTGTTCCTCCTGCTAGGGCCCCGCCGGCAGTTTCGAGGCACCGAGAGTCACCGGCTTCTCCCTGGTCATGCTCCAACTCCCGTGGCTTCACCTGGTCGCTGTGGCGCCGAATGGTTTCCCCCTCCGGACCATCGGCATTCACCAGGCGGGTTCCGTCTGTCGATGTAATGCTGGCTGGAGTCCACGGCTCGCCTCGCCCAAAGTTCCTCACCCAGACTGGCTCCCCGGGCTGCCACCCATCGAGGGGGGGACGGTCAACTGGTGAGGGCGGAATGGACACTGCGTTGTCCAGCCTGGAGCGAAGATCGTAGCCCATTAGGAGTTGCGCTGGCGTCCTGCGGTACCTGTGCAAAATCCTAGCCAGGCGGGTTTTCAGTGACCCTTGTACATTCTTCTTCAATGAATACTTCACAGTCCGAACCGCCCGCTCCGCGAGCCCATTGGACTGGGGGTGATACGGTGCTGTTCGGAGGTGTACTATGTTATTCAGCTTCGTGAAGGTGTTAAATTCCCAACTCGTAAACTGTGGGCCATTATCGGATACCAGCGTCCGGGGCAACCCGAATGTACTGAACAAGGTGCGCAGAGCCTCTATGGTGGCGTGTGTGGTGGAACTCTTCATGGGTATCGCTTCTATCCACTTACTATGTGAATCCACCACAATCAGTTGCATGTGACCATCGATCGGCCCCGCAAAATCGATATGCAGCCTCGACCAACGCTCATCCGTTTCCGGCCACGCAACAGGGGTTTTCTTTGGGGGCATAGGGGCAGCTTGGATGCAACTGGTGCAGGACTTAACCATGTGCTCAATGTCATTATCGATCCGGGGGTACCACATCAAGGAGCGCCCTAGCCGCTTCATTGAGCAAATCCCTTGATGAGTATCATGCAGCAGACGTAACATTACTGCTCGGGCACTCTTAGGGACGATCACTCGATGGCCCCAGTAGAGAAGCCCATAACTCCCCGTTATCTCAGCTTTCCGGTTGAAGTATGGCATCAAGTGCTGGTCCTTAGGCCCCAAATTTCTTGGCCATCCCTCCTGCACCCATTTTTGCACCTTTGCTAAATCGTCATCAAGCTCCGTGAGAGTGCCCAGTTGCTTCGCAGACATGACACCATCATTGAGGGTCTCCGTGAGCAGCACATACTCACCGTCTACAGTTTCTTCCTGCGTCTCTGGCTGGGAAGTTGCTGACGTGGGGAGTCAGCTGAGGGCATCGGCTGGAATGTTGTTTTTCCCGGGCTGGTGTTTGATGACGTAATCGTATGCGCTCAGCAGCAGGGCCCATCGCTGGATTCGCGCCGCGGCCATCACGGGCACTGGCCTGTCTGGGTGAAAAAGTCCAACAAGCGGCTTATGGTCCGTCATCAATGTGAAAGTATTGCCGAGCAAGTATTGTCGGAATTTCGACGCACCAAACACAAGTGCCAAGGCTTCACGCTCCAGCTGCGAGTAAGTTTTCTCAGCTCCAGTCAATAACCGAGAGCGGAATCCTATGGGCCGAAGTACCCCGCCCCCGACATCGTGTGAAAGCACTGCGCCGATTCCGTCCGGGGAGGCATCGCATTCCAGGACTAGCGGCTTGTGTGGGTCAAAATGCGCCAGAAAGTCTGCGGATTTCAGGTCTTTCACACTGCTGAATGACTGCTGTTGAGCGGTACCCCACTTCCACTTAGCTTCCTTCCGGAGTAGTTGATATAGGGGTGCCATGGCGGTCGATGCATTGGGAAGAAACTTGTGGTAGTACGTTACCATGCCGAGGTAGGACCTTAATTCTGCGGAATTCCGTGGTGCCTGAACCTTAAGGATGGCGTCTATGTTTTCCGTCTTTGGTTGAAGACCTCGAGCGCTGATTCGATGCCCCAAAAAATCCACCTCTGGTTGGCGGAACTTGCACTTGTCTGCGTTCAGGCGCACGCCGTATTCCCGGAAACGCTTGAATACTTCGTGCAGGGTGGTGCAGTCAGTGCGTTTCTCTGCCGCGATGACGTCGTCTAGGTAGACCTGAACACCCGGAAGTCCCTGCAGAATGGTCTCCATACGCCGTTGGAACACGGCCGGCGCGGACGCCACTCCAAAAGGCAGGCGAGTAAAGCTGAACAGTCCCTTATGCGTGTTTATGGTCGTGAGTTGCATGGCTTCCTCATCCAACGGAAGCTGGTTGTATGCCTCCCGCAAGTCTATCGTGGTAAAAACTTCACCGCCATTTAATGTAGCCAGGATATCCTCCACCCGTGGCAACGGATATTGCTCAGTGCGACAGGCTTTGTTGACCGTTAGCTTAAAATCGCCGCAAAGGCGGATGCAGCCATTCCGTTTCACTACCGGTACCACTGGCGCCGCCCACTCCGCATGAGGCACCGGTACAATAATACCCGCGCCCGAAAGGCGGTCCAGTTCCGCGTCGACCTTTGGCCGAAAAGCATACGGAACTTCGCGTGCTTTCCAAAATTTCGGCACCACGTTTTCTCGCGTCTCGAAGTGTACCGGTGGCCCTTTTATGAGCCCTAAACCTGGCGCGAACACATCAGCGAATTCTGCTAGCAACCGGTCCACGTTAACGTCGTCAGCACCGAGTAACGGCAGTTGCTCATCCGACGGCCGGAGCAACCAAGGACTTGCAAAGATCCAGCCGTCGACCTGTTTCCGCACGAAACCTTGAGCTGAAGTTGTCCCCGCACTAGAAGCCGTCCCGGAAGCAGGTGAGTTTCAATGGCGAACCATGCAGCTTCGGCCACACTGTTTTGTTCCGCTCATATGTGGGCCACGTGATGACCGAAACCGGCGAGCCTGTGTCGACCTGCATGTTCACTGGAACCCCACCACAATCCAAGGTGCGCACGATGGGTTGCGTAATGCCGACGTGGCCGATGTGACTGTCCGCTGCCTCCAGCGCGAACATGCCGTCCGTGCCAGTGTCTTCCTCCCGCGACAAGGCGTGTACTTGGCGTTCTGGTGGTACCACCCCGAACCCACTCTCACGGCGGCAACAGGCTCGAGCGATATGACCTCGTTGTTTACACTTGAAGCATGACGCCGAGCGGAAGTGGCAAACCTCGGGTCCGTGCCCTTTTTCTCCGCAGCGGTAGCACGCAACAATCTGTGGCCGTCTTCGTGGGCGATAGGACTGGCCTCCCAGCGCATGCACACTTGCCTCAGCGGTGGGGCTTACTATCTCTTGCGCGTTGGCCTCGGCCATTTCGGTAGATATCGCAATTTCTTTCGCTTCGCTCCTCGTCAGCTATGGTTTCGCGAGTAGCTGCCGACGCACTCCGACGTTGTGCAGACCACACACGATGCGATCTCTTAGCATTCTGTCCAACGAAGCACCAAAATTGCAGGTGTCCGCTATCTGTCGAATCGCCACGATAAAATCCTTGACCGGTTCGCCGAGCAGCTGATTGCGGGTGAAGAACTTATAAGACTGTGCTATCTCGTTCGGTTGCGGCGAGAAGTGCTGCTTAAGCAAGGCTATCACTTGTGGGTACGACAGTTCTTTCACCGTATCCGGAGCACAGCGTCCGCTCAGTACGTCGGCGGTGTGGGTGGACAGTCCAGTCACCAGCAGGGCCCGCTTCTTGTTGTCTTCCGTGATGCCATTCCCCTCAAAGAAGGTTTCCAACCGAACCTGGTACGCGGGCCACTTGTCGCTCGTCTCGTCGAACTGCGGCGGGCTGGCGTATCCTCCCGTGGGTGCGGCGGCCATGACGGACGGAGTTGACGCCCCGCTTTCGCCCATCTTCGTCGCCATTGAAACGAACACGCCGGGGCCGTGGCTGGGCCAAGACAAAACTTTATTGCGATAGCGCGGTTTAATGTTGCGTTGGGCGAGAGGGGTTAAGGGGAAGGGAAGGAGAAGAAGCAGTGGTGATAACGGCGGCTTCGGCTGGCGTGGCGTCACGGATACATCAACCAAGAGCGGTTTATCGAAGTTATATTGTGCCGACTCCGCATCGGGCACACGTACTTGAGGCACAACTTTCTACTCACAAAAGAAGAACAAGTGCCAAGAACCATTAACACTTATGCACATCCTAATCGGATGCCCCGATGTTGAAACGCAGAGGCAGAAATACTTAAGCGAATTACGCAATAAACACATACTTTTACACTCTACTCTGCTTCTAGGAGATCGCCCTCTTTACCCTTGTCTGACGTGCTGAACTTTCTAAAAGAATGTGGCCTTTTAAATAAGATTTAAAACTTCATCATTCCACTGTCAATTCCTTACTACCTTGTGATTGGCGCAGCATAGCCTCAGCTGCTTTTGCGCCATAATAACCGAATTATCTAACTCATCTATTGTTGCAATTGATGAGCCCATTTCAATGAAACATGCTAATTAGCCCAAACTACAGCCACTACAACGATTGTATAAGTCACAAAGCACAATGTAGAGGAAAATAATTTTCAGCGTTGAAGCGATGCACTGTCTGCAACTAATCACCCTTCCAAAGTACAAACTCCCTTTTTCACGGTGCCACGACGCGTGCGCTCATCCCTTAGTGAAAAGAGCGAGATGCGTTTTGGTGTTGTCTCCACAAGGCCTTCCGATCTTGTAGGCTTTCATTCTGGTGATCCCGGTTGTCCCAGATCATCACTCAAAACACTGCCCCCCAACCAAAACATACTGAAATGGCAGGGAGTCAGCATAGGAAGAATAAAGAGGTGGATTCTGCATCTGGCCTATTCTGGGCTGGATGAAGAATGCATTATAAGCTCGCAAAACAAGAGAAAAGTTAGTGCACATTCCAACACCAACAGTGAATGAAACAGCACGAATTGCATGATACTATTGTTCATTACATATTCGGACCTTCGATGAACATATGAACACATGGTGGCGTAAAATGCAAGCATGATACAGGATCAGCGCATGCTAGAAAACTTGACCTAAAGGCAAGCTGCAAAGTGTTAAAACCGTAAGCTTCATGCATACTAGAATTAGATAGGACATTTAAGTTTCTCATTATAGATGTCATACCAGTTTCTGAATTTTTTTTGCAGCTGATTTCAATGCTTTAGCTTTGCGTAACTCTCTTTTCTTGAATCTCAAAAACCAGAGTATCCTGATTCGAACGTTTGCAGAAACAAGTTGTGACAGCCTCCGCTGTAAAATTCCTTCGGGGATCTTCAGTTCTAGGTCAATAAGTTTGTGAGAAACTTCTAG
>NC_051186.1:79993192-80085057 GCF_013339695.2 Rhipicephalus sanguineus | reverse complement strand
CGTTTGACTTTGAGAGTGATAATGTCCTTTTCTTTTTTCCAGTTCGGACAGGACCGCGAGTAGGCTGCATGGTCGCCGTCACAATTGACGCAGTGAAGTGTGCTCGTGCAGTTGTCAGAGGGGTGGGCCTTGTCCTCCACATCTTTGCGCAGTATTGCTGACCACGGCAGTTCTGCGAACCGTGGCCGAATCGCTGTGGCATTTGAAACATCGCCTTGGATTGGTATGTACGGACGGACGGCTAGTTTGATGTACCAGTTTCAATGGCTTGGGGTAGAGTGCTTGATGCAAAGTTAGTACTAGATGTGTGGTGGAATTTCTTTGTTATCACGTCTGATGGCTGATACGTTTACACTGGTCACGTTTTGATCTTCCATCCTTCTAACAGTTCTTCTTCGGACAATTCAAGGAGGTCTGTTCTGACAGGACCTCACGTGAGCTGTTCATTGATCTATGTTGGGAGACAGACTATTGGAGTGTTGCCGAATGTGACAAGGCTGCAAGTTTTTCATATTGTTGTCTTTCGGGCAGCTCCAGCAGAAGGTCTCCACTGGCCATTTTGGTCACCTTATAGCCCGGTCCAAAGACTTCAGTCAATGACTTTGCTACGACAAACGGGGGAAATGGATCTGGCTTGCTTCTCTGAATTTTCACTGTGTATGACGTGGAATTTCGGATAGGTTGTTCGAGGTCGGCAAAAGGAGGTTTAGTTCGTCGGTGCGTACCCTCTTTTGAGGGTAACAATCGAGTAGACGTGGAAAGGCAGGTGTTTCCATAGTAAGTATTTGTATTTCGGCAGCAGTGGCGGCCACCCACCATGGAGCCCAACTAGGGGACGCTGCAGCACTTAACATGTAGGCTGCAGACGCCAGCCGTACAATGCCGCTATAACCTAATATATTATGTCCAAGAGAGGACACATATACATGGTTAACCCGAGCCGCCTGCGAAAATGGTGAAGTAAACGAAGAGATTAGAAGACAGGACAGCGAGGAAAGAAGATGGAAAGTGAAAGGTCGGAGAGGGGGATAGGAAAGGCGACCGCCGATTTCCCCTGGGTGGGTCAGCCCAGGGGTGCCGTCTACGTGAAGCCGGGGCCAAAGGGGTGTGTTGCCTCTGCCGGGGGGCCTTAAAGGTCCAAACACCCGGCGTCGGCTCAACCCCCAGGATCCCCTTTTCCCCGGACACGGCACAGCCACGCACGGCTAGGCGTGGGAGGGGTCGAAGCCCCCCGTTAGCTCGGGTCCGTGGTGTCGCTACACACCAAACGCCTGTTTCCAGACGCCCCTGCGGGGCCTTTTTAAAGTGTTTAACGCGGTTTCAATCTCCCCCTTACTGGCACTTTCCATAATCAGCTTCACAATTTGAGACCTGCCCATTCCTTCCTCAACCTCAATGCTTAGATCCTCACATACAAACAAAAGTTCGTCTTTTAGCATTGTCTTTAACTCCATGACTGCTGTTTTGCTTTGGTCCTGCTCGCTAATAGTTAGGTGATCCCTATAACTCACTCAATACTCATAAAGAGGTGATCTACCTAACCCACACAAAAAACAATCTAGCTTCTACACTACTTAAGTGTACACACAAAATGAAGCCTGGAAAGTCATAGCAAAGACCAAGCACTCACCACAACGCAGCACCATGTCGCAAGGTTCATCTCACCGCTGCCAACCAGTTGTAAGGAGTGGGGTTCGGCAGGTCTCGTTACGGTAGCTGGCTCCCAGGGAGGAGACGCGTTCTTTCAAGAAGGAACGTGTTTATTTACATGATGAAGTCAGGAGGTGAAAAGAAGAGCGAAATAACATCAAAAGTCTTCGGCTTTTATAGCCCCAAGACCGTCACTGCAGAAGCACAGGCAAACCGGTGTCAGCGTCTCCCGCCAATCCGGTGACCTGCCGTCCTGGCGTCCGGCCTCCCGAAAGGAGGCAAATAGTCACACAATACACTCGCCACGCCCCGAAGACTCGTAGGTGAGAAGGTCGGCGAGGAGTTTCAGTCCAAAGGGGAAAGGGCCGATGACCTCCGCTTCCACTGCCAGTAATACTCGGAAGAAGCGTTGAATGATGGCTGCCTCGGGTGAAGGCACCACCTGGGTTGATGGGAGCGTCTTCAACGGCGCGATCCCACGCTGACCAAAACGCACGATAAAGCGGGTGTGTCGAATTCCGGAAAACACGCAGACCGCTCCCTCCGGCACGGGTTAACTTTCCCTGCTGCGGTAGAGTAGAAGGCAGAAGTGGCTGGCTGAGAATCCCTTCCGCGGTGCTATCTCACGCAGAGAACAACGAGCCAAAAAGGGGTCTCCGAATTCCGACGTCCTTTTTCTGAGAAATCCATCCACGGCGACCTGCCCGCTCGCTCGGCAAAAGCTCCTGCAGGAAGAATCAGCGTTCCTGCCTCCGTCTAAGCGCCGATACGAGGGGAAGACAGCATTCTGGCAGACAGCTGCACGCTCAATGGCGTCTGCCTCAATGAAATTTAAGGCCAAACGTAACAGGAGCAGACTGCAAGAAGTGTTCGCGTTCCGACGCGCATGCGCCGCCCCCGTGTTGCGCATTTGGAAGCGTACGTGTGGTTCGGGCTTTATTGTAATTTCTTTCGGCTACTGACAACTTGGTGTTTTCTTTTTTAGGAACTTCACCATTTCCAGGACGTGGTCGACATATGACCCTTGAGGAAGACCAAATTTCGCCTATAACGGTTGAAAACTACCAGTCTACTTGTACGGTTGCTTGCCAGACTCATGACAGTGATGTGAGAACACAATGTAAGAGATCCTTCGTAGTATCGGTGTGCTGCTTTTCTTACTTTCCAGATTGTCGCAGTAATTAGGCCATGGTTTATGCAACTTACTCAATCTTTAGGAAGGTGAAGAGGAAAGGTAAATTTATTGATTCTGCAGTTTTCCCTCAAATCCGTGAACAAATTCTGGAGGTGGCTGTTGTGTTGTCGGTGCGTAATACTTTTAGGGAGGTTTGTATGAATAATTTTTTGAGCCTGAGAAGGACGTCGTGTATTTTCCCGACAGGTAGCCACAGTATAGCCTATATCAAGTTGGCAGACGCGAACCCACCATTAGTAGATATTATATCCCTTAACAACGTGCATGAAAAGGAAATTAACCTAAAGCATGCTGTGAGCTCTATTTACTGGCATTGTATAAAGTTGTATAAAGCAATAGCACTTCACACTATATGAGCGTTATCTTCGTTTCTTTCACTTTCAGCTACGCAGGTAAACTTACGTATGTGTTCAACCAGACATGTGCAAGTGCAAACAGAACCCATTCGTATGTGGTCAGCCAGGCACGTGCAAGTGTAGACGGAACCCTTTGAAATATCCTGTGAAGGAAGCACTATTGCGAGTGCTGCTCCCACCAAAACAGCTTCTTCAGTTCCATTCCGAGATCTGTCACCTATTCCATTTGCTCCGCCGCACTCATCCAGTCCCGTGGTATCTGATGCATCATACTCGGAAGAAGAGGAGGATAATGCAGCGAATGGCTCTGAATACTCCCCTTCGTTTAATGACACATCCTTGGAGTAAGGATTGCAACTTTGTGTTCACCCTCATAGATTGTGCCCTGCATGCCATTGCACAGGAGTTTGACTATTTCATTCTAAAAAGCAGGGCATCTAAACGTGGACACGAGAAGAACTCAAGACACCACCAACGCCGACTAATAAGTGAAGATTGGCACATACAGCGGAAGAGAAAGAACCCACAAAAACTTATCTGCGCATGCTCATGCAATAGGCTAGTCTGTCAATCTGGAATTCGTGGGGGTCTACGTGACAGATAACGGTTGAGGCGTTTTATTTCCTCTTTATGCAAGGTAATCGAAGATTGGCTCACGCATGCACTTCCACGTGGAAGTGCACTATTATAAATATGCCAAGCCTCCATCAGTAGACGCGTTTCCTAATTTCTATGCCGATACAAAACTGCACATTCATCGAATTTGGGCGTGCACTTACACTCTCGGCAATGTAAAGATAGATTAGACGGTGAACCCCCTGTGCAGCCGTAAAGACAACATTAACGCCGTATGTACTTCCTACTTTCTGTAGCCTGTGAGATATACAATAAACGTACGCCTTGCTTTTTAGAATGAATGAACCAACTAGCTCAGCTCTCTGTTATTCTAAGGTGTGACTAAATCAGATGAACCACTTGAGGTTCATCTGATAATAGCATTCCTTGGTCCACCAAGACGCTTTCTCAATATCCAGTATTAAAAGCCACTGCTCATGCGAAATGAGTGTGATATAAAAATTAATGGAGCTTTCGAAGTCTGGGCAACCATTATTTACGAGCTAAAAAAAAAACAAGTCCAAAACACACAGGACACTGCGTCAGTGTCATGTGTGTTTCTTGCTGCCCTTCAGCCCTGATGTAATCAAACCTCATATTTCCTTACCAGCAAAAGGCGTGACAATGTAACCACAACTTCCCTTTATTGTTTCAGATTTGATGGCACCACTGAAGAGCTACCTCCACAGGATGAGAGGAAGTTTATTGTTTTTGAGAGTGCTCTCAAACAACTGTTGAATTCGTGCCGGAAATGTTTTGCTGCTTGCAAGACTGCAAGCCGGGTGCATGACACTTTGTTGGAAGTGCAGACATTGTGCGCGAACAACCACTTTTTGACGAGGACAAGTCAGCCTTACATCAACGGCAAGCCAGCAGGCAATGTGCTGACATCCGCAGCAATATTATTCAGCGGCACCAGCCCAACCTCAGTGCTCCGGATGTTTGAGCACATAAACCTGCAAGCATATACGCCAAGAACATTTTCAACTATCAGCGAGGCGACCTTCTTCCTGCAATTGAAAAGGTAGGAGAAAGGTTGTGTATTGCTACGGTCTGGAAACAGTCCTGTTGTATTCAGTTCTGCATAGCATATCAATATTTATCTGGTTATGAGCCGCAATGTTTTTTTTAATCTTTGTGTGTTCAAGAACAAATAGTTCCTAAAAGAGGTTCTCAAAAATTTAACAACAGAAGCATTATCTCAGTAGTGTTCTGCATTAAACGTAATGTTAAAAAGCTCTATTTTTGTCTCAACAGATACGGCAACTACAGCAAGAGGACTTGTTTCACCAGTTGCGGGGCTGCAGTGTTGACCTGGCTGGCGATGGACGTTGTGACTCGCCAGGTTTCTCTGCCAAATTTTTGGCATACTCACTTCATGTTGCCCAGCTGAACAAAATTCTGCACTTTGAGCAAGTGCAAGTCGGGGAGGTAAGATAGAGCTACTGTATTGCAGTCGCTTTGTTATGTAACAGTTTATCTTCTTTTACAAAAGTCTGCAGATGTGAAATCGAGCACGTCCATGGAGAAACACGCCTTTGTTAAGAGTTTGGACGTGGTGAAAAAGCAAGGACTCAATGTCATGTCTGTGACGACAGACCGTCATGTTCAAGTGACGAAATATATGAAGACTGAAGAGCCCACCATCCCGCACTACTATGATGCTTGGCACATCAGAAAAGGTAGCATCCAGTGAAAATATCTCAGGCTCATTGATGCACATTATAGATGTGATGCCTTCCTCCATGATGTTTTGCAAAATGCAACGCATTCGCACACTAGATTTCTTTGAAACAAATGGATTAGTAAATGAAAGGTGGGTGAAGGAGATCAACATAATAGCAAATAATGCCGCAGAGAGAAGCTGACGAGAATGAATAAGCACTAAGAGAGGGGAACATTTTTCATTGGCTTTTCTGTTATGGCTGTTTGATCTGAGTCACGACTAGGGCATAGCTCAGTGGAGGTGCTATATAAACTAATGCATCTATTTCAAACATTCAAGTTTTTTTAGCCAGATAATAGTAAGAGCATGCTGAAAGTTTGCTTTTTTACCGCACCTGTACCCAGAAACCCCCATATCTAAGCATTCTGTACCATGCATGACATTACCCTACTGTGAATGAATTTAATAAATTTGTTCCAGGCATCAAAAGAAGCTGGCCGCCCATACGAAACGAGCTGAGTGCAGTGCGCTGGAACTGTGGATCCAGCCAGCTAGCAATAATTTACATTGGTGTGCAGCCATGAGTGATGGTGATGCCGAGCTGCTGACAGACATGTGGAAGAGCATGGAACGGCATGTGGCGAACGTACACACGGGACACCCGGGACTCTACACTCATTGTGCCCACGGTGACCTCGGGGAGAGGCAATGGTTCCTGGTTAGTAGTGCAGCTATTTGACAATTTACTTCCTGTGTAATTCGCTTTCCATGTTAGATGCATGTTCTTGTGATGAAGTAGAGGTTATGGCGGGCTTTAATTGCAAGCTTTGCCAGAGATGGGGTACTTGCATTCAGCTAGTTGTCGATGTTTACTGTGCAACTCTTTGTTACCCCACTTTAGTAACAATTATGGATGCTATATTTATCTAAAAAAGACGAATTACATTAACCTTCAACACTACTTCAAGAATGCTTATCCAGAAAATCACTGTTGTCAACACAGGCACACCCGCACACCAGAAGTTTGCTGCTGTTGTTAGGCACCCGGTCTCCTGAAAAACATTCGGCAACTGGCCCCTTCCACACACACCTTCAGCTTGGAGGCCTTCCACAGTGTGTTGATAGGCTTTGCTCCAAAGTCTGTATGCTTCTCACCTGACGGCATGCGTGCAAGGTGAGTAGTGAATAATATCAGGCAAAAACTGAACTTGGAGAACTGTTGGAATTATTTCTTTGTTCAGGACACAACTGGCAATCCTACATTTCAATGAGAATTCAAACAAAGGACAAGCAATAACAAATGAAGGACTGTCACGATGGAAGGTGAAACACCCGAAGGCGAGGAAAGGTACAGCCGTTGCTTGTCCTGTGAAAGCCACACCGACATGCGGTAAGTACTAGTCTACTTGGCACTGCGAGAATACTTTTTCTGGGGTCAGAGATCTCAAAGGGACGTGAGGCAGTTTGGGCTGAACATAAAGGATTTGAAATATAGAGAATTGTGCATGGCACGAACCTCAAAAATAGGCATTTTTAGGCACTATAAAAACACTATAAAAACCCTTCTTAACCTCTAATTCATGCTCACATATCAAAGTGGCACGATAGGAACGCAAGGAACAAAATAGGCATTTGCCTAAAATCCGGTCTCTACTTATCAGTTGTAATTTTTTTTTGTTGCAATAAGTGTACTTCATGGCTAGACCAGATTGTGTGCAATTACTGAAAGGCTCTGGACTTCCCTTCTTAGCGTTGGTCTATATTATTTAGCATATTTTGCTCATCACATGCAGGAAGTCCTACTACATTGGCCCGTGTGGATGAACGTTTGCTGGAGATCAAGACCCCAAACATCTTTACCAGACTGCCACGGTCAATGAAGGACAGGTGCCATTGGAAAGCTAGTGAGTGGCGGCACTGGCTTTTTTTATGCCTTGCCCTGTTGCTGGGACATCCTCCCTCAACGGTTCCTCAGCCACATTGGTCTCTTGATTGAAGACATATTCATGCTTCTCTTGAATGAAGTGAGAGAGGAACATCTCACAAAAGCCGGTGAGATTGCCCAGACTTTTTGATAATCTTTTTTAAATGAACAGAAGGGCTCACCCATAGAGCCAAAGCAGGAAGGTTACCAAGAAACTGAAAAAAGACATTAAGAACCTCAATGTGGGGACTGTGTTCCCATTGCAGGATACACTGCTAAAATACAAAGCAGTTGATTTAACAACTAGTTCGTTTTCGAAGCCTCATTTATGTTTGTGTTCCAGCTGTGCATCTTTTTCTTCTATACCTCTGAAGCGTTGTATCCTAGTAACATTTTTTTCAGCCTACCCCAACACAACTCTTAATTAAACAGGGCCGAAAACTCATTTTTCTGATACCCATTTTCTTTTGTGTAGCAGAAAGCTTACCGGTTAGACTCTAATCATGGAATGGAAACAAGGAAAATGCCATGAAGCATTTTTTACCACATTTTTTCATCGGCAGCCCCGATTAACTGGTAGGCCAACACATGCTGCAAGTAGCGGTAGGTGTGCGCGGTAGCGATTATGCACCATTCAACAAGTGAGGTCTTATCATCTGAGCCTTTGTTACGGTGGTTTGTATCTGCATGCTGCGGTACGCTGTGCATGTGTGTGCACCGCACACATCTGCTGTGGCTCAACATGAGTGTTTGATTCTGCTATGGTAGCTGCAAAGGCAGTGCCACTTCTTTGTGTCAACTTCTTTTATCATGAAGTTGAAAACTTCCAGCGCATACACAGAAACACGTACACAAGAAGAAGGTGTTACACACGGACGAACGCTGGAGTGTCCAGCGTTTATGTGTGTAATGCCTTCTTTTGTACATGTTTCTGTGGATTCGCTGGTACCTCGTTTTCAAGTTCATGATGCACCAACTGGCCCAACAATTAGCACTAATGCTATATTTATCTTGTAGAAGAAAGTGCGGATGGCCAATTATGTACAGACTAGTTTTAAGCATGAATTGTGGTGTGCCTAAACATCAGACTACGTACGGAAATCCGAACGATTTCTTTGTACGGTGCCCAGGCTTGTCCGACAGCATGATGTGCTGATTTTCACAACTTTCAAAAGCAGTTTAAGAACACTCATGCTTTTCAAATCACAAAAAGAGTACTCAGTTATTTTACTTTCATTCACGGTCTTTCCATTTCCCAAGGCTCCAATCACACATTGGTTGTCAGTCCCTTTAAAGGCCACACGTCGACTTAGAGCGCTGAACAGATTAGCTGTACTCGTAATGCACATATATAGCAGTGCAGATTAAAGAGAACAGAAAATAAACAGCATGTTAAGTGAGATAAGGAAAAGGTAGCGAATTTATGCAGGCTAAGTGTAGCATGTGACATTCAATATTCTGGGGGGTCCGCTAGGTGGCGTCCGGGAATGCAGACGCGGCCGCGTCGGCTCCCGCTTCTTTAAATGTTTTCGGACATCTTTCTTGTGTTCTCCACCGTTATACTGGACTTTTCTAAACGAGTTTTGTGCAAGCTTTCTGACGACACCGTTCTCGTTGGGGTGAGTGAACTTTTCGGCGAGTTATTGAACTTTGAGTGCGCGAAGCGGTGGACGGGCACCTAAGCCTAACCACTCACAGGCTTGGCTACGAGTACGGAGCTAGGGTTAGCTTCCAGTGCAGCACTTACGCGGCAGCGCCGGGCCTCGTCAGGCCCCCGTCGCCTCTGAACAGACGGCGAAGATGCCCGAGATGGTGACAGTTGAAGGCATGGACATCAATCCGGATGACTTCGACGGAGCGGGGTGGACCACCGCCCTTGGCGCCCGACGGAAACGGGATCCGGCAAAAAACGCGGCGGCCCCTGCTGCTGCCAAGACGACGGCAAACACAGCACAGAAGGACGATTTCAACGCCCGCTCCCGCTCGACAGTTCAGAAGGTCGTAGCCGCCTCGCGACTCCCTCGGCTGCCGAAAGACCAGATTAAGGTCATTGTACGGCCCCGCGGAGGGCTCGACGTTTCGAAGGCGGATTTGGTGCTGCTGGCGAGGGCTCTGACTATGGCCGCTGCGCTAACCGACCAAGAGGCATCGGAAGATACGATCTGCCCCAACAAGGTACAGAATATACTTGTAATTTCGACTCCGGTCAGATCCAACGCTGTCGCTTATGCTGGCATCCAGAAAATTCATACGAAAGTCGGCGCTTTCGAGGTTTCTGCCTACGTAGCCGCGCCGGAAAACACTTGTAAAGGCGTCATCAGGAACGTTGACCCCTCGATAGAAGATCATACCCTCAGAAGCATGATTGTAAACCAAAGAAACCCGACCGCCATTGAAGTCAAGAGAATCAAAAACACGCATGTTGTTGTGATCCTGTTTGATGGGCTTCGAGTCCCCAAAAACGTCATGTGCGGAACGGCCCTAGTGCCGTGTTCGCTTTACAAACGGCAAGTCGACGTTTGTCACGCCTGCGGCCGGGTCGGACACCGGGCCGATGTATGCCACCATAGCAAGGAAGAGAGAAGTAAATGCCACAACTGCGGAGAAGCACTCCCCAACGGCGCTGCAGAAGCACACAGTTGCACCCCTAAATGCAAGCTTTGTGAGGGCGATCACCCCACAGGCGACCGTTGCTGCAGCAAAAGATTCCACATCCCATACGTCGTGCGACGACGCAGGAGACAAAGACAAAACAGCTCCGAGAAAGAAGTCAATCCGGACGAGGTCAAGGACCCCGCGGACATGCACCAGGAGGTGGCAGAAGGTGCCATTCCCAAACGGCGCTCCAGTTCCAGAGGGCGCTCCTGCTCCACGGGCCGATCCAGGTCGAGATCGAAGTCAGCAGCGGATGGCGCCGGACCCACCGAAGCGGCGAGGTCAAGATCCAGCTCCAGGCAACCTGGCAGAAAATGACCTGGGCCGACATGGTCGGCGACAGCGGCTCCGCACCGACAACTTCAAAGCAAGGTAAGGCACAGCCAGAGCACGTGGCAGATCCGCGAATACACACACTAGAAAGGGAAAACAAAGCACTCAAACAGGAACTAGCTGAACTCAGGGCAACTCTCGCCAGGCTAGAAGGACGTCTCTTAAAGAACACTCCTCCACCCATCCCTCAGTCATCAGGAACCGTCGTCGCGTCGTGTAGCTCACACAAACGCAGGGCCGTCGACATCCAGACAGATGACGACACATCCGACGTAGACGACTTTATGTCTGAAGTCAGCGAGGCTCCTTCTAACGCCTCCACTAGTGACAACAAAGCCAAAAAGCGCCACAAGACGAAGAGTAAGTTCAGTACCTTTCAATCGGCAATTACTGATATTAAAGAGGCACTCATGCACATCTGTGGCAGACTCGACCGCCTAGAAAGACCAATCGCTCAACCCAAAGCCAAGAGAACAATGTCCACGGCGGACCCGGGACCCCAACTTGCGCTTTCCACACCCTCCCAACCACCAGGACCAATAGGTGAGGTCGACATACACGGGGACATGCCAAAACAACACCATGGATAACGCACCGCAAGTTTTCAAGATATGGCAATGGAACTGTAATTCATTCAACAAAAAGAAAGCTAACCTAACGCAATTAGTCCGATCATGTAAAGAAAAGCCACACGTGATCATCTTACAAGAGTGCGGGGCCGAAAAGAACATTCGAAACATGTCCTTCTCGGGGTACAGGGTTTCCAGGCCGACCCTGGACCCCGACTTCAAACAAGCCAGGGGAATTGCCACCCTCATCCGCAAAGACGTCAGCTTTATGGAGAGGGGCACCCCGACATACAAGAAAGGCCTGGAATCCCTGCTAACAGAAATCATTCCGAGTCGAGCCCTTAACGCACACCTTTACATACTAAACGTCTACAGTTCCCCGACTGACCGACTCAGGAACTTTACGAAACTTCTCACATCGGCCGCGTCGCAAGCCAAGAACAGACCGTTGATCGTTGCCGGCGACTTCAATGCGCACAACAACGTCTGGGGCTACGCCACCAATGATAGGAAAGGGATTAACCTTGCCGAGTGCGCAGACACCCTCGGCATGAAACTAATCACGGACTCAAGATTCCCGACACGCAGAGGCAATTCGGTTCAGCGGGACACCACCCCGGACCTGACGTTTCTAGGAAACGCGGAAGGGTCGTGGGACAACCTGCAAGAGGACCTTGGTAGTGACCATTTCATCCTAGAAATCAACGTTCGCATCACACCCGCTCCTCCGAAGACGTACAAGTACGTCGACTGGGACCTTTTCCGAAGCTTGAGGGGTAGCGAGGACAGACAAGGAGAAACCTTCGAAGAGCTCCTGGAAAATCTAAAAAGTACTGTGGCTAATGCCACTAAAGAAATAAGCTTGGACCTGGAGGTGCCAGCCATGGACTCCAGACTCGCACACCTCCTGGAGGCGAAGAACGCGTTGAGAGAACGATGGAAACAGCAAAAGCTAAACAGGAGGCTGCGATCTAAACTAACGGAAATAAACAAAAAGATCGAAGAACACTCCAGAAAGCTGAGTGCGCAGCAATGGGACGAGGTTTGTAATGAGGCGGACGGTAAAATGAGAAGGGGAAGCAAGTGGAGCCTTCTCAAGAACCTATTCGCCGACAGCAACAAACCGACCCAGAGCAATGCGCGGATAATGATCGAAAGGCTCGTCCATCTGCACACGAATGAAGGCACTAGTCCCCGGGATTTTGCTGACACCCTGGCAGATATATACCTGCCGGTAGAGAGTAAATCTCTCCCCTGGGACGACGCGACACGCGAGTACAAGGGGACACCTCAACCCTCGCTGGATCGTCCTTTCGAGGTATCGGAGATTGTGCACGCCCTTCACGACCTAAACGGCCGCTCGGCCCCCGGTCCAGATGGACTCACAAACAAACTGCTCAGAAATCTAGATGACAAAGCCATACAAATCATTACGAGCAAAATCAACGCTGCATGGACTGAAGGCCGAGTACCGGATGACTGGCGAACTGCTAATGTAATCCTTATTCCCAAACCCGGAAAACCGCTCCATGCAGAGAATTTGAGACCTATCTCCCTTACTTCGTGCCTCGGGAAGGTCGCCGAACATGCTATTCACAACAGAATTGCTGAGCACATTGAAGAAAACAGCCTATTCCGCCACAATCTCATAGGCTTCCGAAAATCGCTCTCAACGCAAGACGCAATGCTCCTCATCAGGAGCGCCGTCATTGACAATAAATCCAGAGACGTAAAAGGCATCCTGGCGCTCGACCTAACCAAGGCCTTCGACACGGTCAGGCACGAACACATCCTCAACGAAATCTCCACTTTAGATCTCGGAGTAAATTTCCACAACTATGTACGATCGTTTTTGGCTGACCGAACGGCCACCATAAACATTGGACAAATCAGAAGCCGAAAGCACAAGCTAGGCAACATCGGCACCCCGCAAGGGTCAGTGCTTTCGCCGCTTCTTTTCAACATCGCTATGCACGATCTGTCCAACCAACTCTCAAGAGTCCAGGGGGTAGGACACGCGATTTACGCGGACGACATTACCATTTGGTCTGCCAGCGGCCCACTAGGCGCTCTGGAGCAGAACCTGCAGCAAGCGCTGGACACCACAGAAGCTTTTCTTAAAAATACGGGACTGAAGCTGTCTCCCAGCAAATCAGAGCTCCTTCTGTGCAAACGCGGCCCCAGGAAGGGACAGCCCCTTAGCTGCCTCCCCGTTCACCTAAGTACCAGGGACGGAGGCAGTATCCCCAGGTGTAACACAATCAAGGTCCTCGGTATGGTCATTGGGGCTTACAGCGGTGACAACGTGGAGGCACTCAAACGCATAGAAAAGAGTGTCCTCAACTTCACCAGGGTTATATCACGGGTCGCCAACAGAAGGGACGGCCTGAAAGAAGACAACCTCATGAAAGCATTTCACGCCTTTCTCATCAGCCAAGTAACGTACGCCGCCCCTTTCCTCAACTGGAAGAAGACAGAGCTCAATAAAATCGATACACTAATTAGAACAGGATTGAAAAGGGTCCTGAGCCTCCCTCGAAATACTAGTACGGAACGACTCCTCCAATTGGGCCTGCACAATACAGCTACCGAACTGTTTGAGGCACAGCGGCACGCCCAAATTAGTCGGCTCTCGCTCTCAAGGGCGGGCAACGAGATCTTGTTGGAAGCCGGCATTCAGCCCCTCTTCATGCCGCCAGAGAAGTCACAACTTTGCAAAAACGCCACGCAAGCGATAACTGTTGATCCGATTCCCAGAAACATACACCCGACCCACAACGAAGGACGGAGAAAAGCGAGAGCCAAGGCCATACTCGCCAAGATCATGCGCAACGAAACGCAAGTCCTCTTTGTTGACGCTGCAAGATATTGGAATCGAGGCGCTTACGCCGTCTCCGTGGTGGACGCCCATGGCTCGCTCGTCAACGCAGCCACGGTAGTTACCAACTTCACCCACGAAGCAGAAGAAATGGCCATTGCGGTGGCCCTTCAAAGCTGCACGGGAGCCTCTATCATTTACTCGGACTCCAGAACAGCCATAAGAACTTTTTCGGCTGCCCTCGTCTCTTCGAAGGCAGCTACAGTTGTCAACAAGCTCTTCTACCAAGAAGGGGCGAAGATAATTTCCCGTCCTCACACATTACATGGTTCCCGGCTCACATGGGAAACATTTCCGGATCTTCCTTCCTGCAACCCAAACGAGCGGGCACACCAACTGGCGCGAGAGCTCACTTTCCGCGTCTGCGGTCCACCCCCTCGCTTCAATGCAGCCTGCAGGAACCTCGATAACAAAGACCCGCTCGTGTCATACCACGAACTCACCTCTCATCATAGATTAGGACGTCGAACTTTTCCTCCTCCTCACACAAAGCTCAACAGAGCACAAGCAATCACTTACAGACAGTTGCAGACTCGAACATACATAACACCGACGACACTAAGCAGGAGCAATCCTGACTTTCCTGCTGTATGCTCACACTGTGGCCACGAATACAACAATTTCGAGCACATGCTCTGGCTGTGCCCTGCCAACGCGGGTACAGATTTCTCTGACCAGTCGTCATGGGACTCAGCGCTTCAAAGCACAGAGCTCCTAGCTCAGCTCAAGGCTGTCCAGAGGGCCCGGGCCGTCGCCGAAGGACTCTGTCTACCGGCCCCGACCTGGGTGGAGCCGCCGGACTGATTGACGGGGCCTTCGGCACCGCTTTCTTTCACCTCAGGACCTGAATAAAGTTCGTACTCACTCACTCACTCAATATTCTGGTAAGGTAGGCTACAGAAAGGAAAGTGCAGCCAATGCAAGCAGGCAAGAATTTAGACGACATGAAATTAGGAGGCATAGACTAGGCTCATGAATGAGGTTCAAGCCCGATGAAGAACAGCGAGGATTAATATAATTTCTAGGGTTTTACATGACAGAACCATGATGCATTTATTTGGCATGCCATAGTGTAGGGCTCTGGATAATTTTGGCCACCTAGAGTTCTTCATTGTGCGTTCCACCTACAGCCCATTGCACAGTGCATGGGCCTCAAGTATTTTGCCTCCATCGACATGTGACCACCGTGTTTAGGTCCGAAACATCGTCTTTTGGGTCAGCAGTCAAACACCACAACAACTGCACAGCTGCGGCGGCTACAGAGCGATGAGGAGGCAATTATCCTGCACTGGACATAAGATAGGCTGTTGGAGATAAAGACATTGCACAGGGCAACAGAATGATGTCACTGCATATATGTGTGCAAGAACATGTCTCAAGTGATCTTAGCTTTGGGCTAGTGCTCTTTGTGCTGCAGTCGTCAAGCAACACAACCATTTTTTTGTCCTTGAGCTTCACGTAAGCCTTGAGGTGATGACTCTCATTCATGTTTGCACACAGCAGTCAGCCTCAGCTAGGAGTGCTTTCCGCTGTGGCATGGATCACCTCTGAGTACGCAAGTCTTGGATGGCAGCATTCAAAAAAGAAAGTGCTGTGTCGTTGCATTTCTCCACCAAGCTCTGCGACACCGTGGGCATCGTTGTTTACTGCCACTCTTGCTTTACCTCTGCATGTACAATGCTGCTTCCCCCAACATCTTATTGTTGACAATGGCATGCTATTCTTTAAATTGCTGCATTCGGCCTGCACCACATTCAAAGTTCTCTTTTTCAAGAAGAAAAGCAAACTTCTCTGCCTTCACGGTCACTATAGGCCCACTGGTGGGTATACTCCATTCAAGGCTGTTGAGAAATTGTTGCTACAGTGTATCAATAAGGTCAGCATACTAAGAATTCATAACCCTTTCCCATTGATCAGCATGATTGCTGACTCCAGCCTTCATGATCATGATGCTCATCATTTTCAAAATCGCTGATATTGTTGACTATGCGAGCTCACACTTCTTAATGAGAGCACTGACTTTGAAGCAACGGTGAGCATCTTCTGTAGTTTCTTGTTTCTTCTCCTGCAAACGTACTTGTTGGTTGGCTGGTGCCATCTCCAACAAGGTGACAGAGCTGGTCTGACTGCCTTTAATTCTGCGCTTACTCTCATACAGAGGTGCAAGGCGCCATTGCTTTGCCTTTGTTTTCATTTCACTCTCTAGCTGTTAGGTGTTACTATGAATCCTTGAACCGAATCTTAACATTATGGCTTTTCATATTTTTCACTATATTTATGACAGCTAGAAATCTGTCCTTGTGCGTTCTCTTTAACATATGTGCCAATTTTTTTAAGAAAAAGACATCATATTTTTTCAAGGTATTCCTTTCTTCTTCTAACCTGGCACAGCTTAGAACTTGCTCACAATAGACCTTGAACAATCTGTGCCAGAAGAAAAGAGGCAATAATGGAAACATCATAAGAAGAATTAAGCATGTCTAACTGGCAGAATGAGTAATATTTACTGGTGTAGAAATGTACGTAAAATTAAGCATTTAGGATAACCTGATTGTGTGAGAGAAGCTGCAGATGTGAAACGAATTCACCTGAGGGAATGGGGCAGGTGGCTTTGTGTTACAGTGTGCAGTCGAGTGTAAGTGTTTGACTCGGCCTGTGAATTTACCAGATGCTGCCAACCCTCTCCACGGTTCTCCACATTTTGCTGATGCAATATGTCTGTTTCTGCAGGTCGCTTGCTTCAAGAGTTTGTGGCAAGAACACCTATGTTGTATGGCCCACGACTAATGACATTCAATGTGCACCAACTGCTACACCTAGTGGCATCGGTCAAGAACTTTGGACCCCTGTGGGCGCATAATGCCTTTGTCTTCGAAAGTGGAAATGGCCGTGCTCTGAAGGCTATAACTGCTGCAAAAGGAGTTTCAAATCAGGTTGTCCAAAGACTTGTGATGCTGCAGCAGCTAGAACTTGTGATATCACTTTGCTCACTGCAGGAGAAAGCTGTGAACTTTGTATCTACCCTCTTGGGGCATGCTCAGACACTACATGCAGTACGAATAGATAGTGTGTGCATGTTTGGACCAAGTGACCCAATGCCTGTTCTCACACCTAATGAATGCAGTGCCCTAGGCATTCTTTTTGACTTTGTTCCACCAGTTGTAGAGCACTTTCGCTTCAGTTTTAAGGGTACTGTTCTTCACAGCAGTGCATACAAAAGGTAAAAAAAAGCAACTTCTCAGCCATCATTACAAACAATGAATACTTCATTATACATAGGGTTTTTGAAGTTGTGAACCATACATCACGTTCAGATAATGAGTGTGTGCTGTTGTGGAAGAAGCTAGTGTGCATAGAAAATACTGAATACTAGAACGATGCCTGGTCACATTAAGCCATGTTTTCTTTCACTTGGAAACTTTTTTGTACCATTGAGGCCATCAGATATCATGGCTCCATGTTTGTTCATAAGAGTGTGTCTGAGCTTACTTCATTTATTTGTGACTTGCCTAATCTTCTTGAAAGAGACTAAAGTACCTACGTGGTAGCTGTGCATCATTTTGGCTAGACACTACCACTTCTATTTTCAACTTTTGCTGATATGAATATTGTTACGAACCATCACGAATGAGAGAAAATGCTCCAGCAAGATGATGAAGGCGATTGCAGTAGTGCTCGCATTGTTGTTGTTCTGCTATCTTGGCTGCGCAGCTTCTTCTCCCTGTGTAAATTTTGTAAATACATTTCTTTCTTTCTTTTTAATAGTCAGAACACTGCGAAAATATAAGACAGTGCTCATAAACCTGCTAAGAAACGACGGGACAAAAGAACAGTTGAAGCCAGTGACCACTCCCTTAAAGGGACACTAAAGAGCAAAACGATTCTTCTCATATTAGTAAAGTACTCTTTCACGATACCAAAAACAGCTCGCTGGGTGCGAGAAGACGCTTAGTAAGCGAGAAAACACGCAAAAACAAAATGTGGGTGGCGACGCCACCTTAAAGTTGCCGCACCATTCGCCATGGCGTCACGTATTTTGACGGCACCTACTAGGGACTACGTAGTTCCTAATCGGTGAAAATGAAGCACATTGTCCTCTGAGAGGCCATAGACTTAACATACCAAGTTTGGGGTTATTTTGTTGAGACAATGGCGCCAAAATACGATACACTTTGGAATCCGTGACGTCATGCGGGGAGATTTCGGTGCAACATTTAAAAATGGAACTTTGAACTTGATTTTCTCCTCCATTAATAAACCTATGATGGCGATATTGACGACATTAGAGTTCTCAGAGCACAATTTATTGATCTAAATCGATTCATTGTTTCTCTTTACTGTCCCTTTGAAAATTATCAGGCAGCACGTTGAAGTGTCCCAGCCTTTAAGCTTGGTGTCGAGTAGTATTTCATATGTAGGTTTGGTTATTGGAATGTCGCTAAGTTTGTCTTGCTTCTTCTTGATTAATGTGAGATATGGAGAGTGCACTGAAATCAAATGCACATAGGTTACCTATAAACAAGAATGTTATGTCATGCTTTGTCCACGGCTGGGCTAGACGTTTTTCAATGTATACTAATCAGCTTGAATTGAGACTTGAAGACCATGTTTTTCTCTTCTTGCCTTTCTGTTTTTAGCTCTGTTATTTTCACGTCCAATTCTTGCATGAAACTTATATGAATTCCAAACACTTCTGAATGACTTTAGTTCCTGTGCTGTGTCTAAAAGTAGTTCTGAGTGCCTAAACTTCCATGGTACTCATGAGCTTGAGATCTTGCTTACAGGCATCTGTGCACGTTATTTTGTTGTGCCTTTATTTATTCACATCTTCATATTTTAAACATATACACATGTAGTTCTGAAGAAATTTGACTGAAAGATTATGCCCTTCATAACTGGAGATTTGCGGCCTTACTGCAACGACAAAAAATAGACTTGCTGGGCTTTATAATGTTCATGTGAAACAGCCTATTCTCACAATAATTTACTGGATGTATTTCAACCATACTTTTCTGTGCTAAAGGCGTATGTTTTCCAGGAAAGCCTCTCGTAGGACATGACAAATCTAAAACGATTTGAAATTACTAATCTCTTCGCTGATGTTTCTGCATTAGCTGCTGGCATACGTCGACTTCGGTCCCCCGCTTGTGAGAGCCAAGCTGTGACACGCAGAACTTTTGCAGGCCACCGAACTTTGGGATATGAATAAATGGTTCCGTTTGGCGCTGTGGCTAAAGATGAATGCTTGGCAGGTCGTACATTGGCTTGAAGGCCTGGCCTGGTTTGGAAATCTCTTCTGATTCTCTGGACCATGCGGATCTCAGCTCGTCCAACCATGTCGGACCTTTGCACCTTTCCTCTTTGTGCAGACAGTCATTAGGAGACGAGAGACTTTGTGCCTGAGACGATGCGTCAAACAGTCTCAGCATTGCAGTCAGTGATTCATCTGTCATCACTTCTCTGTGGGGCATACACTAAACAGCTCGGCCATTACGAATGCCTTCGGGCGCTAACTCTGTGTCCGAGCAAAGGATATTGACTTACAACCATTTCGTATCACTGGAGTTGTCTTTCATTTGGAGAAAGCCTTTTAACTTGCTAGCATGGTCGAGTGAAAGCTGTATCACGGTTGTCTTCGAGTAGGTGTTTACACTCTTTCCTTGTTGCTGCAACGGTACACCTCCCATGCAATTTACTGAACTTTTTGCACAATGGATCAAGAGTCTTGCACGGGGTAGAGTCACTCTAGTTGATGATACCCCTTGCTGCAAGTCTTCGAAAGGTCTAATTTCTGCGATGTCACTTCGTTGTCAAAAGGGCTATCCACTCATATCATACAGACGATCAAGTTTGTATTGTGTTCAATGAATTTCAGCTGTCCACACAATTTTTACTATCTTGCCTGTTCCTACCCTGACCTCAAAAGTGTAACCCACATCCTGCACCAAGTGTGTTGCGACATGAACCTCTGACCTTCTGAGTATTTAGGCTATTGAGCTCGTCACCTACGTATACAAGAACTCTAACTCTGAGCCTTCCATGTATGTAGTGTATCAAACATTTGACCTGAGGTACAAAGGACTTGAACCCTGAACTTCGAATCTGCATTTGGATTACATTGCTTTCTCCATCTATTCTCCAGGCAAACCAAGAAAGGCCAGGACCAGCATCTGGAAGGTGCCAACACGCACGTAGAAGAGGTTGCGGGACTAATGTGACGAAAACATGCCCCTTCGTCAGACCATCGCAAGGATGAAGAGGCCTGTGAGGGAAACGCTGTCACATACGCAGCTCATTGCTGAAGCTGGGAAGTACCTTAGCAAAAATTTCTTGGAGATACTGCAAGTTCAATAGCATTTGAAGCCGCTAAGAAGGCAGGGGAGGCGTTAGCCTATGCCGTTTCGAAAGTTCGCTCTGAATCTTTATTTTTCGAGTGCAAAGGCATACAAATATCTTTCTAATTTTCTCAGCCTTCCAAATGCAAGAACCTTGAGAACATGGCTACCTGCTATTGCCATAAAACCTGGATTGTTGCCTACTGTCCTTGACCTCATCAAAGAGCAAACCAAAAATTAATGCTTGACAGAAATAGCTTGTTGCTTGATATTTGATGAAACTTCTTTGAAAAGAAATTTACAGCATGACCAAAAAAATAAGATGCTATACATGACTATGTTGACAATGGAAGAGAAAGGACTGGTAGTGTAGCAAATATTGCGGTGCCCGTTCTGGTGATAGGAATAGTGAAAAAATTGGTTCAGCCAGTAGCTTTTTTAACAGCGGACGGCGCAGTTCGTTCAGCACACCTTCTACTCTTACCTAAGCAGCTAATCAGCACACTAAAATTATGGAACCTCTTTGTGAAAGCAATAGTATGTGACCAAGGTGGGAGCAATTGTGTGGTTGCAAAAAAAAAAGTCCCGATAGGGCATTTTTTTATTGTGGAAGAGACGAGAGTATAGTTCATTTTTGAACTACCTCATCTGCCAAAATGCACAAGGAATAACTTGCGGAAACATGACGTTCAAATCAGTGGAGACGTATCTTGGAAGTACGTAAGAACATTGTGCGAGTCTACCCGCCACTTGAAGTATGTTCCCAAGTTGACTGATGAACATATATAGACCTACTCCATGTTTGTAAACAGCGGTAGGCGCCGTCGACATAGTGAGGCGCTTGTAGCGACGTCGCGGCGCGTAGGTTCCGCCCAGCCCAAAGCTCGCCACCGCCCTCTATGATCACGTGACAACTGGCACAGCAGCTGCAAAGCTGCCTCCGAGCACCGCGCGTCGGGGCGCCTCCCGCGTGTTTACAAGGGACGGCAGGGCGGCCGCGACAGAGGAAGTTTTCGTGGCCCCAACAAGGACTCTGAAATAAATATATAAAAACTGTTGACGTGCAACTCTACCTATGATGACCTCACCATAACATCAGGTATCTTGACGCCACGAATGTGACTGATTCGCGAAATGCCATCGACACTGCTGTAGTACACTTGTACGTGTTAATTTTGTTAACTTGTACGTGTTAACTGATGCAAGAACGGGCCTCCTAGCCCCGCAAGACGCTCTTTGCTACCGTATGAAAATGCGCGGAGTAACATTATGAACAGGTCCATAATCGTTACGGTAAATCCTCGCACATAAACAAATTTGCCGGGTAAGTTACTCATTCTAAAGTGAAAGGTGATCTCGGTGACACTTTAATCGGCGATACAGCTGCGATAACGTATTAAACAATTACTGCATGTCATGGACAAGGCTGCTACATATCTGTCAGGTTCACCAATCGCGGGTCGCGGCTCTGCCCGTACGCTGAAGTCGAGACCGCGAAGGCCTACAGCCCGTAAACAGAGTCGGAACATTTCACGCTTGCAGTTCGCCTGTGGAGTGTGACAGACTTGGAAATGTGTTAATGTGAATCGCAGCCAGAACAGCCGTGTCCAATGCACTTGTGTTGCGTGTGTCATCGCAGCCGCATAAAATTTGGAAAAGTGTAGCCGAAGTCGTGCTTTCGATCGCTGCTGCGTTAATGAACCGAGCCACGACTTTAGTTGACGCGAATACTACAAAATCCTTTTGACCCTTCTGATTTCGACATTTTTCAGTCGTGATGAATCCTCCGCATATTACAAAGCTACCACCGCTTATGTAGGTAGACATGCTTCCAATGGCTCCACACAAGACTAAATGCCAAAAAATGTGGTGCGGGATGTAATAATGACACACTTTTGATAAAGCTAATCATTTTCGTTAGGTAAAACGAGCCGCCAAACCGCTCAATTTTTATCACATAACCGATGAGCCGGCGTCGCAGACGAGTTCTCATGTTTAGCAGCTGCGGCCAATTTCTTGCGACGGTGTTCGTAAAAAAAAAAGCGGACAGAAGCTTATTCCGCCTCTTTTGTGCTTTTCTGCGTAAGTAACCGCAACGTATCTCGTCGGTAGACCGTTTTTTGTTCGTTGCACGACGGCACACAGCGCGCGCACAAGCGAAAACACGGCAGAAACTGCGGTAGGCACAGCGGCTTTTGCCTACCGCGCGAAACTAAACGCCCGACGACAGCGCCACCGCATTTTCGTGACGTATGTCCGGTGGAATAGGTGTATATGAGAGTCCACTTGGCAATATGAAAGTAAAGTGTGCTACGCAGCATTTTAGGAACAGTGTTTACCTAGCAATAGAAGCTTTTGCAGTCTTCACTGTTCTTCCACCAGAGGCCGCGAAACCGCTCAATTGGTCGAAAGAATGGCTCAGCTATTTGACTCATTAAATAGCTCATGTGTCCATATCAATGACAGGAAGATGAGGCATGCTATCCGTGAACAAACTGAACATATAAACTTCATGAATTCCTGCATTACCTGAATTAAGTCATGGCAGTTCAGTGCACCTCGCCAACCACGAACCATAAAGGGCTGGCAAATGACGATCAAGGCAGTAATTTTGCTCTGGTAAGTGGTACATGGTCCAACCACTAGAAAAACATTTGGAGAAGAAATAATTGTGTTTTGGAGCATAAAAATTCTTTTCGAGATCATTTAGAGCAGTGTAACAGTAAGTGTGGTACTAGTTTCTGCAGATTAATCGTCACTGTGCAAAAAGTAAATGCTGCTCTGACGTACACAGGGAGAGAACGCCAACAGTTGCAGAACAGCATTTCACAGAGGATGCCATGTTTTGACTTAAGCGCTGTATACAAGAAGTGTATTTTGTGCAGGTATTAGCGACAAAGGCGAACAAGGTGTTGTGTACCGCCAGTAGGTGTCGCCGTAGCAACCACCTGCCGGGAGCGGAGCAGCCATGTTGAATGCAGCAGGCAGTGCTGGCTGCCACCCTTTGCGCGGCTGTCATAATAAACCAGTTGAAAGAACCTTCCAGCTCTCCGAGTTCATCGCCTCGTGTTCCATCTAGCCACCAGTGCGAGCAGTACAGAGCAGTGGCGACGAGGACGGGACTGTATCGTCAAGTGCGTACGTTGAAACATCGCGCAAATTCATCGTGACGACTTCCACGCTAGGCCTGATCGAACCTTTTGATACGTCACGCCGGCCAAGTGGGATTCGTACGTAGCAAGGTTCAAGTTCTTCCTTGATGCAAATGCAGTGGCGGGAGAGAAGCGTCGTTTGGCAGTGTTCGTCGGCGTGTGCGGCGCGGACATGTTTGAATTACTGGAATCACTCGTGGCCCCGAAAACGCCGGAGTCCAAAGCGCTTTACGAGGTGTTCGAGGTGCTCAAGACTCATTTTTCACCGCAGCCATCGGAATAGTCCGAAGAAATACATTTTACAAGCGGAACCAAGCACCAGAGGAGACAGTATCGTTTTACATCGCCGAGCTCCAGCGCCTGGCCCAGCACTGCAATTTTCCCAACCTCGAAGAAATGCTCAGGGATCGTCTCGTGTGCGGCCTCCGAGACGAGTGCCTGCAGAACCGATTGTTCGCAAAGAAGCAGCTGACCTTTGCCGTGGCCCAAGACGAGGCTCTGGCGGCAGAAGCGGCCGCGAAAAGCACGAGGGTTGTCCGGCAGTTTGAGGAAAATGACTCTGCCGCAAACGTTGCCACGACAAACAAAGTGAAACGCCAGGAACCAGCCGCACTCAAGCAGACGGACCGTCCGGCTACGAGTAACGGCACCTGCTGCGGTTGTGGTGGGGCGCACCTCCGTGCCGACTTCCGTTTCAAGAACGCGCAGTGCAGAGCATGCAAGAAAACCAGCCACATCGAAAGAGTCTGCCGCAGCGGCGGCTCGAGTGGTGAGCAGCGAAACCTGCCGCCTCGACAGCCACGGAATTCCAAAGCGGCGTACAACGTAACCGCGTTGCCTAATGATGAGTGCTACTACAACAATCACGTCGGCGCAGAAGGCTCACAGGTGTCTCGCAAGCTTCGAGCAAAGGTTGCTATTGAGGGCCAGACTTGCGAAATGGAGCTAAACTCTGGATCGGATTTCTCTATCCTCACCGAAGCGACATTCCGCTGCCTCCAGCAGTGCAATAGAGCTGACACTGACTGACTTCTCTTCGACGGTGGTCGATTATCAGCTGAGTCCAGTGGATGTTATGGGGTCTGCAACGTGCGTGTGGAGTACAAGGAGTTTGCGGGCCTGCTGACGGTACTGGTAGCAAGGGGCACCCGCACCAACCTGCTGGGAGTTGACTGGTTTCGACCACTGGGCATTATCATTACAGGTGTCTCCCAGGTCATAAAATTGACGGTCGACCCTGTGCTCTCAGAGCTCAGTGAGGTATTTGAAGAGAGCCTGGGGAACTACATGGGCCCACCAGTCTCTCTGCACCTTGACCCCAACATTCAACCAGTGCGCCTCAAAGCACGAAGACCACCTTTTGCAATTCAACTGAGAGTGGAGGAGGAGCCGGACCCTCTCGTTCAGCAGGGAGTACTGGAGCCTCTGACATAGCCAACGTGGGAGACGCCCATGTTGACGCCCATAATGACCGTCCTCAAGAGCAACGGTGACGTTAGAATATGCGGGGACTACAAATCCACAATTAACAAGGCTCTGAAGCAGTACCCGTATCCGATTCCCATTGTGAGTCAGATGCTGTCACCTTAATCCGGAGGGAAGTGCTTCGCGAAATGAGACCTTGCACAAGCGTAGCAACAGCTGTCCGTAGATGAAGCATCAGCGGATTCTCAGACCATCGCCACGCATCGAGGGGCATATAGAGTAGAGGCTGCAGTACGGGATAAGCAGTTTCCTCTGAAGTACAAAGTTGAGGGGAAGGGACTGTTGTGTACCGCAAGGTGGTGTCGCCGTAGCGACCACCTGCCGGGAGCGGAGCAGCCATGTTGAATGCAGCAGGCAGTGCTGGCTGCCGCCTTTTCCGTGGCTGTCATAATAAACCAGTTGAAAGAACCTTCCAGCACTCCGAGTTCATCGTATCATGTTCCATCTAGCCACCGGTGCGAGCAGTACACAGCACAAGGCATATACAGTTCCTGCGTGCGACAGCACTCTATAGATTTGCTAAACATGTTATTTCTGGCGCAATGCTTGAAACGAAGAAAAATAAGCACAGAGAAAAGAGACAGCGGAGCCCTTTTCTTTGTCCTTCGTGTTTCAAGCATTGCGCAGAAATGTGTTTAGTCAACTTAGACACAAACTCGCCCAGGAACAAGTTTCAGTTTGTATATAATATGTATGATATAATGAGAAAAAGCGCATCGCTGAAAAGGGGGAGAGGTAGGCGTTCCGTCGCAATTTGAAAAAGCTCTCGAGGTTCTTCGGGCTGGACCAAGAACATTTTAGGCGGAAAACGCTCAGTTGCTGTGTGAGAGGCCAAAACTGCGAACTTTGGCGCAACTTATACTGGACTTGGCACCGCGAGGCGCAGACATGTTGGATTGTAAACAAAATGGCGCAGTTGGACTGCCACTTTCCGGTCAGAGCTACATGAATAATTTAATTTTCAATTCCTGTTGACGCGCCGTTTAAACCAGGATGTTCTCTAGAACATGTTCGGAATTGTGAGGCAGTAGCATGGGTGCAATGAGACGCGTGACCCTTATCAGTTTCTGGCCTGAAGCATTTTATAGTAGGTAAGCTTTTCAATCTTTCGGACCATAGTAACAGCGCGGAGAACAAAGCAGCTCTTCCAGGTACGCTGAGGAAGCTGTCGCTATCTTGATCAGATTGTTCATTATCCAGATCTGAGCAAAAGAGTGCAGCCGAGAGCCTTGAGGACATTTCAGACCCTTTTTCTGGAGAAGAACCAGTTGACGTGCTTCAGGCAAACGTTCTTATGTGTCTGGTTATCTAGTACCCACTTTCGTTAAGAAAAAGGCATGTGACAAGTGTACAGTTCTGCTGAAAGATAGCAGCCAGGAACTATATCTTCATCGAGACAGATATACATGATGTTTCGGGCAGTGGAGAAGAGAGCAAGCCACTTGGACATTTAACTGTGTCAACTCAGGCAGCACTCTCTTTTGTTGGTAAACTGGAGGACTTGTTCTCTGCACAAATTGGTCCTGTTGCACACCGTGTAGGAGTGTCTCACAAACTTCTTCAACTGGCACAGAAGATCCCCGAAGGGCCATTTTACAGCAGACTTTCACAAGTTGTTCTTGCAAATGTTTGAATCATGATACTCAGGTTTCTGAGATTCAAGAAGAGAGTTAAACAAACCTAAAGCATTGAAATCAGCTGCAAAAAGAACAAACTTCAGAAATTAGTATGACAGCTATAATGGGAGATGTTCTGTGTACTTATAGTACGCATGAAGCTTGCGGTTTTAACATTTTGCAGCTTGCCTTTAGGTCAGGTTTTCTAGCATGCGCTGATCCTCTGTCATGCTTGCATTTTATGCCAACATGTGTTCATATGTTCATTAAAAGTCGGAATATCTAATGTATATTAGTATCATACAATTCATTTTTCATTCACTGTTGGTGTTGGAAGGTGCACTAAATTCTCACTGTGTGCTGTTTCTTGTTTTGCGAGCTTATAATGCATTCTTCATTCAGCCTAGTATAGGCCAGATGCTGAATCCACCTTCTTATTCTTCCTGTGCTGACTCCCTGCCATTTCAGTAAGTTTTGGTAGGGGGGCGGAGTTTGGAATGGTGATCTGGGACAACCGGGATCGCCAGAATGAAAGCCTACAAAATCGGAAGGCCTTGTGGAGACAATACCAAAACGCATATCGCGCTTTTTTGACTAAGGGATGGGCGCATGCGCCGTGGCACCATGAAAAAGGGATATTGTAGGGAGGTTGTTGCACACAGTGCACAGCTTCACTGCTCAAAAGCATTTTCCTCTGCATGCCTGGTAAAGTTATGCTTTCGAAAGGAAGTAGGTGGTAGAAAGCGGACGGTCGCCAATAAAACTACGGACACAGCCCAGCGCAAAAGCTGCTTCGCATCTAAAAGGGACCTACAAGCAGATCCACAATTACAAACCATTCTGGCCATTCCGCGATGAACTTGCCATCTACAACGACATCCTCTTCAAGGGAAACTGCATAATCATCCCCAAAGCCTGGAGGAAACGACTACTCCAACAAATACACGAGGGAATAGGAAGTTGCATCAAGAGAGCCAAATAAACAGTCTACTGGCCTGGAATGTCACAGTAAATCAAGGGGTTTGTTGAAAGCTGCGCAATGTGCCAAGCAAGCCAGAAGAAGCCGCAGAAGGAGCCAATGCTACTCAAAGAAATAGCGAGTCTTCCGTGGGAGATAGTCACAGTGGACCTCTGTGACCATGCGGGAAAGCCCAACCTAGTGATAGTGGACAGGTATTCGGGCTGCACAGACTTTAAAACGCTAAAAAGGGAAACTGCAGCAGACGTCATCAAAACACTAAAAGGCTGGTTTGCAACACATGGTGTACCAAGGCTGCTCGAATCCGACAATGGGCCCGTTTTTCAGCAAAGGAATCCAAAGAGTTTAAGGAATGGGGATTTGAACACCAAACATCGAGTCCCAGGTACCCACAATCGAATGGATTGGCTGAAAGAGCGGTTCAAGTAGCAAAGAACATTATAAAGAAAAGTGAGAGAGATGGAACAGACATAAATAAGGCATTAATAAACATACGCAACGTGCGAAGAAACGAGGAGCTCGGGTCACCAGCACAAAGGCTCTTTAGTCGTTGGACCAAGACAACACTGCCAGTCAGTGCAGAACTTCTGAAACCTAAAATCACCAACAATGCAAAAGAAAAGCTCGAAGCACTGCGCAAAAAGGAAAAGGCGTATGCAGACGTTCACGCAGCACTAGCCCCTGAAATGAAAGAAGGATCCAGAGTCAGGGTGTTCGACAGTCACCGAAGGTGGATCGCGGGAACTGTTGTTAGAAGTACTCTCCACCCAAGGCCTCTCATAGTGAAGACAACTAGGGGAGACCTCACAAGAAATACATCCTTCATTAGACCTACCAAAGCCGATTTGGCAGACGAGAAGACCATAGCTCCCACTGTTAATCAACCACAGAGAGGAACGGACTCTTCCCCAGCCAGTGACAAGCAACGAGGATACCGACACTCATCCAGCAAATGGGCATGGAAAAACAGTAACTAGAGCTGGAAGACTGGTGAAAGCACCAGTACGCATGAACCTTTAGCGCTAAAAGGGCGTACGTAACGTAGGCGGCCGCATCGAAAAGGACATCACTACCTCCTATGCAGGCCCGTAGCCAGGAATGTTTTTCGGGGGGGGGGGGGGGCACTTGCTGAAAACCTTCACTATTTGAAAATAACGCCTGTTTTCATGATTTATTTTCGATAAAACACCGTGTGTAATCGAAATTCCGGGGGGGGGGGCACGAGCCCCCTGCCCCTGCCCTCCCCCCCCCCTGGCTACGGGCCTGCTCCTATGCATCCCAGGCCCAAGTACGGCCCGTTCCTTTAACCTATGTATAATGTTAATAAACAGTTCTAAAGACATCACAGACCTATGGTTAAGTTAGGGCATAGATTACTCTCGCATATTGCATCACCATGGCAACCACGTAACGTCAAGACGTCCTTTTAAAAGAACAACTCCAGAGCAGCGAACTAATTTTCTGCATTCAGTATGGGCTGCAAGAATTTAAATGTCGTAACTGTGTTTTTGAATATTTTGAACAGGAAACAAACTCTTGTTTTAGTTGAAATATAGCCATAAATAACCAGAAATAAAAGAGTAGGTAAAATAACTACTGTCAATGGGAGCTGGCTTCACTGGTAACAAGTTAACTGTAGAATTTCTGCTTTTCTTTTTATGGTTACATTTCAGTTGAACTGATGGTTACCATCCCCTATTTTCTACCTTGATTCAATTTCTTTTGTCTTTATATGGTTGCGAGAAAAGATGCCTCCCAGTTCTCTTTTCTCTTGTTCATGACATGTTTTATCTTAATTAGTTTTTTCACGACTTCAACCTCCTCATAAAGAAAGATGGTGTGAAGGCCACTGAGGAAGCCTTTGGAAAGATGCTGTCCCTTATTGCTGAAGCACGTTCTCCAAAGCCAGCCTTCCAACATAAGTGCAAGGCGTCGAATGCGTAAGTGTTCTACATTTTAAAAGAGTTCGGTTAGTTTCATCATCAGACCTGATAGCATAACTATCATATCGCCGACGTAGGACACGCTGACACTCCGTTCGATGCAACCAAGAAGTGTGCAGCCGCTTGCTGCGGCCGCTCTTTATTGGCTTACATGACATCATAGAACACTACCAAGGTTGCCAACACGAAACTACAAATTCGCCATACGTGGCTGAACATGCGAACACACCACCCCCCCCCCCCTAGAACATTATTAGCAATCCGCTAATGCTAACAAATAGTCTCTCAAATTCTGCGGAACCTTGCGAGCTCGCTGTGAACGATGCAAGCATGGCTTCACGATGGTGGACGATGGCTCACTTGACGCCATGACGGGTTCCTGAAGTCCCCCGGTCAACGCTGGTTGATGTTCGGACGCATCGCCAAGACGCTGAACTTCGGTTCCGAAATTTCCGCGGCTCTGCCCATTGGTTGCGGGGAGCTCTGCACACTCGCTTTATAGTTGCCGTTCTGCCACCGCCGGTTCCAATGTCGTGGTAGCCGCGCCACTCCGACGCCGGAGCTGGTCCACATGGCGGCGAAGCCCTCGGCCGCCCGGAAACACGATCTCATATGACACTGGCCCTATGAATCGAAATAACTGCTGCAGTCCATGGCGGACTCTGACCATAGTTATGAGTGTAGACGAGATCTTCTGGCTGGAACGTCCGCAGGATGGACACAGGTTCTGTCTGCCGGGAAGATCTGTCTCGAGCCCTGTCCGAATGCAGCCGGTCCAGCATAGTTGACAACCAACGGCCCATTAACAGTTCGGCCGGCGAACAACCTGTGGCCGTGCGTGGGGTTATGTGCTGCTGCAGCAGGAAGTCGGCTAATCTTCTTTCCCAGTTTCCGTGGACGATTCGACACAGGGCTTCTTCCGTCGTCCGCACCCTTCTCTCAGCCTGTCCATTCATAGAGAGGTGGAAAGGTTATATCGGATTGCCACTCGGAAGTCCAGGTGGCTAAAATAATCAACTTTTTACTATAGCTTCCTTAATAATGTGATAGTGCTTTTGGTTGATCAAGCTCCATAATTTTCTCGGTAATTTTTATTCATCGCTGGCATTCTTTATACAGGACGCTGAAAGGCCATTGACACCATGTATTGTCTTTGATGGTGTTTACGCCGAGGAGGCCGACCATTTTTTTCTCCGTGTGGATGAAACACAGTTTTTCGTGTCCGTGACTTCATCGAGGAAGTGACTGCAGTCATGGCTGCATTCTGATTATTTGACGTCACCTAACCAAAAGGTGCAATGAATGTTCTTTGTGTTTTTGAACACCTCTTTTTAAATGTTGAGGTTTCCAAGCCTGGTTCAGTGACTTGCCGTTTCATTGCAAAACAAAGGGTAGCAGTTTTCAATCAGAACCTATGAAACCACTTTGATTACGCCTACAATCCGTGAGTGCACACACTATGTTCTCATTGTCATTGTGAATGGTGACATACCAGGTGATGTGTGCCTGTCACAATTGCATCTGAAAACTGCTGTTGCAGGTCTCCAGAACAGGGTTTTCAGCTCCCTTTTCTATCTGCTTGGCGCGGGACGCAGCGGCTGGCTATGAAATGAAGTCACTGCCTGCTGGCGTAAATGCTGGTGTGAATGCTGGTGTGTATTCTTGGTTGATGCACAGAATCCGTTTGCTCTGCTCTGTAATAAGTGGTCTCACATGTAAAGTGTGCATTCTGTAACCAGTATGCCCACAGTTAGTCAGGACTATTTCACTTGCTTTGGTTTTCTCTCAAGCACATCAGAAAAAGTACAATTGTTTCAAGCAAAGGGAATGGATACAAATGTGAGTGCAGTTTCTTTTTACTCTTTGTTAAATGTGCTGGTCACTCAACTGTATTCGCTATTCCATGAAACTTGAACTGTGTGGCATCAAGTTTACTGAGCTACAGGGAAACACAAGAGCGCTCATATACCACGGCAGTCACACTGATACACATTAGTGATAGACCACTACTAAGGCCGCTTCATAGAAACATCTGACAAATTAATATTCGGTCTGTGCAGGAGAGCGGGAGAATACAAACATGCTGAACTTGAAACTTTGAGGACAGTGGTTTTCTTTTTCTGTGTAGCTAATGTGAATACACCACATTACGCAAAGTTCGTGGCATGATGAACATTCTATCATGATCAACATGCTGCCACAAGCAGGCACTATGGTAGTGAATTCAGATTTTACTGTGACATCTCATTTGTTTACAAATACAGTGATGCTACCGAGGACCTCTGATTTGGAGCAATTTTTGGAGCAGCAAAATTGCCGTTTTGGAGCACTTTGGAGCAGCAATAGTTTCCATCATGGAGCACTTTGGAGCAGATAATTTTGCATATGGGAGCACTCTGGAGCAGCTAATTCTACATCCTGGAGTGCACTAGAGAAGCAAATTGCATTAACATTCAAGCACCTCAATAATTATTATGGGGCTGTTATAAAGAGCTAGAAATAGTTCGATTCAATTCAAATCTCACGGAAAAAAATCATCTCAGGAGAACTCCATCTTTCAATCGATAATGCAAAAATAAGGGCTCATGCAGCTGAGTGTTCCGGATTAATCTCTTCGTTGATTATTTTCCACACTAGCAAGTAAACAGAATACCGGATCAATAAAATTGTACTTTTTGAAATAAAACTCTAGATACATCTGTGGTTATCAGCAGACGTGGTAGACAAACGCCGTGACATACTACAGTGCCTCAATGCTAAAGAGTCACAATGTCCTCAATGTATTCCGGCGAAAGGCAGGTTCTTTTTTCTTCTCGATCGATGTGTAGATCCACCCCCTCCCTCTTTGCAAGCTTTAATTCTACACCCCACCTGGTTTTGCACTGCCTCCATGATCGGCGCACCGATCACGGAAGCAGTGCAAAGCGACGATGTCATGTGATGACGTCAGCACGGGACATTACGACACATGACGCCATGATGACGTCACCACTACTCACGACCTATGACGTCGTGATGACGCCATTACATGATTATTTTTTGCATAAGTCGATTGACGCCGCCGACGGTCAATTTTCGTGTTTGATGAAGCATAAATCTAAGGCTTTCACATTATTTTTGCGTACTGAGCTTTTAACACCCCGGCCGTTAACAACCTAGCCTTACATACCAAACTGTCCTCCATCATGTCACCACTGTGCTGTGCGCGAAACAGCTTCGCTTATCATCCACTTCACAGAGTGGAATGGCTCCTGAATTTAATTATATTAACACTCTCGGCGGGTTTTTACCGTCGCCGTTGCTGTACTTTTCCGTATAAAGTCCAAATTGATAACATCACCCCGCGCATTCTACACGCGGGTAAAAGCTCGCGAGCGCTGGCAACGAACGCGGCTGAAGCGGAGATTAAACGAGCCGGCTGTCTGTCGCACGGAGAGCGCATGCGATAACATCTTCCCGCGAGCGGGCCTGCCGTCGAGTGCTCATCAGAGTGGAAACGTCTCTCTTTGATGGTCCCGCCCTCTTTCGTAAGGAGCATGAAGGGACGCCATGGGAAGGGTGGGGGAACTGCATCGCTCGAAGGGCGCAGTCGCTGGCGCTATCTCGAGGCATCAGGAGACGGCTCGTAAACCTGCTGTGCTCTTATCGCCTACTTCGCGTTTAGAGAACTCTAATAATAATAATATCTGGGGTTTAACGTCCCAAAACCAGGATATCATTATGAGAGACGCCGTAGTGGAGGACTCCGGAAATTTCGACCACTTGGGGTTCTTTAACGTGCACTTAAATCTAAGTACACGGGCCTCAAACATTTTCGCCTCCATCGAAAACGCAGCCGCCGCGGCCGGGATTCGATCCTGCGACCTTCGGGTCAGCAGTCGAGCGCCATAACCAGACCACCGTGGCAGGGCGCGCTCATGAGAACTCATAGCACGAAAACCGCTTCGGTTTCTGGAGCGGCCATATTCCCTTAAACTAGCGTTTTGTTGATTTACGCGAGATCGGATCCAATAGAGTTAGCTGCCAGCCTTACTTCGTATAACAATACAATTTGTTGGTATCGCATTCATGCTTCGCCCTTAAGCGAAACTGAGTTTTTTTGTTTTTTTAACAGTCAGCTATTGACCCTGGAAAGCGAGTGGCGGACGTGTAACATGGCGTAACCGCTTCACAGTGGGGCCGTCAGCTACGGGCCCGCTACTGAAACCTGCGCATATTAAAACGCGATTGCGGCTGCTCCGACCAGGAGGCGTGTTTTTCTTCATGAGATTACATTTTATTGCGATAGCAATTATATCGATACTCTCGACGGGTTTTTGCCGTCATGTCCCGTATAAAGTCCAAATCGATAACATTTCCCCGCGCATAGTATGTTCTACCGCGAGTAAAAGCGCACGAGCGGGGGGACGACGAACGCGGCACGCAGCCGAAGCAAAGATCAAACGAGACGAGCCGGCCTATCTCCGGCGCTCAGAGGGCGCATGCGCAACATAACCCCGGTCGGGAGGCCTGCCGTCGAAGCAGAGAGGAAACGCCCCGCCCGTCATGCACGAGCATGAAAAGACGCGAAGGGGGGGAGGGGGTCCCTCGAGGAGCAACTTTGAACTTTGATTCTAAGGGCGCGGTGGCGACCGCTGGCCCGCGCGCTATCTCGGCAGCCATCAGCAGGCGGCTCGTATGCCCTTCTACGTGCTGCGCTCTCAACGCCAAACACTGTGCGGAAAGATCATCTCTCTCTGGAGCGACCTTATTCTCTTACACCAGCGTTTGGTAGAGTTACGCGAGATCGGATCCTTGCTATCGAATGCATTGCTTCATCCTTGCGGTGAAGCTGTGACTTTCCTTTAAAAAAGCAAGCAATAAATTCGATTCGGAACTCTATATAGCACTAACGAGCTCGTGGTGGAAGGAATTACGAAAAAGTCCTTCTAGATGAAGACCCGTGGATAAAGTATATCTGAGGAAAACTGTCAATGCGTTCCCACCATTCACGTGCTCTTCCAGACGCGATGCACGGAAAATTCGATATTGTTCCATATATATATGGCTAGCGATCCCAGATTTGATTCCGCGATGTCCAGAAACAGAAGTGACAGACATTTTAGCGGCACACGTGTAGTTATTACTGAGCATTGCTTTCATTACGTGCTGTGCGACTTTAACGAGCTGTCAGCAGCGTTTCTGGGACCGGCGACGTCTGCCGATCAATCGCAACCACACTTCCACGCTGTCGATTGGCCTAGACGTCACGAGCATCTGCGGAGAGCGTGTTTTGCTGTCGAGTCGACTTGCACAACAGAAGCTGCGTCGGCACCATGCATGGCGTCATGGCTTACTCGGCGCGCATGCGCGAGCGCTGTTTATCCAGCGGAATAATTATTGGTCCATGGTTGTAACTTTGACGAACCCAAGATCAAGCTGCACCTGCTTTAACGCGCCGCCGGTTCGATCGCCGGTGATAGACGCCCCCAAACCCGAGAGTGTGGCGCAGTTTGGCGCAATTTTCGTCGATATTATCAGGATGGCGCAGTAAATACAATTTGGCGCACTTTGGCGCAGTTGGCGCAGGAGTGGAATCACTGCAAATACATCATATTCTATTTGCGATACACACAAAGCAACATACGAAACGATCGTGGCAAATCAAGCTCCTAAAGTTCGTATATGGTATGCTTAACACATCTAGTTGCTGGATCTACAAACAAAACGTACAGCACAATGCCCAACTTTTGTACACAGCAAATTGTAGACATAGCACTTATGGCTGTTCTGCAACCAAGGTGCAGACTGTTGAAAGGAATATGTGCGCCATATGCCACATGTAAGTGTGTAGTGTTTAGCACATCAAGCAAGGCACTGTCTGCGTTATTTCAGCCAGCGCTCACCAGGGAACAATATACCTACATAAGGTGATCTTGAATTTATCCTATGCAGTGTTTTTCCCCCTGTTCAGAGTAATAATTGGCCTCGAGGCCCACCAATGGAAATGCCGGCGCCACCATCGGGATGACGTGCTTGGCAGGATCACGTGGTCTCAGCGGCCGCGTCGGCTGCTTGTGGAGCGCTGCCGCGTGCTTCGAGTTCTAAGTACCACACGCGCTGCGTCAAATACGGAAGTTTTCTCGTATTTTCTGCTCAATTGAAACCATTGTAATAGAGTGGCTGCCTCCGAAGGCGACAAACATGGGGCTCTACCGCTCGGTGCCGCAGTGCCGGGCTTACGCAACGGAGCCCAGTGTCAGCCTGCACCGGTAACCGCGGGAGACAAGAAACTGCGTGAAGCATGTGTTGTAAAGCTAAGAACTAGCAAGTAGCCTTCGGCTACTAGTCTTGTGTGCAACAAGCACTTCCGCGACGAAGACTTTCGTTACTGCATCGGGCCTGCAATGTTCGGTGAGTAGCAGACAGCGCGCACTGAGACGATGGCTCACGCGCGCTTGCCGCCGGCAGATGATGCTTATCTGCCACAGGATGGAAAAGGCGCTGCTTTTACCACGTGTGATACCAGCTCAGAACCCTCCCGTGCGACCTCTTGATCGTCGGCCCCGTGCTCAGCATCCACAAAATCGGCTGCAGATGCGCAAGTCATTGTTTAGATACGTTGAATTAAAAAACTCACAGGGTCCCTTATGCACTCGCCAAAGATGACTGGAAGGCGAAAGCCATCTTCTTCTTCTTGTCAGTCGATGTATTGATTCTCCCGCGCCCCCCTCCAAAAGCGTTCTGCACCTAACGCGGTTTTGCACGGCCTCCGTGACCGATCACGGAGGCAATGCAAAGCGACCATGACGTTGACTACGTCATCATGTGACGTCATAATGACGCCAGGGCGGCATTATGACGTCACATAACGTATGTAGCGTCATAAGTATGTAGCGTCACAATGACGCTACATACTATGGCGATCTGTAACGTCATGATGACGTAATATGATAGCGCCATCACCGATCACGGAGGAAATGCAAAGGGACCATGTCGTGTGAATACGTCATCATGTGACATCACGTTATGTCACGTCATGGTGATGTCATCATTAAGTTACAAATTCAGGAGGTCTGTGACGTCATGATGACGTCATATGGTGACCTCACCACGTGACGATTATTTTTTGCGTCACTAGTCTTGACGTCGCGACGGTCAATCTTCCCGTTTGAAGAGGCATCTGGCTTTCGCCTTCGTAAGCTACGCGACGTTTGCTGGTGGACGTACATAGCGAGAGAGTCAAATGCTGCGGCTGTGTGCTGCATTTATGTCGGCAATAACATTTTTTCAGTCAAGCTTGCGTTCCCCTGACGCAAACACTATGTCCCAAATTTATTTGTCACTCTCAAACTGACTTTGGGCCTCTCCAACCCCATGCAATTTTTTGGAGCCTCATTTATTTACGTGGGAAAGATGCCACCCTCGTGGCTTTAAACACGACACTGCTGCCAAAATTGCTGGGGTACTCGTCAAATATTTACTATCTTGCTTTGCGGCTGCTGCAATAATTTCTATTTTAATCACCGCTACTTCAGGTTGACGTGGTTTCTAGTTCACAGCCGATGTTTGCAGAACAAGTCCGGCGAACGTTACTGTATTTTCTTTCTTTTCCTTGACGTTGCATGCTACTACCATGCTCGGTCTCGTGGGCTACTTCTCCTTCCACCAGCTATCTCGAAGTGTGAAGCTTTGGTCTATGAATTTGTTGATTACAAAGAGCTGAAGTTCACTGGAATGCAAATGGAACGACAATTAAGGAGCATTAAGAAAAGGCGTCGCATTTGCTCACGTTTTGTGCGAGCACCAAACGAAACGAATGAACTGAATAAAGAAACAGAAGCAGCGGCATTTGCCCGCTGAGAAGGCCGAATACGCAGTGCGAGACAACTTGTCAAATGATACTGAAACGCACACAAATTTAGAACAAAAAAAACCGAATCGTCGGGACGGCACATCACAAAGTTGACATGGGCACCGAAGCCGTAGTTGTAACGAAATTGTTTTTGAACTGCTCTGATAGCGTCCGCGCAACAGTAGTAGTTTGTGTACTCACAAATTCTCATATTTTGCGGCCTAAAGTTCACAGCGCGGTGCTAAAACGCGCTCGTAGCCAAAGCTAAACCATCAGTACGAGCATACATGCAGACACTCATACATGCAGATGCACCGTCAGTAGTCGCGAACCCGTGCGATCGCTGACTTGAGGCTTCTTTCTGTTATGCTCCGCTTGGTTATACAGGCAGTCTACTCTAACGAGATATTTCACATATTTTGCACTCAGCGAGTGACTACCTTTCACGCAAGAAGCCAGTTCAGGGGTCTCCAACGCGGTGACCACGTGAAGCGGGTGCTCGGTTTTCTGCAGAGACAGCGAGTGTAGACTATCTTGTGCTTTCTGTTCGTCTAAAATTATTCTTTTGGCAGGAAAGAACATATTTCTTTTCGAAAGTACCTGCAGAAATGTCCCGGAGGGCTTCCGCGAGGTGATTTTGTAGAGCGCCGACAGCAAAACCTATGGGGCGCGCGCCGGCGGCATCCTGCCTAGCACGCAATCGAGGCGCGTCCGATAGAGGGCGACTCCGTAACTCCTCGCCGCCAATACAGTCTTGTGCACCTTTTCTTTATCGACACGTTTTTTATTACGTGCAAATATTAGCTGACATACTGAGCCAGTATTTCTCGTGTGTGTAATGTTTATGTGCACCTTTGTTAGTGAGATGGTTGTTTATAAAATGCAAATATTAGCCGAGATACTCAGCCAGTATCTCTCTTGTTTGTGCAATTTTTTAAGTACTTTGCTGTCTATGATTGACATTTTTATATGTTTTCAGTGCTGTGATTTTGCCATGAGTGAGTGAGTGAATAAACTTTATTACGAGATCCGGCATGTTTGTGGTCCGGGCTAGACCGCACAGGTAGACACCAGGAGACCTTGTCTCCCTATAGCCTCCCTGGCCTGCTGGATGGCCCATCTTTGGTCTTCGACCTCCGAGCTGAGCAGCACTAGCCGCCACCGCTCCCTGAGGGCCTCAGGAGAACTTGTTGATAGGTTGGGGCATTCCCACAGTATATGTTTATACGAAGCCCTTTCTGTTGTGCATAGTTTGCATTTGTTGTCCGGGTATAGGTGTGGATAGCTCCTGTGGAGGTGCACAGGGTTTGGGTAGGAGTTTGTTTGTAGCTGTCGGAATTCAGATGCTTGCTTCCTGTCTAGACTCGGGTGTGGTGCGGGGAAGACGCGCCTCGTCTCTCTGTAGTGTTGTGTGTATTCTGTGTATGATTTTGCCATTGACTTTTCGTCCCATGTTTTTCTTCGTCCCATGTTGCATTGTGTGCACTCATGTAGTCGGAACCTTTTAAGTATCACTGCAAAAATACTTTAATGTGAAAGCACTGCTTGATTTTGCAGTTCTCTTTGTGCTTCGTAAATATGGTGGCTGTTATCTAGTGTGCGTTAGTGTGAGAAGTCTGTACGAATTCTGTGGTATCAGCATTATTGTATTTGCTGATCAATTATTTTCTTGTCAGGAGACAAAAAAAACTGAAGTCATTTTGCACTACAAAGTTGTACAAACTTGGCTGCCAACCTGCTGATGCCACTGCTTTATGTACAGTTTCTACACTTACATGCGACATTAGCAAAGTGATTTCACTGTAATAGTTACTGCATTTTCTCCAATACTTCATTACAGTATTTTCTTTGTTAATGTAGTTTTCTTAATTCCTTAGTACGTGTAGTATTTTGCAGAGACAGCAGTTCGTGCTTCACTGATGAATAAATTGTCTAAAACGATAAAGAACAAGGAATGTCGCTGCAGCCAACGTTTCCACAAGTGGACTTGACTTCGTTGGGGCGGATGTGCTCATAGGTTATACACAAACAAAGGCATTTTCCAAGCACTAGTGTTCCTGAAATGTACTCCTTTTCTGCCATTTTGTGTATCAGTCAAGACAAATGCAATGAATAAGAATCACTTTTGTCTGTACCACAGTAATTGCAGGCACAGTTTCAGCGGCTCGAAAGCGAATGGCTACTGTTAGAAACCTTGATTTCCTTGATCTGACTATTTTCTGCTGCTTGCAGGTTTACCTTGCTGTAGAATTTTGTTCACACGACCAAGAGCAGCTACCATTACTCATGAGTATGTCTGGGCATCTAAGTCTCACAATAATGTTGGATCTTACATGTAACAGTCATGATGTAGTCAGTCTAGTCCAGGAGTTGTGTGTGTGTGCCTCACTGGAGTTATACCTTGAAATTACATTATTGTAAAAGGCTGCTGAACCAGCATCACAAACCTGCTGTGTTCAATAAAAGTGGATTTCATTTCGTACCAAAGGATAACTGTGCAAATGTCTCGCTGGGCTTGACTCTGCAGATTCCAACTTTGATACCTTATATACACTCAATCTTACAATGCAGCACTCATTCCTGAATGTCATATGCACGAAACTAGCACAGTCGCATCTGGTATTTTCCCAGAGTAGGTGGTGAATTATAGCTATAGTTCTCCCCTGGAAGAACTAGCTATGGAATTTGCTGAGAAAAGGAGGAAATGGGGGCAGGGGGGGGGGACCACTTTATTTATATCTTTAAAAGGGTGTTATGGTGTATGTTTGCTAAAACACGTAATTCCACTTTTGCCATAAGGGTGTAGTTTTCATTTATGCATAAAGGGTGTAAGTACGTAAAGTCCTGTTTGTTATGCCCTATCCGTGGGGTGTAGGGTGTGAGTTATAGACACCAAAAAACGCCTATGTGGGTGCAATATGGTTTACAGTGTCGTGTACTTAACTTGAATAAGAGTTTTCACTTCAAGCTGCTACGATGGCCCAGTTTCTGAGGCAAGTGAGGACGGCAGCTACCCTGAAGAAGACTGCTTTCTCTTAACTGGCATGGCCGATGGCAACAAATCAAATGAAAGCAAAATGTATGTTGTTCATCCGTCTGACCACCTTGATATTGAAGATTTAGAACATTAGTCCTTGGAGTACCTTGCTGGTTATGTTGTTCCACATGAGAAGAAGGCAAACTCCTTCCAAGCCTGTGTTGAAGCGATCACAAGCTCAGCCAAGGGCAACAAGCTCACAATGCTGAAGTGCTACAACAAAGAGAAGCCGACACTAACAATCCCATCAGCAGCTATCTTGCAGTTAATAGAGACTGCTCAAAATTATGTGCACTTAAATGAATATGAATTGATTGCAAACAGTGTCTGCATCTAAACTTCAAAGCACCATTCAAAGTTCTCTGTACTTGTGGAGTTGCTTCTCTACATGCCACTGCATATAGGACAAACTCCTAGCCACGTTTTTAAGAACTAGAATCTTAAAGAAAAAAAGCGCCAGGCCTGCGCTGAAACCGCAGCACAGTCACAGCGAAAGCTGGAAGAGCGGCGTTTCTAGAGCCCGCTGTAAGCTCTCTTGGGGCTACAATACAAGTACACTAGAAAGGTACCCACTACGCCATAAATCACAATTTTTGTGAAGTTGGGAAGCACCCACTAAGCCATTATTCGTCATTCTGCGGAGAAGCGAGGCACCAGCTACACGTCTGTAAGGCATTATGTTCACTTTGTTGAACCGACGACTGATGATGATGAAGAATTATGGCTCAGCCCTTTGTAATGGGTTGGAAGCTTTAAACGGCTCACCAGTTATGTAATTTGTATTGGGTGACGCCCGGTCGCTATTTCCCTGTCGCGTCATGCTGTATAACATACGTTGACGTGGGAGAGTGACGGGGGGGGGGGGGGCGAAGAACTTTACTGAGACCCCGAGGAAATGGATCATGCGCTTATGGACTTCCTTGGCAACCTATACAAGTGCACTTGCGAGGAACCCACTACGCTATAAATCATTGTAATTTTACTGAGACCCCGAGGAAATAGATCATGCGCTTATGGGCTTCCTTGCCAACCAATACAAGTGCACTTGCGAGGAACCCACTACGCTCTAAATCAATGTAATTTTACTGAGACCGCGAGGAAATGGATCATGCGCTTATAGGCTTCCTTGGCAACTAATACAAGTGCACTTGCGAGGAACCCACTACGCTATAAATCATTGTAATTTTACTGAGACCCCGAGGAAATAGATCATGCGCTTATGGGCTTCCTTGCCAACCAATACAAGTGCACTTGCGAGGAACCCACTACGCTCTAAATCAATGTAATTTTACTGAGACCGCGAGGAAATGGATCATGCGCTAATAGGCTTCCTTGGCAACTAATACAAGTGCACTTGCGAGGAACCCACTATGCTATAAATCATTGTAATTTTTTAGAAGTAGGGCAGCAGGCACTGTGCCATTTTTCGTCATTCTACGGAGAGCCGTGGTACTTGCTAAGCGCATGGAAGGCATTATGCGCATTTTGTTGATGCTGTGCCTGATGACGAGGAAGAATTATGGCAGAGCCCCTTGTAATGGGTTGGAAGCATTCAACAACCTACTCGTTGCACAATTCGCATTGTGTGACGCCTGGTTACAGAATTCGCGTTGTGCGACGCTTGGTGCTTATTTTACTCTTCTACCACGCTATATTGCATATGCTAATGTGGTTCTTTCCCGACATGAAGCCTGTATAGGACCTTTTTGCAAAGCAGTTTCAAGCACCGGCATGGCTCAGAGGTTGAATACTGGGCTCCCACGCAGAGGGCCCAGGTTCGAACCTCGCTCCATCCTGGAAGTTTTTTCTTATTTCGCTTTTTTTTATTTCGAGCGATACTGGTTACGGACACCGGCGGCGGCGGCGGCGGACAACTACGGCGCCAAAAACGGCCGGTGAAATGATCTCATAACAGCTTTCGCTGTAAAACCATCTCCTTATACGAAAACTCAAAGCCCACAGAAGCGTGGCAGCCGAAGCATTGGAATGCATGTTGCTGCAGATAGCATTAGGCAGTACTTGTAGAAAAGTTTGATGTTAAAGGGCATGGTGCCTTTTGTACTACTGTAGGTGTAGGTGTGGCCAGCATCATTTCATATCCTTTTGTTTACTTGAAGCACGTCCTGTGTTTTGTGCATTGCATGTGTAATTAAATATCCTAGTAAGTACCTGGATTACTCTGTATTGTGAGCATAGGTCGGCAAACTCACTCATGAGTCCACTCACTCAGACTCACTCAGACTCACATCGAGCCGTGAGTCTAAGTCTGAGTGAGTCCGGAGGAGTAATATTTTGGTGAGTGTGAGTCCGAGTGCGTCCGGTTGAAAAAAAATTTAGTGAGTCTGAGTCCGAGTGAGTCCGTTTGAGGTATATTTCGGTGAGTCTGAGTCCGAGTGAGTCCTAAGCGCAAAATATATTTCTTGAGTGAGTCTGAGTGAGCTCCGCACTCTTTTGCCGACCTATAGTTCTATCTACACAACTTCAGCATTACTATCAGCCTTATGTGGGCTCACGTTTATAGTCCCATCGACTCACACATACTTCAAAGTACTAGTGTTCATACGCCAGCTCAATATTTATTGATGAGAGGCGTGAGTTACAAATGGGGGCAGGTGCCGTGACCCCCCACCCCTTCCACAAACTCTTTTACAGGAACGTCTTGGTAAAAATCTCATATGAGTCATCTCTTTCAATAAAAATGTCCTTACTAGATTGCAACCACTCATAGCTCATACCTGAAGGCACGAGATCAAAAGGCGCCAAATAGAGCACCAATTAATTATTCGAGATATTGGTAATAAAGAGCATAGACGCCATAGTCGAAAAAGCTAATTATATGCAAACGGACTCATGAGTCGACTCACTCAGACTCAGATAGAGCCGTGAGTCTGAGTCTGAGTGAGTCCGAGTGAGTAATATTTTGGTGAGTTTGAGTCCGAGTGAGTCCAGCTGAGAAAAATTTCAGTGAGTCTGAGTCCGAGTGAGTCTGGTTGACGAAAATTTTCGTGAGTCTGAGTCCGAGTGAGCTCTAAGGGCAAAATATATTTCATGAGTGAGTCTGAGTGAGCTCCACATTTTTTGCCGACCTATGATTGTGAGTGGCATTTGTAGTTGGTACTAGTTAGTGTCGTTATATTTTTCTGCCGCATGTGTATACAGATGGACGAACGAAAAACTTTAGTCAGGTTGATGATATGTCGTGTATGGCGCAAGGGTCATTGATGGCCATTGATGGTCCGTGTGAGTGGGGGACATTTGTGGGGGATTCTCCTCGTGAGCTGATGTCACTAGGCTCCGCCTTTATCCCTCAAGGATTTGTTCCCCATGTGAATACCGCTTCATTGCCGTCGCGGGCATGATAACGTGCTCTGTCGGCCCTTCTGGACTTTTCCGACACTGCGGGTTTCCGTGAGCGCATCAAAAATTTTATTTATTTCTTCAGGTTATTTTTTCTCCCTTACCTTTCCTCTCCCCTCTCTTTCAGTCCCACACCCCTCCCCCTGTGCACAACTGCTGAGGTGTCCTCTCCTGTGGGGGAAGGTTGCGGGGTGCACTTTTCATTGCACAATTTTTATGCCCTAAACCGGCGCATTCCAGACGAGGGATTCACACCAGGATACAAGCATTCTGACGTTCTCCTCAAGGCACCTGAATGGCTTGACAACGAGGAGGAAGAAGTGCTGCGAGGAGGCATACACAAGGAGCTTTTCCTACCGCAGTCTACAGCGGATGGATCGCAGGTCACACTAAAGTCTGTGAGGGAGTTATCATTATACCTTCTAGAGCACAGTGGCTTCAAATAAGTCCTCGCAGCAAAAATGAATCAAGACCCTTTAGAGAGCTTCTTCGGTATCCTGTGACAAGCAGGTGGCCAGAATGAGCCATCCTACTTTCAAAACATTTCCACAACAATACCGTATGTTGGGGCTCTATTCACTGCTGAAACCGCCACACTTTGAAAACTGCGCAGCTACAGAAAAGGGGCAGTCTGCCTTCATTACTCTTGCCGACTTTAGGGAGACATTCAAGGCTTCAGCCACAAAGCGCGCAGACAGGCTTGAAGAGCTCAAGCAGAAGCTCGATGGCTTAGTAAGCACCGAAACATGGGAATGTGATGAGGTATTCGAACACGGTTATTCAGATGCCACTGTGGTCAAGTGCATCATTTATTATGTGACAGGCTTCGTCACGAGGAAGTTGAGCATGGAAGCATCCTGTGCTTCTTGCAAACAAGCACTTGAAGAGAGAATGGGCATTTGCAAGGCTTCCGAAATAGAATTGGTTCACTGCAAAACAAAAGGTTACTTGAGACCTCCAACATGTGCTTCCTCTTCAGAGCAGCTGAAGAACCTTTCTCGAAGTTTGCCGGCGAGAGGGATGTTTACAACAAAACAACTGATGCTGTGCTGGAAGAGTTGAGTTCACATTTCCGTATGCTCTCTATAGGGAGGATATGCTAGCAAAAGTTCTCCACCATTACATGTCTCCGCATGCGCCAGTATTGTTGACAACCGAGGAATAAGCAAGCCAAGAAAAGCCAAGAAATGCGAAAGATGTCGAAACTTGCATGAGAACTCTTTTGATTGGTTTACCTTGTACTTTTTAGTGTATAACTTGTGTGTTTACGTAATGTTTTGTGATGGAAATATTTACATGCCGTTTCAAATACTTCTTCATTTGAATAAGTTTTCATACACTCACGCAGTAGCAACGCCTACTTACTAGGGGTGTGCGAATAGTGATGACATCGAATCGAATACAAACTAGTGATGCAGAACTATCGATGGTACTATCGATAATATCAATAGCTGAGTCACTATCGAACTATCGATGGTAAAAGATACTATCGATAGTGCTATCGATAGTAAGTACTATCGATAGTTTAAGATCAACAGCGCGAACTCATTGCAGAATAAATTCGGTTCCCCGCGTGCGTGGTACATAGTGGAGCCGGAGGAGCAGGCTGAAGGGCAAGAAAGGTGACATGCGTGTGTTCTTCACCAAAGTGCTTCGCTGACATATGGTCATAAAGTCAAAACTATTCAGCTGTAGCGCAAAGGAAGCCGTTACACGGGGTGGAACTGCGCGGCTTCAGTTTTATATTGCATTTGGAAATTTCAAAATAAAAAAAGTTATCAAGAACTAAGTTTGTTAATTGTAAGATGTAATTGGTTGCTTTTAAATATTAATTTATTGATGGACATATGCCTCCATTTTGACTGCGCAAATAATTTCTCTCGCCAGAAATTTGCTCATAAATTAAGCGAAGTTGATAGTAGGCTATCGCGAATATTTCGGCAATTTGGCCAGCCAGCAACAGCATCATTATTCGCACCAAGATGGATAGTTTGTCACGTGGTTTTGACGGTGAAGAATCCTGCAGCAAGACTGGGAAATACGAAGCTCTTTATTTGGTTGAACTTGTGCCCAGAAAATCAAACCTCGGAATACAAGCGATACACGCTGCGCAGTGATTGCGACGAGAACAGCCGCCGGCCGTCGAGTAATCTGATAATCGGTGGAACGCTTCGTCTTTTATACATCAGTCATCAAACCTTCCAGCGTTATCGCTGGTGCTCGCGTAAGCTCTCTAATAAACTTGAATATTCGCGTCCGGCGCGTGATTTCAAAATATCAAACAATCGCGAAGCTTCTCAAACATTGCGGCGCGGTCTACGTCAAACGCTGATACCAGACTGTGGGTGAAACCCGAATACATCAAAACAAAGCAATAAACATGCGTGGCAGTAATATCGCTAGTAATATTACCAATGGTGCTACTGATTCGACTATCGATAGTTTATCGACAGTAGTATTATCGATAGTTTGTTTACACTATCGATAGTCAATTTACCGATAGTTCTGCATCACTAATACAAACCGAATACTGTTCGAATAGTTTTCGAACAGTAAGGCAACCATCTTTAAAACAGCCTTAGACTGGTAAGATAATTTTCGAAACTGCCCAAGAATTCCAACACATTTTATTTGAAAGAAATATTCACAAGCTTTAATAAAGGAACATTAAGATTGCTTTTAACCCACAAAAAATACCACATATATTTAAACTGAGCAAACTCGTATAAAGCAGCAACGAGAGCCTTCGAAATATTTTGTAACTGCTCACTTAAATATAGAAGTGACTGCAGTATTCAAGATGGTACTTTTAAAACAGCTTTTAAATGAACTGATACATACACACTAAGCTATTTTCATGAGTGCACATGTGCATCCATCAGATGGTGGATTGATGACACTCGCTTCAGCAAAAGTGGAGTGTCAAGCAGGAATGCCTTCATCCTGTGATCAACGTCAATAGTCCCATAAGTACATGGGCTGCGTGCATCTGGGTAATAGGGGATATTCATAATGGTTGCTGCTCCAGCAACACTGGGTGCGTCCACCATTTTTTGTTGGGCGCCCTCGCGGACTTAGAGTGTACTAGAAAGGTTGAGTGCCGCGGTCCACTGCCGGCGCCCATCCTGTCAAACGGCTCTCTTCACACGGACGCTTGACACGAAGGCGCTGCGGTCGAGGTGGTTTGGGAAGCGCCGAGTCGCGCGCGGTCAGATGCAAGGTAGCTGTGGTAGTAACTGAGCAAGAAGCTTCGCTGCTCATTGCTTTTTGTGTTTGCCATGCCACTGGCAGTATGCCGAAGAACCGTCATTGGCACTGCTATGCTCCAGGCTGTCGCACCGGTTATTCGGGCATTAAAGTGACGTGGAAAGTGTTCTTGTTCCAGCGTCCCGAAGGACGAAGACCACAGAAAGCTGTGGGAGAAGAACTTGCATCACAGCGACAAGCCATTGGACGACCAATGTGTGGTTTGTGAGCTGCATTTCGAAGACCGATATATTCTATGTCACTACATCTATGTCGTTAACGGGCAAGAAGTCCGAATACCACACGGAGTGCCGGCGCTCACATGTGATGTAGTGCCAACAATACTGCCAAATGCGCCAAAGTACTTCACCAAGAAAGTGCCGACCGAACGCGCACCTCACAAATGGGAAGCGTCTGCACAGTTGCAAAGTGAAAGGTGGCAGAGATATGCTAGCCTGTGCAGAACAACAACAGTGTTACAAGACAACGATGACGACGACTGCAGCTCGCCAAAGATTGACGTTGAGAATTTAGGACAGTAAAAACTCCGTCAACCAGTTGGTCTGTCCATCGCTTTCAAAACTTCGAAGGTATTGTGTATGCGCTGACAAACCTTGAAACCCGTACAGGCACAGTGCGTTCGGACAGAGCAGTCCTTTCTAAGCTCGGCACAACACAAGAAGTCTCCTTTCAGATCTTTCTCAAGGGGAAACTGGTGTCTGAGGGAGCTGTGACGACAGTGAGGCAAGCTGAAGAGGCTCTACTTCGTGACGAATGTTTAATTACGTGTCCTGGTGCCATGTCTGCGTCCGCAATTTTCACAGACAATATGACAAAATGACCGTCAGATGTGAAATTAGAGATAGACTGCGAGCTGTCAGCATGTGTTCTGGCATATAGACAAGTTTTCATCAAGCTCGAAATGTTCTGCTTACAACTGGAACTTCATCCCAGAGTGCCTTTTCGCTCGATTTATATAGCCGTATGCAACGCACGATGTACTCAACAACGTCCGGACACTGCAGATGCGTTACAGAAGGCGAGCTTTCTGCCTATGGCAAGATGGCAGTGCGCGGCTTCAGCTGAGGGGCGCCTGCTCCATTCCAGCAAATTTTATTTTAACCTGCTTGGTTGAAACAGTGGCTTTACGCGACCATCTACTTTCTCACCACGAGGCAGAGAAGATTGTCAAGAACAGGAGCGACGACAACGGCGCGTCAACTTGCCACCCCTCGCCCCATCCACCCACCCCATCGGTTGTGCAACCGGGCCGCTCATACAATGCGGTGCGCTCTCGCCTCTTCCTGTCCCGCCCTCATCACCGGCCGGCACCAAGGCAGAGAAAGACACTGTTATTGCCGCCCTAGTTGCTCCTGTGAAGGCCCTCATCGGGACCATCGCACAGGATTCCCCTGCTTTTCCGCTGTGCAACGCAGCCCTGACCGCCCCTTCTGCCCTGAGCCACCATGACTAATAAGGTTTGCCGGCCGCGGAGATTGCAATGGAATGGACAATAATTAATTATACTTTTACTTTCAGCAAGATCCACAACGTGATATGTGCAATGATGTCACGGTATCCTGCTGAAGCCCTTTGCCCAGGTTCAAGACGAGCCAATTTTCTGAAGGATTTCAAGGTGTACCCAACTGAAAGGGAAGCTCATGCAAAAAACACGGGAGGCTTCCTCAGTGACTCTACAGGGACTGGATTGAGTGTCACTATAACCAGTGTGCTAGAAATGCTTTCTTAATGACATGAAAAACCAGCCTAAGACCCATTAGAAAATTTATTTCGTATTATACGTCAGTCATCCGGCAGCAATGACCACCCCAAGCTAACTCAGTTTTTGCTGACCATTACTTGTCTGTCATTCTATGGTCTGGTGAAAACAGTTAGCCAGGAGAACTGTGACCAGGCCGAGCTAGCTTCACTGCTGGAGATTGATGCTTCTACTGACACACTGCCACAAGACAAGTCAGTTCACAGTGCAAGCACTGTAGATGAGCCTATTTCTGTGCCAGAACCTTATTGACCACAACAAGCATATTGCTAGAAGTCATTCCAGGCTGGTCTTTTACGCTGTGCTGGCTACATTGCGCGAAAGTGTGTAATGAAAACAAATTGCAAAGTTTGCATAACCCTGCTTACGATGCCAGCACAACAAAGTTTTCATCTCGCTCGTATGACCACCTTTCGTGAAGAAGGTGGACTGTTTCCATCCAGCCACCTGTAGAGTATACTGCAGCAGAAACGGCAAGTTGGGCCAGTTGGTTGGGATTAATTTTTCACCCGGTTACACTGCAACACACACAAGGGCAATAGAAGGAGAGTTTTGTGAGCCAGCTGTAGACTTTTGTGAGCCAGCTAGGAGACATGTTTACGGAGAGCTTTTCCTGTCATGAGCTGCATTTCGTCAGCATTTTGGACGTATTGGCAATTGTGAAAGAAAAGTCTTCCCAAGAAGTGGGGCATGCACAACATGCCTCAGGTCTATCAAAAGACAATCAGCTTTTATGTCATGACAAGCTTCCGATAAAAGGCATTAATTCTAAGGGATCAGAGAAGCGGGAAATGGCAAAATATTTAAAGTTGAGCCGCTGCTCCTGAAGCAGTAATGTCGAGTAAGAAAGTGCGACCAATAGCTGACAAATAAATGTTCATGTACTTGTGCCCAGAACTTGAGAAAGAGTGGCCTCTAGTTTTTCTTTTCATGATCTGTACAAATACTCTTTGCATAAATAGCAATATCACACAGCCAAGGTACTGGAGATCAGCTGAAAGGATAAGCAGCTGGAAGTCCTTTATAAGCTGTGGAATATATTAGGTTAAAGGCTCGTGGTTAAACTATCCAGAGTCTGCGTCAAACCGAGCATCGGCAGTAATTTAACAGGCCCGTATAACGCATGTGTGACAAAAGTAGTGCCTTTTTCCTTAAGAAATGCAAAGAAAGAATCCAGTTTACAATTGTTAGCCGCGCAACATAACCTTTGAAATGTTTGCCATCACTGCTTTTCACGTGCAACTGCAATTTATATGCAACTCAAATGAGCGCAGCATCCCTATTATGCACAGAGTTCTGCGTGCAGTTTAATTGCTGCGCTTCGCACTAGTAACAATGACGACAGAGTTTCAGAAAAGATGTTTTCTGCAGCTTTACTCGCGCGAGTACTTACTGTCTGCAGAGTGTTTTATTTAACCTAATTTCTACTTTCTAGGTGGACGTGCCCCAGCCACGTGGCGAGACAAAGGAGGGTCGACTGAAAGCAGACATGGCCAAGCAGCTGCAGGAGGCACTTGACGCAGACTGTGGCCAAAGAGACGCGAGTATACATTAGAATTGTCGACTGCGGTTCCCATTGTAACCATGGTTTCGAGGACATGGAAGCTTTTAGCCAAAACATGGACAGGAACATTGCTGAGCTAATTCAAATGTTGGCAAGGGAAGGGATTATATCTGTATCAGATGATGATGATGTATGGTGTTTCATGGTGCAAAGGCCATTTGATGGCCAAAGAACGCCAGGCCATGGGACAAAAGATGTGAACAATGATCAGGGTAAGCGGCTGTAAAAGGGCCTTAAAATTCTGTGCAGTAAAGGTGTGTGAAACATATAAGTATTAATATCATGAGAGTGACGTGAAATGTGTGTAGTCACGATGAATGGCGAGTGGTCGTGATAATAAAATTAGGGGTATATGGCATGAGCACAAATGCCTCGTCAATGCCATTGAGTCCATTGAGTCCGGAGAAAAAGTGAGTATAGCGAGACAAGAACAGCATTTCTGCGTTTTTTTCAGAGTGTTTAAAGCTTTCACTATGGTTAGAGAATCCGTGTATATCAGTGCACTTTCTAGTTTTAATTCTTTGATGTGCTTAACGGCCGCCAGTATCGCATAAGTCTCTGCTGTGAAGATGCTTGTACTGGGGTGCAGAGCGCCGGCATCTGAAAAAAAGATTGACCGACTGCTGCGTGGAACACAGAAGTGTTAGACTTTGAGGCATCTATAAAAAATTCAGGGTATGAGTACTTGTGTTGTAATTCGAGGAAGTGTGTACGTATATGTGCAACTGGCGCACGCTTCGTAATTTCCCCAAAAGAAACATTGCAATCTATAAGCTGCAAATGCCACGGCGAGAGATGTGCAGTGGAAGCCATTCGACGGCCGTTCATGGAGCGACAGACTGAATTCCTCATTTAGGCCCCTCACGCAAAGTGCGTAGGGCTGTCTAATGGTAGGACGATTGCAAAAGAGTGTTGAAGTGGACAAATCGTTAATTGTAGCGTGCGAGGGGTGTTCCTTGTTCGCGTTCACTTTGAGGTAATATAGAAACGACATGTAATATAGAATTTAGTAATATAGAATGTAATATAGAAACAACAGCTCCACCTGCAGATATCTTGTCTGCAGGTGGAGCCACCACTCATTCGATTCGACGTAGAGGCTTTCCACGGGGCTGGTGCTTTGGGGTTCTTGATAAATGATTACATTGTGTTAAACATTTAGATTATCATCAGCAGTGCTTATTATCAAGTCAAGGGGTCTTAAAGATAATGGGGTCTGTGGGGGTCTCATACCCTTACCGATATCATAGTCCTTCAACACTTTTGAAGGATGCCGATATTGAGATCTGACACCCATCTTTACATAGCTAGAGCTTTTCATGGCTCTTTTTGTTGTTTTCTGACTGAAAGCTGTTTCTTCTAACAGCTGTGTTGAGTCTGCGGTGACTGTAAAGAATTACTGCATCATAACACCTCCGAATCCTGTCAGTACAAGTAACATCAAGAAGAGATAGGTCCAGTATGCAGATCAGGACACCTAGCTCCTTCAAATCAAGCCTTGAGGCTGTTGCCACTACAGATAGTAAGTCTTCTATTGACTCAAGATAATTCATTTCTTGTGATGTATTCACTGCTGCAAAATTTATTTTCCCACTTTCATTCCCTTCATTCAGCATCTCCTCCATCACTGGACTTCCCTACCACAACGGAAATCAGTGGTGTGCCTGATGGTACGCTTGATGAATTTTATATCGTGATAAAATGCAGTGCATTGGCTAGCAGTCTTTGTGTATATTCTGTGAACAAGAACAATGTTACTTATTTATTTAGTCATTCAATGGACACATAAATGCTACATGCATCATCGAAGATCCAGTGTCTTGCAGTCTTCAAGCCTTGCTCAATGTACCGCAGTGAGCTGTGCTCACACACAGTAAGTTTTTTCTGGCAATTACTAAGGGCATTCATAACAATTTCCCAAGCCATATCATCTGAAGGCTCACCAAGAGTCCCGGACCAGGACCCAAGTGTTTACGCCGCGCTCATTCACCTCTCTGCTTGTGGGAGCTACTTCCATAGATGGTAAGTTGCATTGTTTACTTGATTAAAACTGTGTATTTCATCTGATGTGTTTTTTCTAAAGTGGATATAGAATTAATGTTATGATGTCTACTTTCATAACACCAAGATTTTCCCGACTTCTCTCCAGAGCTGTCAGCATAGAGACATGAGACCAGTAAGCTGGTGCTTTCCAAAAATAAAACACGATGCCTTTGCTCCTGCTTAAATATTTGTATAGTGATATACAGCGTTCTTTTCCAGTGCCCCTCAATATGTCTCCCCCAACTAACATCACAAGAGCCTGCGTCCCAGGGGGCACAGGAGCCATTGCCAACAGCACCAAGTACACAGAGTAGCTTTTCTTCCTCTTATTAAAGCAAGATTTTTAGTGTGGTGATTACATAGTAGTGCCAGTAAACGTGCCTTCGTTCTGCAAAACGAAAAGGAAATATTCCCGCATACATCCTCAGTATATAAATATCGGCACTACAACTGGTTACTGTTAGAGCTCATTACATTTAATGGATGCTTTCATTAATAAACGCACTTTTGTTTTGAAGTTTTACTATCTACCACTGGTTGTGTGCCTACTTTTGGCCAATCTTATGTGGCTGTGTTACAAAAATACATTTTGCCAGTGTTTATTTTCATTGTCATGACATGCAAAACCACCTGATTAGCCTTTTACACTAACCTGACCTGGTATTTGCATTTGGGCATAGCCTGCAAATTTCGCAAGGATGCACGCAAAATTCCAGTAAAAAATGTGTTGCACTAAAGTACAAATGTACGTCTTTGTATTGTACCAAACTCAGCAAACCAATTAACCAACTGGTAAGTTTTAGAGCCTCTTGCATAGACTTCGCGTTAGTGATGTGGCTTTTTGATTTTCGAGGAACCCCTAGAGCCAGGACCAGGACCCGGAAGGTGCTCACTCCACGCTCTATGAAGAGGCTTCAGCGCTACCACGACGAGGCCTCCTTGATCAAATTGGTGCAAGACTTCAAAAGCCCAAGAGACCAATTGCAACTCGTGCGCAGCTTCTTCTTGAAGCAGGCAGGTACCTAAACAAGGACTTTTTGGAAATTCTAACTCTGCAAATGCATCTGCAGCCACTGAAAAAACATGGCAGACGATGGCAGATGCAATTTACGACAGTTTGCCCTCAGTCTTTACTCTACGAGCCCTAAGGCATATAAATATCAAAGGTGCTAAGCAGTCCTTAAGGACGTGGCTGTCGGCCGTAAATATAAAGAATGAAGTTCTGCCTCAGATTCTTGATTTAATCAAAGAAAAGGCAAAAAATTGGGAAATTCAGGACCTTGCTGCCTGGTTTTTGACGAAATCTCGTTAAAAAGAAATCTGCAGTATGACCGTAGGGAACACATCATACATGGTTATGCTGATAATGCCAGAGAAATAATAAACAACACGGCGAACGCTGCAGCATTTGTGTTAGTCTCTGGGATAGCGAAGAAATAGATACAGCCAGTAGCCTTTTTGACGGGAGCAGGGGACAGTTCGCTCAGGCCCCTTTTAATGTTATTGAAAAAATTATAATTGAGCTGAAGGCATGTGGCCTCTTCGGGAAAGTATTGGTTTGTGACCAGGGTAGCAGCAATTTCGTTATTCCAAGGACACTGGGTGTGAGCCCTGACAGGCCCTTTCTTCATTAATCATAAAGAGAAGATTTACTTCATTTTTGACGTCCCCCATCTGTTGAAACATACCAGGAATAATCTGAGGAAGTATGATCTTTCCATTGGTGATAATGCTGCTTCCTGGGGGCATATTAAGCCTTTGTAACAATCAACACCCCATCACCTGAAACTAAAATACCTACCCAAACTCACTGACAGGCGCATGTACGAAAGTGCATTTAGTAATATGAAAGTAAGGCAGGCCTCTCAGGTGCTCAGCAACAGTGTCTATCTAGTGATAGAAGCATTCAGAGAATTTAATGTTCTGCCACCAGAAGCCACAAGCACGGATGCGTTCGTTGAGAAAATGGATCAGTTCTTTGATTCATTGAACAGTTCTTGTGTAAAGATAACGAAGAGAAAAATGAGGTACGCAATTAGTACTTTTACAGGGCACATTGAATTCTTGAATTCATGTATTGCGTGGATTAAATCTTGGAAATTCAAAGCACCTAGGCAACTAAGAAACATTCAGGGCTGGCAGGTGACGATTAAAGCAATTTGTATGTTATGGGCAGATCTGCAGGAATGCTATAACTTCCAAGTTTTCACTCACTCGTCGTCTGAATCAGGATCCCTTGAGAACATGTTTGGGATCATTCAGCAGCAGCACGGCTGTAACGAGACTCCAAACACATTTCAGTTCACTGCCAGTCTCTGGCATATCATCATCGGAAAGCTCTTCACGCTTTCAGACTGGCAGTAACTGCGAAGCAGATAAGGCTGTTCTTCTAAGTGACCTAAAGAAATTAGGACTCGATCATCAAAATCCTACTGTGGCCAACATCTTTAGATCAGACCTTTCAGACACCGAAGGCACCGAAGAACCAGCAGATGTACTAGAATCGAAGATAGTCTGTTATGTGTCAGGATACCTAGTACAAGCATTTCTGAAAAAGGCACCATGCTCACAGCGCAGGGATCTCTTGACAGACAAAAGCCCAGATTTGTCTTTACCAAACCAAATCTACATAATATCAAATCAGTGGATGTGCAGGACAAGGCTAGGTAATTTACCAGTGCCCACAAAAGCCGCTTTTAATTTCGTCAAAAAATTGGAAAAAAGCATTTTCTGTTCAAATAGGTGCTGTAGCACACTTGAGAAGGGTGTCAGCGAAATTGCTTCGTATTATGATGGAGGTGACTAATGGCCCATTTTTCAGTGCTCAGTGTCGCAAATTGTTTCTGCAAACGTTTGTACATATTAGGACTCTCTGGTATTTGAAATTCAAAAACAGAGAATTAAGTCAAGCAAGGACTTGAAAGTCTGCTCCAAAAAGAAAGCTGCAAAAATTGACTTAGCAGTTCAAGGACTTGTTTGTGTACCCATATACTGTTGTGTTATAACTGTTCTGAGCAAAAAGGATAAGCAATCCAAGGAGCTCCTGACTTCGTTGTGCAATTTTATTTGTTGTCCATGTGTTTATAACCAATGCACTGATACTTCCTACAGTATCATTGCGACCATGAAGTGTTTGAAAGTATCTGTGTTGTGAATTAAGTGTGCGGTTACTTAAGCGGGAACACACAGAATTATTAGACGATACCTATTAGTTTCAGGCACTTGCCGTGCTGTCAAGTAGGCTCTTTACCCAGAGAGGTGAGAATTTTCCCAGCCCATTTGTCTGCAGTCAGCTGCAAGTTGCAACAAATTTTCTGCTACTCTGAACTATTCACTCGCCTCTTTTGAACACAACCTGGCTGATTGCCTCTGCAGCACAGAATGCGTGACCTTGCACAACAAGCGAGGTCGTCGCTGCCACCAGCTTGACTTTGTCAGGCAGCTGCAGCGGGCCGCCAGAGAACCCCAGGGAGCAACTGCCATGATCCTCTACCGCCCTAAGAGCAGAAAAAACTATTTCCTCGCCCTCACCAGGGACTCGATCGCCGCACAACTGCCGAAGGTGCCAGGCGCAAGACAAGCGCGGGTGAACTTTCGCAGGAGTGTTGTCGCCGTGGACATGTCCCCTGGCGCTGGCACTACCGCCCTTCTGTCTGTCATCCACCGGACTGCCATCTTGAGTCAACTTGCACGCCACCTATAGTTCACGGACAGTGCGAATACCGGCGTGACCACGTGCCGGCTGCCAGAAAAGGGCGCAGCAGCACCACCAACAGCGACTAGTCGTATTAGCTTCAGCTGCCCCATTGTTCCCCCGTCTTGGACACCCCACTAGCATATTAGTTTAGTACACTATAGTTCACAGTTTGCTGGTAGCTAGTCAGAAGTGAACTATTTCGTGTTGTTGTGCAGACAAGGTTGCTGTCTTGCAGTTGTGCACCACCAACATGGCGAATCCAAGGATATACATGGACATGACAGCACATGGTGTCAACATTGGACGTATAATGGGAACAACTTATACGGACATCGGACGTACAACAGCGGCTTACAGCAGAAAACTTCAGAGCATTGCGCACAGGGCCGCACAGTATGGTTACAGCATCGCTGTCATCCACAAAGTATTTCCCAACTTACGTACGCCGGTAATCGCTGGCGTTAGACTGAAACAGGAAATTGTTCAAAGAAAGTGAAATGCAAGAGACAAGGAGCGGTTGGTGGGGCAACGATTAATGAAAGAATTAAATGCAACACTGATGTCGGTGCTTTGTTTGTGGAGGGAACCTCGCTTTTATTAGCGTAATACACAAACACAGCAGCAACATGCGTGCAAAATGATTGTGAAAAAAGGATAGTGTACACCAGTCAGCAAAAGATTGCGGGACGCAGGCCCCACTACGAATGCGAATTTCTGCTCTGTTATTGTGAACACTTCTACTCGAGCTAGTGACTGTATCGGTTGCAATACGAACTACAGGCTGTAGTATTTATTAGGATTTCATATTCCCAGATAAAGCGAAAATATAGCTTTTTCGAAAATTTCGCGTCCCGTAAGCTTTTGCTGACGGGTGCACGTGACTGTGCATCGCTGTTAATCCTGAATTATTCAAGATGTGTTGTTATATTCAAGGAATGGTAAGGACGTCATCAATTGTTTAAAGTGGGATTGTAAGGGGAGCTGAAACGCACCTAGTGAGTGATTGTGTTCTGGCGGAGTTAGCTATGACTGCAGAATTATTCATCAGTGAAATGAGCTGCAAGAGGAGGACGCATGGTCTTTTGCTGGCTAATAGTTTTGGGTAGTGTGAACGAAATAGTTGTGAGTGGCAGGTGTAGACTTGCAATAACATGTGTGTACGCAGACATGTTATGAAATAGTGTTCCTCCATGCAGAAAGCCCCCCACGTGCAGGTGTCTGATGCAATAACATTATGAACTGTTCCAAGCAATACTGAAAATGTCCATGACCGGTTAATAGGTGTGTAAGGATTCTTTTTCGAGAGACCCCGTTGTAATTTGGAACATACCAGGGATCCAATGGTATAATGATGTTTGAGGCCCCTCGTTTCTGCCAATGGGAATGCTAGTACAATGTTTGTACAGTTCTACGGAATGTTTTCTTAGCTTAAGTTATGGTGTGTTTTACATGCCGCACAGAACCAGAGTCTCTCTGAGGATGCAGCCTTGTCTGCAATCTCACTGCCCAAAATTCCAGTGCAGCTCGGGACACGATACAGTCTTAACGTAAAATCGGTAAGGACAAGTTTATGAAGGTGCCATTTAATGTGTAACATTCCTTCATATGTCATATAAGCAATGATAAACTGTTCGTATATAAGTGTATGGGTGATGTCGGTTGCTGTGTTGCTGAAAAGTTCAGTGCCTCTTTGAAAGCTAAAGCCTCGGTGTCATAAGCACTAGAAGCATTTTTGACGGAAAACGTTTTGAAATCTATCTAGTAAATGAGTCGTACATGTAAGTGCTACACAGGCCACACCTGCGGTATCTGTGTGTTGAGTTTAGTCTGGAAAGGGTGTCAGCTAATAAAGGCATTAACTTACTGTACGGGAATTTTCATCGCTGAGCCGGGTGGTCCCAGTAGGTGTCTGGCTAATGGAGTATGGTAGCATGGTGAAAACATTGAACTTCATCACGTGTTGTTTGCCGGAAGACAAACAGCGAAAATTCCATGTTTAACCTGCCTAATGCGATATTTAATTGTGGAATGTTAGCGATTACTTGTAAGAAGTAATCGCTAACACTAGATTTTCATCTAACAGCAACATTTTACTTCCCCGAATAAACACAAATTATGGGAAATTCACAGCTCTTTTCACTGCCATTCAATACTGGAATATTTTGCCACTAGATATTAAAGCATGCCGCACAACAATATTATTCAAAAAACACATGAAGTCACACCTACTAACAACATTGCTCGCTATCGATTCATTATGACTATATGCGTAAAGCGTTTCATTCATAATATGTATCATAAAATTGTGTTGAACTTTTTTCTCCAATTTTTTGGTTTGTTGTTTCTCGAAATTTAAGATTTCGCTAAAATTAGTTGTCCGGATGTTTTATTATTTATATATGACCTGTACACCGTGTTCTTTGACAATACCTTATGTTTATATAAGTTACGTTGATTGCAATTTTTATCGTCTATATTTAGTTCTGTACTATTTTCTCGTGAATTACGTTTCTTGTACAAAATTACCTTTTGTTGGTTCTTTTCATTGTTCTTTTTTGCTATATGCCCTGCTTATTATTATCTCGCATCTTTTTTTTTCTTACTCTTTAACTGCTTTCTGCCATCATGCAATTTATTGATACTGACAAATGACTAATAGGAGGTCCCCCTGACAGTTTTGTAACTCCGGGACCTCCTTCTGTACTAATGGTGAATAAAGAATTGAATTGAATTGAAAGAAAGATGTTCGAATCAGATAAATTGCACCGGTTATAATTATGAGTAATGCACACTGCGCAGACAAAATGTGGGTTTTGAAAAACTTTGTGAGAAATTTCGGCCACCAGGGAGGCAAGGCTTATGTAAGGGAAGGTGAAAGAACTTGTGAGCAGAGGCGGGATATGAGCTTGCCGTCTAGTTTCTGACATAATCTAATGAACGTTAATAAGTGGGGTGCAGAAACCTCAGAAATTTGTTTGATATAGTCAAAGTGAGAATGAAAATTTAGATCAAGATCGAAGATTACACCTAATAACCGAATCGTGTCTTTACAGATAAGGAAAAGGCGGGCACTTCGAGGTGCCAATGTGGCCATTGTTGAAGAAAACGAGAAATGGCTTTTGCAAGCTTATTCTGACTTTTTGGCAGTTGGACCAACTGACAACGGAGGTTGCTGTGTATGTGCATGTGGCCTGCTTCAGTAGATGATGCCTCCTCCTCAGCAGAATGTGCTGATGTTAAGGCAGGTAGCGCAAAGAAACACGGACACACACGAAGAATAAGTACACGGGACAAGCGCCAACTTCAAACTAAAGTTTATTTCCTGAATCCTTGCCTATTTATCAAAGATCACAACCCCACACTGTCACCATGGAAAGAACGACTGATACTGCTGTGGATGTCAGGAAATAAACTTTAGTTTGAAGTGGGCGCTTGTCCCGTCTACTTAAAGAGACATAAATAGAAACAATGAATTGGTTTAGATTGATAAAGTGTGCTCGGAGAACTCTTGTGTAGTTCATTTCACCACCATAGGTTTGTTATTAGAGGAGAAGACAAAGTTCAAAGTTTCATTTTTAAATTTCGCGCCGAACTTTGTAATTCGTGACGTAAAAGACTTCAAAGAGCATTTAACATATTTTGGCGCCACTGGCTCAACGAAATTTCCACAAACTCATTATGTCAAGTCTCTGGCCCCCTCAGAGGACAATGTACTTCGATTTAACCGATTAGGAACTACGTAGGCTCAAGCAGGCACCGTCAAAAATATGTGACGTCACGGCAAATGGTGCGGGAATTCCAAGGTGGCGTCGCCACCTGTATTTTCTTCTTGCGCATTTTCTCACTTATTAAGAGTCTTCGCGCAGAAAGCGTGGTGTTTTTGGAATCATGGAAGACTACTTTACTAATGCAAGAAAAATCATTTTGCTCTTTAGTGTCCCTTTAATCTTCGCTTGTGTCCGTGTTTCTTTGCGCTACCTGCCTTAACATGAGTTCCCACAAACTAGCCCAGTTCTCCGTTCTTGTAAGAATGTGCTGCGCATTCCGGTAGACTGGTATTATACACAGCAGTAGCTGGCGCCCTCTGTGTGGCACGAAAAGCCACGGATGTGCCCAGTCTGGCCACCCTGGAAAGGGGCAGTGACTTGCCAGAATAAACATGTCTGCCTGACGTGCACGCGTGTTGCGTGTGTGCTGAATCCACCACATCCGACGCAACTGGGAGCGCGTATCGCAGACCCGCCGGTGTCACAAGTGGTTCACCAGTGTCACAAGTGTCACGGTAAGCATCTACATCGCGGCACTACAGACGCTGGCAGCTAACTGCAATTTCGGGACGCTGTGCGCAACACAGGCAGCAGCAGCTACCAGAGAGCAGATGACAACGCCACTGTCCAACACAACAACGCTACCCTTGGACATCATGTTGCGCGACCGGTTTGTGTGTGGACTACGCAATGATCTCCTGCAACAGACTATTTGCAGAGAGTGACGTAATGTTCACGAAAGCCTACGATATCGCTGTTCAAGCAAAAAGCACTAGCCAACAGCAGCGAGACATGCGAGAGACCATCGAGCCGGTTCACCATGCAGTGGCTCACCGAGATCATCACAACCAGGCAATACAGGCGTACGACAGTGCCTGTGTTTGCATCCTTCTATGTGTGCGTGATTGTGTCCTTTTGTGCACTGCTTAATCAAATATCAAGTGCGGGAAAATCTTCTAAACCACAATGCTGCTGGCATTGTGATGAGCAACACGGCCCTCAGAAATGCAAACTCCAAGCAGCTACGTGCAATTTCTGCAAATAATGCAGGCTTATTGAGAAGGCCTGCATTACAAAGAAGGAATTCGCGAAGGGGCCACCTCAACGACACAAAAGCGGGAACACCTCAAGGTCGACAATGCAAGTTGAAACGCAGCACGGCCTACCAGTACCAACATCGCTGTACGACTTGCATAACATCAACCTCTGCACACGACCAAAGATAAGGGTCACCCTGGCTGTGAACCGCCAGCCCATAGAATTTGAGGCTGACTCAGGAGCAGCTTGCACACTCATCAGTAAGGAGACGTACTGCAACAAATGGCCACAAAACGCTCCACCCCTTTTCGAAGAAGACACACATCTGAGAACATGGTCAGGACAAGACCTGCCAATTCTAGGTAGTGCCAACGTATAAGTTGCATACAATGGCACGTTTACCAAAATGCCTATCGTGATTGCGAAGGGCACTGGATCTAGCCTCTTGGGCAGAAACTGGTTCGACGCTCTCAACAGCGCGATCTGTGGCATCAACCAGGCAGCTGAAGAAAGCTCAATTGAGTGACAAAAGCTTGTTGAGCAGCTGCAGAATAAGTATGAGATGGTCTTTTCTGAAGAAAATTCTGGACACAACGGGCCAGCTGTTGACCTCGAGCTTCACCCAGAGGCCCGTCCAAAATTTCTAAAGGACAGATTGATATTGTTTGCCTTGCAACCTGCCTACGAGAAAGAGCTCGACAAGCTGGAACGACAAGGTATTACTAATTCAGACAGGGCCACACCTCTGGTTGCAATGAGGAAGAAGAACAGAGGCCTAGGTCTCTGTGGAGACTACTGGTTGACCATGAACTTAGTGGCAAAATCATCTTCATACCCTCTGCCAACACCACAGGAGCTTTTCAGCATGCTACGGGGCGGAAAAATATTAACCACCCTGGACCTCAGGCAGGCATATCAACACCTGAAAGTGAGTGACAAAACTTCGAGGTGCTCATGCTTAATACAACAAGAGGACTGTACAGGGTCAAGCGACTACCATTCAGGGTAGCGGCAGCCCCAGCCATATTCCAAAGGTACATGGAATCGCAGCTTCAGAGAATTCCTGGTGTGTGCATCTACTTAGACAATGTAATTATCAGTGGCACAACCAGCGAGGACCACGCTCCTCACCTAGAACTGGTACTAAAACGGCTAGCTAGTGCGAACCTACACTTGAGCATAGATAAGTGCTGCTTCGCGATACCTGAAGTGAAATTGTTAAGTCACCTGATCGATGCCGAAGGCGTTCAACCCACCAGAGAAAAGGTGCAGGTGCGCGCTCCAACCAGCAAGCAAGAGATTCAATCATTCCTGGGTCTCCTAACCTACTACAGTTTCCTAGAACACCGCGCAATGGTGGCCAACAACCTGTACAACCTGTTGAAAAACGACGTCCCCTAGCTGTCGATGTTGTTGTGTTCATATGGCGAACTTCAATCTATTTACCGTAGGCATCCACATTTACCAGGAATGTGGACTCGTCAATTGGGCCTGCAAAGTCGAGGTGCAAAGTGTACCAAGGTGTGCTCAGTCTGTCCCAGTCCGGTATTGGAGTTCGTGGCGGAGCGTGTTGATTGGAATGGCAGGCTGTGCACTCTACCGCTAGTGTCTCGATATCCTTGTCGATTCCCGGCCACCACATGTAGCTGCGGGCGCACTTCTTCATTGTAACCACGCTTCGGTGTCTTGCATGAATGAAAGCCATGGCTTGTTGTCAAAGTGGGCCTGGAATGACAACTTGTGTACCAGTGTGATGCAACCATGACGACAGCTTAACTCTGTTGCTCTCTTGCAAAAAGCATTTCAGTTGTCATCCTTGAGCTTTTGAACACTGCCCTCCTGTAGGGCTTTGTACAGCTTGGACAATGTTGGGTCATCTTGCGTAGCTGTTGCGACTTCGTCTGCTGCTAGTGGAGGCCTTGGTAGTGCTTCGAACATGAGCACGCAGGCAACTTTATGTGGGTCCTCAATGGTTTCTCTGAGGGGTAAGCGGCTCAGTGCGTTGGCGTGTTCGTGCTTGTTTCCGGGACGGTACACAATGTCGTAGTCATATGCTGACGTCCTGATACGCCATCAGATCATACGAGGCGAGAGTGTCTGTGCAATCTGCTTTTGGGGCCTCAGGATACCAAGAAGTGGCCTGTGATCAGCCGGAAGTCACATGTTTGCCCGCGATGTACTGATGAAAATGCGTGACACCGCAGACGACGGTGAGTCCTTTACGATCAAGCTGAGAATAATGGCATTCTGCAGGTGATAGCGTGGGGAAGCGAAGGTGATCGCTGCTTCTCTGCCTTGATCTTCAATTTGGGAAAGCACTGCACCAACATCGTAGGGTGAAGCATCACATGCCCGAAGCAAAGGCTTTGTCTCGTCATAGTGCCTGAGCACTGCACTGTCACGGAGCAGCTCTTGAACGGCTTCAAATGCTTCCTGATGGTGTGGCGACCAAGTCCAGGAGATGTTTTTCAACAGGTTGTAGAGCTCATTGGCCACCATTGCTCGGTGTTTTAGAATACGGTCATAAAACGTTAGGAGACCCAGGAATGATTGAAGCTCTTGCTTGCTGCTTGGAGCGCGTGCCTCCATGATGGCGCACACCTTTTCGCTGGTGAGGTGAATGCCTTCGGCACCGATTAGGTGACCTAAGAATTTCACTTCAGACACCGGCGAAGCTCACGTTTTCTCGCAAGCTGTGAACACAGATCTCAGCCGTTCTGCAAGAACCGCCTTCAAAGGTCACCCGATAATGAATGAAGACTGCCCACACTGTCGGAAACTCCACAAAGGACAACCAGTGCTCGCCGGCCAGTTTCACCAGAAGCCCCAGTGTGTCCCGGCCATCATAAAAGAAACGCATCGGCCTGAGATCTTGACTCGAAGTGAACGGGACTGTTTCTCGCCGGCACTTAAATCAGCTACGCCATGTGACTGCACACTATCCGCTTGGCGGACACACCAATCACGAGCAGCTGCGCACCAGCCAACACGGCGCCCATCCAGGAAATGCCAACGAGGCAGCAACGCCCTCCGGACCGCTACCAAGAGCAAAACTAGGGGGGAGGAATTGCCGTGTTTAACAGGGCACTGCAGACAGGAGCCCTGTCGTACACATTCGCGTAGATGCGCATTCCCGCTTCACAGCCAGCTGCAAAGACACGCCTGGCTGCCCCCCCCCCCCCCCCCTTCGCTTGTTTGCTGCCGGGACTTGACACCATGCACAGGCCACCCGGGCACCCTTCGCCTGCTCCTTTGTGCTCCTCTCCCCCATGTCTGGCTCCGAGTGGACTCGACTCTAGCACTCTCACAGGACAAGACCGCTCGGGCTGCGCTGTGCGCAAGTGCCTTCTGTTCAAGTAATAAACTCTGTTTCTTCCTGTTTATGTATGCCAGTAATTCCAGTCACCGTAGACATAACAGAAATGGAGTTGGACTCGGTTTCCATAATCTTGAAGGACACTTACCTGGAGCATCAAAGTGCTTTGCTAGTACTTTCACAGACAGACATCAAGCTCAGCTGCATATGTGTAACCATACCAGTGCAGGGAATGCTGTCTGTTGATGTGTGCCGGGACAAAACTGCAAGCCACTGCTTGTGGTAGCTTGCAAGAGCCCCTGCCTATATGGTAGAGATCGGCTGACCACCTTCGATCTTCTGCCACACCAAGTAAATGCAACGCAGATAAGTGAAGTAAATGCAAGGTAAATGCAAAGTAAATGCAACGCAGAACATAAATGCAACGCAGAACAGAGTAGGATATATATCAGACTCTGTTCGGAGAGCCTTGCGGCCGCTGGGCATACAAACCGTTTTTAAGCCTCATTATACCTTGGGACACGTGTTCACTAAGCCCAAAGACCGCACACCTGCAAATGATCAAAGCGGGGTCATCTACAAAGTACAATGCGGAGATTATGACGCTACTTACATCGGCGAAACAGGCAGGAAACCATCCACGAGGCTCAAGGAACACAAAGGGGACGTCGCTAATGCCACCCATGCCACGCGTTCCAAGACAGAGCTCGTCGAACACTGCTGGACAACAGGGCATACCTTCGACTTCAACAGTGCGACGACGCTGGCTCGGGAACAAAGGTGGGGGCAAATAAAACTCCTGGAATCGTGCTTCATCCATCACGACCAATCGGCTTGCAACAACAACCGCGGCCCCCTACCGGACATTTACAGGGACATATGTGACTAACAGTGGACTGGGCGACCTCCGCTCAGTTCGTGCCAGTGTATACTGAGGATGCCGCCCGCATAGGTGGCGAAAAATCTATGTGATTTTGTCATATTTTGTTGCGTTAAATCGGAGTAAATATTTTAGAATCATGGATGCTATAAGGCTGCCGAAAGCTTCCACGCCCAGAGCACATATGCATAGACGAACAGATGATGCTATTTACTGGACAAACACCGCTCAAGCAGTTTGTTCCACGTAAGCCAAACCCTGAAGGTTTAAAAAACTTTGTTCTTGCTGCACCAAGCGGGTTGGTTCTCGACTTCGAGATCTACCAGGGCAAAAAAAGCATGCATGGGTCCAGAAGCTTCCGGCATAGCGGAAGCTGCAGTTCTGTGGTTGACTGGATTGCTCAAGCCAGGGACAAAGCTCTATTTTTACTGTTATTTTACATCGGTCCCCTTCCTAGACGAGCTTCAGCAAAATGGCATTGCTGCTACTGGGCCAGTCATGAATAATCGGCTGCCGAAAGGTGTACAGGTCTCCAGCGAAAAAGAACTCAAGACAAAAGGGCGAGGTGTGTCCGAAGCGTGGATATGGCAGGACAAGAGCCAGGTAGTGCTACAATGGTACAACAATAAGGCCATCACAATACTCTCATCCATTCATGGCCTGGAGCCAGAAAATGCCTGTCGTAGGTGGTTACGGAAGGAGAAAAAGTACCTTGATGTCCTGCGGCCTTACATCATTGCAACGTAAAACCTCAAAATGGGCGGTGTTGACCTGGCGGACAGAATGATCAGCTACTACAGGATAAAGGCACGCGTGAATAAATGAACCATCAGGAGCATATTTCACCTTATTGACGTGGCTCTTGGCAATTGTTGGAGGCAGCGAATGGAAGACTTGCGTGCACAGCAGGAGCGGCAGAAAGAAATACCAGAATTCTTGGAGTTTTGTCTTGCAGTGGCTGAATTGCTTGTTGAGCAGGGCCACATAAATGAAAACGCTGACAGTGACAGCGAAACTGACTGGGTTCCACCATCGAAGCACACTCCAAGTAGAGCTTCTGCTACGCACCTCCCGAGGCTGGCAGATACTGCAAACGCTGCCTGCTGCAGGCTTCAAGGATGCAGCAAGGAGACAAAGTTCTTCTGTACAAAGTGCCAGCTCTTCTCTTGCATAACGAAGAAATGGAACTCTTTCGAATTGGCCCACACAAGGTAAACTTCTCAGAAAAATAATTTGCAGGTAGCAGATTGGGGCCCGCTTTTCTTTCTATTTTAATTGATATTTGTAAAATTTCGATTTATAAATGGTTCTTCAAAAATTTGTAACAATTTTAGTCAGTAAAGTAGCTTCGTCTTGCTGCAAGCCTACTACTTCACAATTTAACTGATGAAGTTCCAGTGTCCAATATATTGGACATCACGCCATACCAAAATCACAGACATTACTGAAATAATAAGCATCGCTTTTTATCTACACACCAAGTTTCAAAAGTTTCAGGAAAATCTGTGAACCTAAATCCAACCCGGTAGTCGGGACGTTATAGTACAATGTGTGGGATATTCATGGTTGGCATTCACTTTTACGAAATACACGAAGGGCAAGTCGAATCTCTGAAAGTGAAGTGACCACTCATTCAATTCACTGTAAAGACTTTTTTCACAACTTGTCCTAAAAGCACCTGTCGAGAGGCAAATACCTAGATGGTGGATCAGGTCAGACATCTTCCAAGTGCTCGGTGCGGGAGACTGATAGATGATGGCCTCATAGTTTGGGTGCGTGCGAAGAAAGCTCCTGTACAGGTTCATGTGATATTTTCTGGCACTGCCCCACGTGCGTGAAAGAACCTTCAGAATATTCATTGTTTTCATGCACATGTTTTTAAGATGCCTGATGTGTGATACAAAAGTTAGCTTTGTGTCTCAAACTAGGCCGAAAATTTTATGTTCCGTTTTTACAGGTATACTCTGGCCCTGTAGGTCAATGTTGGAATCGGGGTGCAGGCCTCTCTTTCTTGAGAAAAGGACACAGCTGCTCTTGTGGATTGAGGCTGAAGCCGTTTGGACACCTTATTTAGACCGAGCTGAACCTGTCGCTCACACAAGATTTGAATCCTATCTGTACATCATCGACACATGTGCAATAAAACATACGGCGTGGGATCCACAGACACAAGGAATTCATTTCAACAATGAAGCGTACAAGTGAGCACCCCTCCCTGAAGCACTCCAGTTTGCTGCAAGAGTTGTAGTGATTAAACAGCCCACTCGGACGCAGAATGTACAGTTCGACAACTTTCTATTACATATTAACATTGCACAATGTATCTCTAAGTGTGAGAGGTCTCTCAAAACTTCAAACCACGGTGGTTTGGAATATCACAGGTTATATCGTAAGCCTTTTCCATATCAACGAACTGTTTGCGGACAAAAGCTTCATGAATTGATGCCTCAATACTTATTAAATGGTCAATCGTGGATCACACCCTCAAAACCTACAATAATATGGGTCAAGCAGTTTATTAGATTCTAGGAAATGTAGCAGGTGGTGGTTTATCACTTTTTCAAACACTTTACACGGGCAGCCTGTTACTGCTACAGGTCAGTAGCTTGAAACAGACGAGTCGACCTTTGCCCTGTTTCGGGATAAGAATTATTTGGCCTCTTTCCAAGCAGAAGGAATTTCACCGGAAGACCACACAGCATTGTAGAGGCAAAGGAGGGCCTTTTGTGTTTCGAAGGTATGTGTTTCAGCATGTAAAAGACTGGGCGTGCAAACACGGACACAAGAAAGAAGTCAAGACACCACAAACGCCGACTAACAACTGCAAAGGCGCACAACGGCCGAAAAGAAAGAAGGCACGAAAATTTTCTGCGCATGCTCAAGCAATAGGCGAACCTGTCCATCCGGCACGTGTGGTACAAAAAATGAATGCGCAGTTTTCGTGCCTTCTTTCTTTTCAGCCATTGCGCGCCTTTGCAGTTGTCGGCGTTTGCGGTGTCTTGACTGTCCGTTTTCGCACGCCCAGTCTTTTAGAATGAACAACAAAGACTTTACAGGGCTTTGGTCATAGTGTCGCAAAAGTAGGCGGCAAGGCATTTGACACCACTCTCAAAAACAATTAACGAACTACGCATGCAACAAAACAGGCGGCTTACATACACGGAGGCCAGACTGCAACCGATGTCCTGTAGACGGTAGAAGCAGAGAACACCCATACACTGGTAGATGCGTCCAAGGGAGCGAAGTCAGGGATGTTCTTGCACGCACAACGAGAACGTGTCACACAAAAGATAAAAGAGTTTATTCTCAACGTCCCGCCACATGTCCAACTTATTGCACGGACAGCACTTGCCACCAAAATAATTCACACGGCGCGCCACAGCGCAGATAAACGGCACCACAACCCCACCACAACCCCCGCAGAAAAAAAAAAAACTGTTTGTCTAATGATGATGATAGTACGTGCAGCGCCATCTCTCTTTGCTCTATTGCAGTTCTTTTGCTGCGCTACAATTGCTATAATTGCCGCTCGATGTGCTCTCCCCACGGCCGCTGGTTCTCTGCTCTTCCCGTTGAAATAGTTGAATCCATAGTTGAATCAGTTGAATGGTTAAACATAGAATGCATAGAGGTTGGACAAGCCCCTAAATCGCCGACGAACCGGCTGGCGCTAAGCTGCCATCCAAAAGTGAGTAATCTGAACGTTGTGTCCTGCGCTGCTGTGTGATGAGTGTGCGCGCTATTTAAACGCTACTTAAATAATACGACCAGGTGTAACTATATATAAATGGCGTTGAAAGGCCCGATGAAATGCCGCGCAAGCATATTCTGCAATGATGTTTTATTGAGAAGGTTTAACGAGCTTGCCGCGAAAACTCATGGCTTCCGGTGAAATGCTGTTCGCTGCACGTTGAGGCGTTCGAGCTTTGCAGCGTGTATGCTCGTGCATTCCCTTCGATGCATTCCGTTCACAGTTTTGCGCATTTGGTTATTCAGTTATTCTATCGGGGTAAATGGACAGATCTTCGTGTGTTAGAGGCCCTGAAACCAATGACTGGACTTCATCTCCGGAACTACATAGTATTGCTGCTTGAATACGACTGCCACTGTGCATAGCCGGGCAAACGCGACGCGCGCGCGTAATACGGCGTGCGTTTCATGGCTAGTTCCCACCTTCACCGCAGATGGATCGCAGCGCTGACACCGTGCCTTGTGATACAGCTTTTGAGGGAGATATACCGAGAAAATACAGTTTGCATAGAATAGGAAGGAATATGTAGCAAAGAGAACGTTGATATTACCAAGGGGCTGAGACAGGGAGGTCCTTAGTCCCCGCTGTTATTCATGCTGTACATGGGGAGTATGGAAAAAGCGCTAGAAGGCAGCAACGTTGCTTTTAATCTGTCATACAAACAAGGCGGGGTGATGATTGAGCAGAAGCTTTCAGATTTAGTTTATGCGGACGATATCGTCATATTTGCGGACGGTCGAGATGATCCCAGGTGAAAATGTGTAACTGGGAATCCAACTGGTTTCAACTGGTTCCACTTCAACTGGTTTAAGGAACACATTTCCAGTTGGTAACTGGGACCAGTTGGGAATGCATTCCCAGTTGGCGACTGGGACCAGTTGGGAATACATTCCCAGTTGGCGACTGGTACCAATTGGGAATGCATTCCCAGTTGGAAATGCTTTCCCAGTTGTGAACAGGTCCCATTCCCCATTGGTGCCCAAATGGGCATGCTTGTACTCCAGCTAGCTCAAACAATCTTCAACGTGCAAATAATGTTCATTCTGAGCACATCAAACACTCCAATGGAACACTTGACACTCCATGTTAAGTGTAGAAGATGATAATGATTTATTGCTATTACACAAAAAATTACACAGCTCTAGGCATTCCCTGCTGTGGCTGGTTTGGACCAGCACTGTGGTTGCACATTCAGTGCAAAGATATCCTCCGCTCGGCTTTCATGCAGTGCTGTATTTTCTCAACCAATATACTGGTGAAGTTTCGGGCTGCGCAGCTGATGAATCTGTGCCATTCACCCGTGACCAATGAAACAGCGTTGCTGCAAAATAAGAGGTAACATGTTTCATGCATGTCTCAGAACAGTCATATCAATTTATAGATATACACAGCAGACCTACCTTCTAACAATTCACACGACAAACAGTGTCTACAGAGATCATGCGCTGCATCTATTCCGAATTTTTAGAAGTCGAGTTTATATATCAGCAGCAAAAAATAATAAAAAACACCATTATTTTCACTCGAATTCATATGCCTACACATGCAACAGGTTCAGGAATATTCATTTAGAGTGCAAATACGGGCCCTTAGCGCTTTCTTTGAAAGTCGCGGACAGAGTTACGAGTACACTTCATAGTTATTTAGCACGCCGTTCAAAGCACAAGTATTGCACGGCACTCGTTTTCTGTGATGCTCCCAAACAAATGGCAGCAAGTTTGCGAGCACTCCGCACAAACCCATAAACAAACTTAGCTAGATCAGTATAGAAAGCATTTGTTTACAATGCAACGTTCCATCGTCTCAACACTCAAAGCACTCTGCCTGCATTATATCTACATCTTCTCTAGGATACTGAACAACTAGCACTCGAAGCATAAATGGTATAATTACCTTCAAACGGCTGCATCGCTGACAATTGGCAGGCAGCACTCCGCACACAATGGGTCCATATATCCGTCTTGTCACAGCGTGTAAACACTTGTCCGGCGTTCGCCTGAAGTCAAAGTCTTCCAGAGATGAAGCTGCCGAACACTAATTCGACAAAGTCTAATTTACGCATGCCATGACTGCACGTTCCTTTTGAAAAACAGCACAACTAAGCAGCGCGACCACGGACCACCGAGCGCTCGGTAGCTAGCCCTCGTCCCATGTGGTGTACGAAACTAGCATCGCTGTTTTTCTAAATTTTATGTCTTTGTTATCCAGTTTCTTTCTTCCATTAAATATTGCCGAATTGGCACGAAATAATTCATTTCAGTTTATTTTATATGTAATCTTTATGCTTGATTACTTTACTGCTTCGTTCAATGTTTGAGCCTATGAGATACGGAACTAATGTGACGGCAGTCGATGTAGAGAGGCTGCGTTTGTGCAACGGTTAGTGGGTTTGTATCGGCAGGATGTCGGCAGTCTCAGCTGTGGTAGCTCTCGGCACTGGCGCTACTCCATTTTTCGTTCTCGTTTGGAAGTAACCGCTGTGCTGCACACAAGACTATTAAGCATGGCATGCTCCCAGCGAGACGACGGCAATATTAACACCCCAACGTCAATTGGGCCCGCCTCGGTTGCGCGCATTGTCACCGTGATGGACGTAAAAAGATTGACAACAGTTTTTTAATGTTAGTTGAATGTACTGATGCTAAAACAAGCGTACGCTTGTGTGCACTGTGTTGCGCATTTGCGCAACGGAATAATCCACGATAATATGATTTTAAAAAATACATATATATATATATCAGGTGAGGTAAGACTGTATATATTAATGTAATGGGGTTAAACAACACGAAGAGGATGACGTCTAAACAAGAAAAGATAATTCATTCGCAAACCATGAGATGCTATTTTCTTATTCTCTCATTGTCCTAGGAATATTACTAGGCCAGTGATGGTACCCTTCTGCGAATAGGACACAAAAAGCTCTTAGATAAAACCCATTCGCTCAAGTGCAGCAATGCTGCGTATTCGTTCGAGTTCAATTATCCTTCTTCTTTCATTTTGAAGAACCGTACAGCCAGGACAACTGGTCGCACTTCCAGTTAGGGCGCAAGTGGGACCACTTGCTTCCAATTTAACTGGTTATGGTTTCCAACTGGGATCAGCTTCTTCCAGTTCAACTGGTCATGGTTCCCGTTGGTGGCCAGTTGAGCTGTAACTGGAACCAGCTGCTAACTGGGACCAGTTGCAACTGGAATCAACTGGGACCAGTTGAGTTGTAACTGGTACCAGCTGCTAACTGGGACCAGTTGCAACTGGAATCAACTGGGACCAGTTGTTTCCCAACTGGAACCATTTGATCCCAGTTGATACCAGTTGAAACCAGTTGAATTCCCAGTTACTCATTTTCACCTGGGATATACAGCGGCTGGCAGATATATGCGGAAGGGAAGGTGAAGCTCTTGGACTAGGATTTAGTGTAACGAAATGTGGATTGATGGTATTCAATGATCTCTGTGATCAGGTGTTGTCAAGAGAGAGGCTAAGAAATATGAAGGAGAGAAGATGGGCAGAGAAGGTGTTTTGCTATTTGTATAGGAAGAGCGTGGACACACAGTGGAGAAAAAACGCCAGGCCTGCGCTGAAACCGCAGCACAGTCACAGCGAAAGCTGGAAGAGCGGCGTTTCTAGAGCCCGTTCTAAGCTCCCTTGGGGCTACCAGCACAAGTTCACTAGAAAGGTACCTACTACGCCATAAATCACAATTTTTGTGAAGTTGGGAAGCACCTACTGAGCCATTATTCGTCATTCTGCGGGGAAGCGAGGCACCAGCTACACGTCTGCAAGGCATTATGTGCACTTTGTTGACGCGACTACTGATGACGATGAAAAATTATGGCTCAGCCCTTTGTAATGGGTTGGAAGCTTTAAACGGCCCACCAGTTATGTAATTTGCTTTGGGTGACGCCCGATCGCTATTTCCCTCTCCCGTCATGCTGTATAACATATGTTGACGTGGGAGAGAGACGGGGGGGGGGGGGGAGAACTTTACTGAGACCCCGAGGAAATGGATCGTGCGCTTATGGACTTCCTTGGCAACCAATACAAGTGCACTTGCGAGGAACGCACTACGCTATAAATTATTGCAATTTTTGAGAAGTAGGGCAACAGGCACTGTGCCATTTTTCGTCATTCTGCGGAGAGCCGTCGTACCTGCTAAACGCATGTAAGGCATTATGCACACTTTGTTGATGCTGTGCCTGATGACGATGAAGAATTATGGCAGAGCCCTTTCTAATGGGTTGGAAGCATTCAACAACCTACTCGTTGCGCAATTCGCATTGTGTGATGCCTTGTTACAGAATTCGCGTTGTGCGACGCTTGGTGCTTATTTTACTCTTCTATCACGCTATACTGCATATGCTAATGTGGTTCCTTCCCGACATGAAGCCTGTATAGGACCTTTTTGCAAAGCAGTTTCAAGCACCAGCATGGCTCAGAGGTTGAATACTGGGCTCCCCGGAACACAGAGGGCCCACGTTCGAACCTCGTTCCACCCTGGAATTTTTTTCTTATTTCGAGCGATAGTGGTTACGGACACCGGCGGCGGCGGACAACTACGGCGCCAAAAACGGCCGGTGAAGTGATCTCATAACAGCTTTCACTGTAAAAGAACTAGGAGGCTAATAGTAAATATATGGCTGGTAGTGTAAGCAATATGTCAACAAAGAGTGTTAAGCGAAAAGTCAGAGAGGCGGAGAGGGTTTACTGGACAGCAGCTATGGAGAAAAAACCGGCTTTGAGTGACTACCGAAAGGGAAAAAATGAAATAAGGAGGGAGACATTTTACAATAATACAAGGGGAAGCGCTTTACTGTTTGAAGTGAGCTCGGGTTGCCTTAGAACGCGTAGTTATAAAGCGAAATTCGGTAAAGAAGAACAATGCGCATGCTGTGAGGAAGATAAGGAAATGGCTGAGCATGTTCTGATTGAATGTGGAGATATCCACCCAGGTGTGCATTTGAGCACGAGCCTACATGAAGCTTTGGGTTTTAGGGACAACAGTGGAAAGCTGAATACACCTGCGATTGAAATAAGTTAGAGACGGTTAAAGTATTGGTGGCAGAAAATTAGAGAGAAACGACAAAAATAAATATTGGAAAAAATAAGGACATTCTGCCATAAAGGACAGAGAATTGGGCTGAGAATTTACGTTTTTTTTTCTGTAGTAAGATAGATTTAATTGAAGTAGAGACATTAGGCCAACAATAAATAAAGAAGGGAAAAAGGAACAAGATTTTTGTTTTTTTGTTTTTTTGTTTTTTTGAGCCTGGTGGCACACTTGCCACTGCCCTGTTATAAAGGGGATGCTCATAGCATCCATCCATCCGTGACAGGGTGACACTGACTGAAAACATTGGTTTTAACCTTTCAGATAAACAGGCCGGCGTGATCATTAAGCAGCAGCTTCCAGTTTTATTTTATGCTGACGATATTGTCTTATTTTGGGACAGCCAAGATGATATGCAGCGGCTGGTGAATATGTGAGGAAGGGAAAGGGACGCTCTAGGGCTAGGATTTAGTGTAACAAAATCTGGATTGATGGTATTCAATGATCAGGCAGTGTCAGTACAGGGCCAAGAAATACCGAGGGTAAGCAAATACAAGTACCTCAGAGTATGGGTAAATGAGGGTGATATATACATGGAGGTACAGGAAAAGCCTTAGCAGCAAAGGGTAAGAGCAATGCTGCAATAATGAAGCACAAAGTGTAATGGGGATACAATAGGTACAAGGTGCTTCGAGGTCTGTGGAAAGGTGTAATGGCTCTGGGGCTTACATTTGGGAACTCAGTGGTGTGCAGGAAGTCAGAGGTGCAGTCAGGACTGGACATGGATCAAAGGACTGTGGGACGCCTCGCATTAGGCGCTCACGGGAAGATGACAAATGAGGCTGTAAAGGTCTACATGGGATAGAAAAGTTTTGAGGTGAGGGAAGCTCAGGGCAAAATGAGGTTCAAAGAGAGGCTAAGGAATATGAAAGAGAGTGGATGGGCAGAGAAGGTGTTTCGGTATTTGTATAGGAAGAGCATTGACACACAGAGGAGAAAAAGAACTAGGAGACCCGCCAGCAAGTATGCGGCTGGCAGTGTAAGTGATATGGCAACAAAGAGCATTAAGCGAAAAGTCAGAGAGGTGGAGAGGGTTTATTGGATGGCAGCAATGGAAAAAAAGCCATCTCTCAGTAACTACTGTAAGAGCAAACAAAATAAGGAGGGAGGCATTTTATGATAATTCAAGGGGAAGCGCATTACTTTTGAAGCGAGGTCAGATTGCCTTAAAATGCATAGTTATAAAGCGAGATTCTGTAAAGAAGAAGAAAAATGTACATTCTGTGGGGAAGCTAAGGAAACAACGGAGCACGTTGTGATTGAATGTGAAGATATCCACTCAGGTATATGTTTAGGCACGAGCCTACATGAAGCCTTAGGTTTTAGGGACAACAATGGAAAGCTCAACGAAAAGCCATGATAGAAATAAATAAGAGACGGTTAGGAGTATCAGTGGCAGAAAAGTAGAGAGAAAGGACAAAAAGAAATAGTGGGGAAAATAAGGCCATTCCGCCGTAAGGGGCAGAGAGCTGGGCTGTGAATTTGTTTTTTGTTTTTTTCTATGGTAAGGATCGGTTTAATCGAAGTAGACGGCACTAAGCCAACTTTTAAATTTTTATTTTATTTTTTTTCCCTTTTGTTAAGCCTAGTGGTGCACATGTTGCCGCCCCATTATAAAGGGGATGCTCATAGCGTCCATCCATCGTCTTTCGAAACGACAGGCAGTTAGATGATAACCTATTTGTTCTTACTCAGCGTATAGAAATATCTAAAATTGAAAACTGGCCCTTGTACATAGCTTTTCTAGACATCACTGGGGTTTGTTATAAAGTTAATCAGGAAATTTTGTGTGAAAGAAAAACACTTTCGGTGTTGACACTCCACCCACGCCGTGACCAGATTGTGTTCAGCGCTTCTGATGGTTTCCACCAACGCTGCCAGGGGTGCCACGTCAAGGAGTCCCACCCGCCCCACGAAGTTGCCACGGACCGTTCAGTGCTGTGGCACGTGATAGCTTATATTTAAGCATGAATAATGGCTGAACTGCTGCATCTGTGATTGACATCGTGTCGTTTCAATTTTCCCAATACTTTCAGCATTCACCATTGAAGACCAGCGAGAACTCTGCTTTCTCATCCCTCGAGACTCATAATCGCGGAGCAGTTTACTGCAGCTTTTCACCCATATATCACTATGAGAAGCTGCGTGAAATGCCTGAATTGTTTAGTTGCTCTCTCCTCTTCCACTGTGCATAAGTTACGGCAGCAGTGGTCGGAAAGAAATTTGAGCAATTAATATATTTGGGATCTGGCAGCTGGTTTATGATAGTGAACATTATGATGATTTGTGAGAATGTCCAGTTTACCAGCAGCTACTTGCTTATGGTGGCATCAGTGGTGGATGACAGGTAACAGTTTCAACGAAATGCAGGTGCGCACTTGAAAAAGGAAAAAGAAACTGAGACTTGGACATCCATTCAGAACACAGTGCATGAATGTACCCTTACCTCATTTCAATGGATGTTTATTGCAGTTTTTGGTTGTTTTTGCAGCATTGTTGCATCTTGCATGTCTGCAATAACGAGTGCTTTAAAGGGACACTAAAGAGCAAAACTATTTTTCTCGCATTAGTAGTCTTCCACGATACCAAAAACACAATGCTTGCTGCGAGAAGACGCTTAATAAGCGAGAAAACGCGCAAAAAGAAAATATAGGTGGCCACGCCACCTTGGAATTCCCACACCATTTGCCGTGACGTCACATATTTTTTGACGGTGCCTGCTTGGGCCTACGTAGTTCCTAATCGGTTAAATCGAAGTAAATTGTCCTCTGAGGAGGCCAGAGACTTCAAATAACGAGTTTGTGGAAATTTCGTCAAGCCAGTGGCGCCAAAATACGTTAAATACTCTTTGAAACCTTTTACGTCACGAATTACAAAGTTCGGCGTGAAATTTAAAAATGAAACTTTCAACTTGGTTTTCTCCTCTAATAATAAACGTATGGTGGTGAAATAAACTACACAAGAGTTCTCCGAGCATGCTTTAACAATCTAAACCAATTCATTGTTTCTCTTTAGTGTCCCTTTAAGTGAATTTAAAATTTATGTATATGGTGAGGTAGGTAGTTACGAAGTTATGTATACGGTGAGGTAGAAAGATCTGTATACAGTGAGGTAGGTAGTTTGAAGAAAGTAAGGTTCTGTGCCATAGCACCTTACAGAAGACCGTTGAGTGACAGAGCCGTGATGTCATCCACCGGGCAACTGCGGCTCATGTCCACTAGCAGGTGAAACTGTTTCAAGAAATTAGCCCTTCAAATGGCATTGCAGATCTCTGCTATCCGGAATAGCCTTTGAAACCTTAAGGCCGAGACTGATGGTAAGAGACTTGTGTCTGTAGTTTGCAATGACTGAAGTGTTATAGCCTATATGGGGGTCGACTTGCTGCAGAGATGCAGGTTAGCTTCGGACACAGGAGTTATGCTGATCTCTGCACCAGTGATCACCAACAAACACAGTCCTGTGAGTGTGTTGACGACACAGAAAGGGCAGCTTGATGAGTGGCCTTGCTCACCTGCCATGGTTATTAATGACCGGCTGGAGTGTTTCCACTGCGCCACAAACAGGGTGATACACATTAATGAGCAGTGGCGCAAAAACATTAGGAGTAGTAGCACAGGCTCTGTGATGAGAAACTGCACACAGGTTGTTGAAATACTCGTCACATATAAGGTGGTGTGAGGTGCTGATGCGTTTGACAGAATCGACCATTGAAGTTGTGAGTGTTCCAAATTTTTAATGCAGTTAGGCTACTTGAGATGCAAGCTCTTGTATCAGGCACGTAGGCAAGGGGGGGGGGGGACCCCCCCCCGAAATTCGTCCGGCCTTCTATACTCCCGGGAAACTTTTGTTTTATTTTTGCCATGGAAATACTTTTTTTCGGACAGTTAGGCCTTGGGCCCCCCCCCCTCGAAAAAAGATCCTGGCTACGTGCCTGTCTTGTATGGTTTACAAGGGAAATTAGCTTCAGGAACTGTAAATGTACGGGCAATGTTGATGACTGTCAAAGCAACCTCCGTTATATCGTCAGCCTATTCGGCAAGGACTTACGCTGAACTGTGACAAGAGCCACTTGTACACTGGCCAAAGACACTGTAGAAACAACTTACGCAATGCAGCCGTATCCAGGGGATTTAGTACGTCACCAAGCAGGTGCTGAAGGTGACGTAGAAACTGGGTTGGACGTCTGTTGCCGAGCTCGTCGTTGTTCAAGAGCTGCTGTATACGACGATGTGCAGGCAGAACGAGACGGCGAAGAAAAGTTTCTTTGATAATTGTGTCTGGAGTTTCGTTACGTGTCTGTATGAGAATGCCATGTACCACAACCATTGCCTGTAGTGGCAATGCTTCAAGCGGTATCTCATACTTGCAAACGTCTGAAGTGGTGCGATGAGTGCAGAACTTGTTGTCAGCTTGAATTAACCATAATGTGGGACTGGCAAACCACAGCTGCAATGGTGTTATGGTGGTGGCAGCTCCTGTAACACTCTTGGAAGGCACCTGGTTGGTTGCAAAAGTAATAGAAGCAGAGTTGAGGTGGCCTGGAGTCTCGTGTTGATCGTCAGAATGTTGTGTTTGTTGCCAAGTCACGATTAACTGTGCAACCACCAAACACAGTTTAAAAAACTGGGGCTTTATGTTCAGCACCCACAAGAATCCATTTGCTTGATACACTCCATCATTCAACCTCTTCCTCATCCTCTTTGAACAGCCTCCACTATTGGCTCGTGAGCTTTACCGTTGACACTCTGGAAGAAGCAAGGCTTGACACATTCTAAGAAAAAAAGAAAACACATGCAAACTTTGAAGGTCAACTTGCATTTTTTTATAGCACAGCATGACTAAAAGTTGTGACATACACACAGCCTAGAAGCCAACTGTACATCTGCCAGCACCACGTATGACGAGCTCATGGCTACCTTTCACGCACGCAAACATCCACTCTGTTCACCTTCACGTCTGCACATAATGCTTATTTGCACGAAACCCTGACGCCCAACACATCTGACAAGCTCAAAGGTGCCTCTCACACTCTTGATGCACGCACCATGCAGTCTTTCATCATATCTGCACATAATATCTATTTGCACTTTCCACTTACTACATGACACTACCAGTGTCACCAAAAATGGAGGGGCCGAGACCAAGCTGGACTTACAGCACATTGAGAGTAAGGTGCGATAAATTTGTCATTGTTGTGATGAAAAATTCGGAAGTTTGTGCAAGGTGATTAAGGCTGCTAAGGTATGTTGCGCCCGTGGACGAGTTTCGGGGAAGGGTGGGGTGAGCACCTTCCTTGCCTCCTTTAAGTGACCTCTCTCTGTGTGTTGAGATGTCTTGCATGCGTCACTTTATCATTGTAGTTCATACAGACTGTCCATTTTTCCTCGTGTTTAAAACTCATCTAAAACGTTTTCTTTCTTTTTCATAGTGGAGTGGGTGAGAGGAGCTTAAGTTTTTTTTAGTAACACCCGTGTCAAGTGGGCAAGTGAAGTGTGTTTACGGGGAGTACACTTTTTGTTTGAAGTGTGCTTTACCAAATCAAAACGCAAGCAGTGTCACTTGCAGAAGAGTATACTCCGGCCTGAGTGCATTCTGTGAACACACTTGGCTGCATCTCGGCCGGTATTGAGTTGGAATACTTTTATAAAAGACAACTGCGTTTTTCAGTGAGAAAAACAGTGGCATTATTTTAGATTGAATTACAAAAAATAATACCTAAGTTATGTTTTACATGACACACCACGAGTTACCAATTTTTTGTGTCTGCCCAGTGAAAACTGCATTATTCATTCACGTTGCATGGTTATATCTTCTATGTTTGAAACTTTTTTAGCGCGCACAAAAGATGAGGACACGGAGAGAAGGTACAGATGAGCGCTTACTCACAACTGATTTATTTTTTGAAAGGGACTAAACATAAAGAAACCTTTTCGCACTTATCCGATCATTGTAAATCATGTCATTGTAATCCTGTTTTCAGTGACACAGACATTTTTTTCACTCATAGTGATAAACTTACACGTGAAGTCACGGAAGCTTTCCATATAAGTAGGTGTGCGAAGAAGTGTATCAGTCATACATCGGTGGCGCTTACTGATAAAGAAATGTCTTTTTTGAACTGTGGTTAACTTGTTGTATTCTGCTAATGTGCCTAAGCGCTCGGTTGTACCTTCTTTCTGTGTCCTCGTCTTTTGTGCGCGCTCAAAAATTTTCAAACATGAATTCATACCAACTCACCCAGCTATCACTTTTATTACATCTTCTAGTTCGGCCTGTGTTGTACCGACCGCATGACAATAGAATACGATAGACCACCCCCACGGCACATCTGACGAAGTTATCTTGCGATTTGTATCACGCACAGTTTTTTTTTTTTTTTTTTTGTTCTCGTTGGATTGGTTGCCTTAGACAACGTGCGTAGCTTATTTGAGGCTGAAAAAAATCATCCGTACTATCTTCTTCAGACTATGTGATAGCTGGTATATGTACGGAATCACTGAGGTTTTTACGTGGTCACAGCCACTAGCTCTTGCATTCTCACGGGGGCATTTTTGCGACTGTTCCTGTCTGAGCAGCTTTGCGGCCATTGACACCAAGACATGGTTAGGATAATCAGCATCTTACAGACACCCGGACTGTTCTCGGAAACTGGGTTTCATTAGGTGCGGGCATGATTAATGTTGCGCTTCAGGCTGGGCGGGGCCTCTCCGGACTTCCGAAGTTGTACCCGACTACAGGGAATATGCCGTGTTCGAACACGACACTGATGAAACTACCGTGAACGTCAGAGGTAGCCGGAACAGCAAGCTATAAATTAAATACGGATATTCTGTCTAGACTGGAACTTGTGTTTGTTAAAAATGTAAATTAGGGCAGCTTCGCAATAGTGGTGTCAAACCTGAGGTAAGTGCAGAGCTGTGCAGCCTGCCTTAATTGTTTCTCTTTATTTTTGTCTTTCTGCCTTCCTCTCTTTGTCTCGGTTTTCTCTATCTCTTTTCTCTCTGTTTATTTATTTTTCTGTCTATTTCTTCCTCGACTACTTTGATTCTTTCCCTTTTTCTGTCTTGATCTCTCTTTTTTCTGTGTCTATTTCTTCCTAAATCTTTATCTCCCTGTCTGTTTCTGTCCTCGTGTTTCTATCTTTTTCTGGCTTTCTTTCCTTTCTACCTCTATTTCTCTTTCTTTCTGACTCTCGCGCTCTCTCTGTACTCGTTCTCCCGACGATGAGCGTTATTCCTGCATCCCACGTCGCACAAAATTTTGAAAGGAATTTTTTTGATAAAAATATCTCGTGTGAGTCATACCTTTCAATAAAAATGTTCTTACTGAATTTGAATCAGTGATAACTCGTACGTGAAGGTATGAGATCAAAATGCATATCGTAGAGCACCGATTATGCGAGATATTGGCGTTTAAGTGCATTGACATCCTGATCGAAAAAGCTAATTATATGCTAACAGACTCATGAGTCGACTCACTCAGACTCAGATCGAGCCGCGAGTCTGAGTGAGTCCGAGTAAGTAATATTTAGGTGAATCTGAGTCCGAGTGAGTCCGGTCGAGAAAAATTTTTATTGAGTCTGAGTCCGAGTGAGCCCTAAGGGCAAAATATACAGTAGAACCCCGCTGATACGTTTTTGAAGGGACCGTAGGAAATAAACGTAAGAGACGGGAAACGTAAGAGCCGAAAAACAGGAAAAACGGCAAAATATTTAGTGGTACAGAATTTTATTTCAATTCTTACGAGCAGCACGAAAATTGGCGCGCTCAGCCGCGATCTAGTCGATGGATAGAAACGCGGAGCTTAGGACGGCCTCATCCACAGAAATGTAATCAACGTATGTGATTTTTTTAACACCAACAGCTGTAGGTATGAAAGAACTAAGCACACGCAATCACGACCGGCGCGGCGAGTCCGACCGCGAACCGCACGCACGACCATGCGAGCTCCAACCAGCTCGAACTCCTCCCGTTCTCCGACAAATAACGATGATGATGAGTCTACGCCAACGCGATGGCAGAAGTGATTGCCAATCTCGAAGGCTTTGCTTTCGCAAGCAATTACGTCATACACGCCATGTTTGTGCAATGCAAATCTCAGAGGCTATGCTTTTGTCAATAGTAAATGCCAATCTCGAAGGCCTTGCTTACGCGAGCAGTTACGTCATAGACGCCATGTTTGCAATTTGAATCTCGAAGGCCATGCTTTTGTTTGCATCAATTGAAAGATTCTGTTGTTTGCGCCTCTCATGCGGCTAATATTACGGTCAAACGAGGCCAAGCTGCGTGAAAATGCGCCATGGCCGCTCTCTTTGGTAGTCACTCGGTCGGCTCCGGGCGCACTTCGCGACGTATCATACGGGAACGGTCCGACAGTTACGACGTAACAGCGGGGTTCCCAATACATTGTATCCTATGGGAGCTATGCCGGGACCGGCGGAAAACGACGTAACAGCCGGGAAAACGCACGTAACAGCGGGGTTCTACTGAGTGAGTCTATGAGTGAGTCTATGAGTGAGTTCTGTGAGTGAGTCTGAGTGAGCTTCACATTTTTTGCTGACCTATGGTTCTGGGAGCGAAGCAGAAGATCAAGAAGAGGACGAAGAGAGCGCATGACGGTTCATGATAATCATAGTTTTTGTTGTTTTTTTTTCGCTCTGCACGGACTAACCGTCGGCTTTAACGCCGTCGCTGTTAAAAAAAATTCTTCGCCGTCACTGCCACGTGACATTATACACCAGCCACCATGCACAACAGTGTCTGTTGGCTGAGAAAGCGCTTCCGCTGAGATAACTAAGTTGCCATTGCTAACACTCCGCTCAGTCTCGCGCACAAGTGCTATAACAACTAAGATGTTGGCAGCATGGTGAATGATTGTAAGCGAGCGCGATTTAATAAATTTTTGTTTCCGGGAAGCGGCTGACCTGAAGTTCTTTTGTAAAAATGCGCCTTTCTAGCAGCGTTGAAGCTTGTCTATGAAGTCGAGGGAATCTACGTAGACTGTCTTGTTTCCTTGTCGACTAATCTACTCAACGAAATGCACGAAAACTGCTCGACGCGAGAATGAGAAACTGCAATCTTGACCTTTGGCTCTGCGTACTTCTTGCCTCTTGCTATACGTATTTCTCGAATTGTTGACTCATACGTCTATAATTACAGAAAAATTACGCAAGCTTGCCAAAGGTACGAGTGTCGTTCGATGTTTAGCCTCCCAGAGACTTATACTGATGATCACGATGGTGAAATATGTAACAGGCAATGACAGTTTATAAATTGTTAGTTGTAATAGTAAGGCTTGAGATACATATGCCCACGAAGTGCTTCTTTACTGTTAAAACAATGCTTGTCAATGCAGCACCAGTCGCCTTATTGTTCTGGTGGTCATTTGCAGAGGGGCCAAGCATTAAGCTTTTAAATGTCACCACTGGCGAAAACAAAGTATATCTGTGAATAGGTCTGGTGCACTTTCGAATTCTCTTCCTCATGGTGGCCGCTATTTGTCGTTGCAGGAAACCGTCCATCATGTCCATCATCATCCGACTGCAGAACCTGCCCTGGGTGGCAAACTCGCTGGACATTCGTCGTTACTTCCAGGGCCTCAACATTCCCGAGGGTGGCGTGCACATCGTGGGTGGTGAGAAGGGCGACGCGTTCATCGCCTTCAGCAGCGACGAAGATGCGCGCCAGGCCATGGAGCGTGACGGTGGCAAACTCAAGGAGGTCCGCGTCAAGCTTCTGCTCAGTTCGCGCGCCGAGATGCAGCGCGTTATCGACCAGGCGCGCGCTCAGCACGCGGCGCCTCCGCCCGTCAAGAAAGAGGAGCAGCGCCGTCGCCCTAGTCCTGACGACCGCTCTCGAAGACCACCGCGGGACCGTTCACCGAGGCGTCGGTCGTCACGACGGGACCGCAGCCACAGTCGCACACCGCCGCACCGAAGGGACAAGGACCGATCGCGAACTTCGCGCCCTGATGATCGCGGCCGAAGCTTTGACGAATCCTCAAAGGTGTCAAATGGACAGGCGTCTGAGCGCAAGGGCTCGGATGAAAAGCCACCACACTCAGATCAAAGCAAAATGGCGCCGCCCGTCTTCCAAGCAACACAGCAGCAAAGTGACGTCGGCTCGGCACCTGTGAACATGGCTTGTCCACCCGCACCGCTTCCGAACTTTACGAATTTCAACCTGCCGCCTGTTGGCTTGCTGAACAACTTATCAGGCCTTGCAGCTAATTTGATGAGCGGCTTGATGGGCACTGCAGGCGGTGGCATGATGGGTACCATGGCAGGCAACATGGGTGAAGGCGTGCCTGTCAACGTGGCTAGAATCATCCCAGTGGTGTCTTCGCTCCAATCGGTAGTAGCTTGTCGGGCAGCATGGCTGCCAGAATGGCCGTAGGATGCCTGCGAGTGTCACGGGTGGAATGCCAGCTACTGTTCCCGATAGTTTGGCTGCCAACATAACTGGGAGCATGCCTGGCCAACTGGATGGCATGCCAGGCGCAGCCAGTGGGATGGGCGACAAAGTGAGCGGCGGAATGGCTGGGCCGATGCCTGGCAACATGGCTGCCACCATGCCAGGTGCTTTTGGCACGGTGGACGCAATGGGCGTGCCCAACATGGAAAGCATGGGAAACACGGCTCGCGGCTTTTTCGATCGACGTTTGCACGACGGTGCCAAAGCTGCCCGAAAGAACGACGGAGTGCCCTCTGGTGGAGCGTGCGACGCGTCCCTTAACGCGAAGGACAGTTGTTGCGTCGAACTGCGTGGTCTTAACGGAGCACCAACCCCGCGAGATGTGAAAGACCTTTTTCGAGGACTGCGTATATTCAGCGGCTGTATTCGCGTGTCCACTTCGGAAAACGGCATGAAGAGCGTTGTGGTGCGTTTTGCCAATAAGTTGGAAGCTCGTGAGGCAATTCAGGGTGATTACAAAATACTGCGTGGAGATCCTATTCAGGTACTACCTTTTCCTGAGGAACTTTTCGAGCGAACTGAATTGCTTGTCTCGCCCACCGCGGTTCCACCTAATCAGAGTCGAACCCGCGTATCTGACATGGTGGTGGTAATGAATGGTCTTCCTTACAATACCAGTGAGCAAGACGTTCTGCAGTTTTTCTCAGGGCTCAATGTTCTGGACATCTTAGTGGAACATGATCGTAGCGGTCGTGCGACGGGCATGGCCTTCGTGGAGTTCGGTGACAGGAGAGACTTCGAAACTGCTATGAATATGCAGGGACGCAAGATCGGCCATCGCTACATCGAACTTTCTGTCGGCACTCGCGACGCGATGCATGCGGCGCGAGATGGCGGTAATATCCCGACAGGTGGCATGTCGCTGAGTCGGCGAGATGAGGAGCCGCCTCCGATGCATGGAGTGCGCCCTGATCACGCTGCTGGTCACAGATCGCAGCAAGGGATGGAGCCCGCGTCCCACAGGGCTGGCCGCCCGCTCGTACCACCTGGGCACACTTGCATTTCAATGCTTGGATTGCCAAAACACGGTGACCGACCAGGGACATCGCTGACTTCTTCAACGCCCAAGGTGTCGTGCCCCGAGCCATTCATATAATGCTCGGGGCAAGTGGTGTGCCGACTGGTCACGCATTTGCCGAGTTCGCGACTCACGCTGACTGCGAGAGTGCATTCATGCAAGACGGTGCGCATCTCGGTCACACGCGATAGCGCTCAAGACGATACCGTACAGCGAAGTGGCGCAAGCAATTGGAGTGCACCACCGTCCCGACGGTAGGCCAGACAATCGCCATGACAATCCACTTCGAAGGTGGTCGGCCGGAACAGCCGGTTATGCGGCAGAATTAGGACCGCCAGGGCCGCGTGACCGCGGTGGTCCGCCTAAGCGGGCCGCTGCTCGAGCACTCTTCGCGGCCGCCTCTGTTTCCGGAGGGCGGGCCCCGTCGTGGTCCTCTCTTCCCAGATCACGAAGGACCGCTTCCTGACCGCGGAGGGCCCCTTCTTGATCGTGGAGGGCTCATTCCTGATCCCGGAGGACCTTTTCCTGATCGTGGGGGACCCCATTTTGAGCGTGGAGGGCCACTCCTCAGGGCACCGCATCACGAGGTGCCGCCGTCACGCGGCATGGACAACTTTGGCAAGCCCCGATGCGTCCTCACCGCTACGAACATCCCGTTTCGTGCTGGTGCCGAGGACATCATAAACTTCTTTCAGGGCTTCGAATTGACCAAAGAGGATGTCATGCGGCGATTCGGCGACCGCGGCGAGGTGACTGGTGACGCGCGGATTGCCTTTCGGACACCGCGAGACGCGCAAATAGCGCTCGAAAAATTCAACAACCGACTAATGCTAGGCCGAGTAATTACACTGGCCATACTGTAGACTCATTCCACTCCTCATCATTCACTATGCAGTCTCGTTTTCATTTGTGAGATAAGCAGTGCAGTGGTCTAGAGTGTGTTACGCGAGCTTCACCATTGCACGTAAACCACCATGAAGAATTCAACTCCATGTATTGGCTATCATGTATAATCATTCATTAAATATCACTGTTGTTCACTGCATCTTGTTCAGCCTGCGCTGTAACTACCTCAAGTTTATGCAAACGCATCCTCGCAAGCAAAGTCACGATGGCTGTAATAATGCGCGTTTCTATTTTTCGTACGAAATTTAGCTATTCGCATTTAATGCGTATTTATGACAGCATACATTAAAACGTAGCGATAACGATTTTTCCACCAGCTGCACGTGCACTAAATTATTGATATTCCACCTGAGAAAAATTACTAAATTGTTTTATGTAGGTACAATATTAGAGCCGCAGTCTTTATTGTTAGTTTAATTTGTCAAGTGGCGTATCACTAGTTCGCGGGCCATTAGTCGACACGGCCACAACAAGGAACGACGGAAAACACGACGACACGCAAAATTACAACGCCCGGAAATAACAGCCAGCGGCTCGGAAAGAAGTTGTAATTCTGCGCCATTTGTTTTAAAAGGGGTACTGACACAAAAAATTTTGGCCTGCAATGTGTTGCTGGGGGCCTGTTAGTCATACCACGGCACATCGTTTGCTGCAGCGCACGACAGATAACTAATTACAGGCTCCTCATTATCGACCAGTGTCAGTTTCGGTTTCAAAAACGACAAGCTTCCGGGTACAACTATCACCACCTAGCGGGTGCAGCGCTCGATAACGTCAGCACACAGAACTGTGACGCACTTCCGCGCGTTTCACACGCAGCGATTTTGCTCCAAGAGCGGAGCGGCTGCCGTCGCGGGAGCCCAAAAACAGGTTTTAAGGGCGACCAAAGGACGCTGCGATCATCTTCGCAACATTTGGAAAAAATTCGCTAGCGGCAGAGCGTCTGCCCAAGGTCAACCAATGGGGGAGCAGTGACGCGGGGAGCACGTGACTGTAGGGATGGAGACGAGAGCAGCCGCGCGCGCCGGGAGGAACTCGCTCCGACTCGGTTTCCTAGCAGACGACATTCGCTGCAACGAGCTGGCAGTTTAGAAAACGCCGCGTTCTTTTCCTTTGTTGTTCTCTACTGCGCTTCCATCAAAGCAGACAATTCGTTTGCACGTGTCATTTTGTTCTTTGTATTTTTATCTAATCGTGACACCAACATAGGTCCGGACAGGGGGACCTACGACACTCCGCACTTGTTCGCAGCAGATGTTTCAGTTTTTTTTTTTTTTACTACTCTGGTACAGCACGTTCGAATAGTTTACTGTTTTCTTTTCTTTTTAGTGGTCACGTACCCCGAAGACGACAATGCCGCCGCCTCTTACTGCAGAATGCCCGTAGCAAAAAAAGAGACGAGTTCCTTCACAAACCCTCAATGTCGTCGACTGGGCCCGCTTGCATCCGCTTGCCGGCCCATACGGCGCACCAACGCCTTGCGGCATTCGAGAGCAAAGCCACTGAAAGCCCTGTGAAAGCTTAAAACCCCAAAACAAATTCTTTCTTTTGCTTTCCATGGCCAAGTGTATGTGCGTGCAACATGACTTGCGTGGTAAAAAAGAAAGCTGGAACAGAAATAAACTTGACTACTGAAGTTGTTTAATTGCACTCTGATACACTGCACATTTTCATCATTCAAGGTTTAGGCGCGTGAAAATCGACCACCGAAGTAGAAGGCTGGTGAAACTTGCAACCCAAGCGCACCAAAACAAGCGAGCCCGGAGAAAGGAAACCCGCGGATAACGGGCGCTTCCCACAACCATCACTGCGCATCGCAGAGGCGCGCGCCGCGCAAAAGCGGTGCATGTGAAACGAAGCCGCGTCCGAGCGTCCCTGCTGCCGCTCGATCGCCGCGGGCCCCGCCGCTCGGTCGCTCGCATGTGAAACAGGCTGTAGGCTGCTGGACCAAGGATGCTGGACTGGCTGGAGCTACTGGAGCGAACGCAGCAAGAAAACATGGCGGCTATGACGTCATCATAACTTGTTGCAGCGTGTCACGTGAGGGAAGTAGGGGTCTTTAAGGTCTCTTTTGGAGGGTGTCAGTAGCGCTAGGATGTCGATCGCTCACGCAACTTCAAAATTCATTAAAATACTTCCAAGCTGTATTCGCTGTTGGTAGTTGCATATGATATACGCATGTTCGCCGGAATCGATCCCGCAGGCTATCTCGGCTGCGAAATATTAGGAGCTGGCTCGCCAGGTTCTTAAGCTGGGGCGAAGTCCCGCGAGACGACGACGCTACAGGCGCAGCTCGCGCGAAAGAGAAGTCTTCTTCCTCTTGTTCTTCGAGCGCCTTGATGATGCCAACTGTGGCATGCGCACGCTCGCGCTAAAGAGAAGTCTTCTTCCTCTAGTGCTTCTAGCGCCTTGATGATGATGATGATATTAACGCAGGCAAAACCACATATCATAGCCAACTGTAGCATGCGCACGCTCGCGCGAAAGAGAATTCTTCATCTAGCTTGGTTCTTCCAGCGCCTTGATGATGATAATAACGCGGCAAAACCACATATAGCGTAGCAAACTGTAGCATGCGGCGCTCGCTCCACGCCGGCGCGTGCTCTAGTTTGATGGGAGACCGCTAGAGGGCCACAACTGCGCGCTTCCTCTCTCTTTCGACAGTCGTCAGTCAGTGCGCTTCGATACAATAACATGAACGAAGAAGAGAAAGCGGTGGAGCGGAGGGCTTGCAAGCAGCAGCGCGCGGGCTCGCCGCCAAGACCATGCTGTGAGAACTCGTGAGGTCGCAGAGAGACGTCAGCGTCGTGCATACCCCGAGATACAAGCCCGCGAAGCCGAAGCAGCGCGGAAGCGGCGACAAGAGAACTTCGAAGAGGTGCGGGATGCAGCGGCCAAGCGCCAAAGCGGTTGCTACCTGTATTGGTGACGCCGACGCGCGCTTCAAGCGCGATTTCCTCGACCACACGTTCGGCCACAGCTGCAAGGTCTGCGACCGCTTGTGGTTCGACACAACCTTAGCACAATCGCTACTATAACAACGTGTCACGTCTTTATGTGACAGTAGAGGAATTGTACGGAGCATTCACGGTTTACCCAATTTTTCCGAGCCACTCCTCAATCATCATTCACTTCGTGGATATGGCGTGATTTTTTTATTCTTTGCTTTCAGCGGGCTGTTTCTCTCATCGCAGCGCCGTCAACGCCTGCATCGCATTTTCTACGACACGAACTCCTTAACGCTATCGCGTTAACTTTTCCAAAGTCTATTCTCGCTGTTCTTGGTTGATATGTACTGTGAATTACCTGTGCGCATACCCGTATACCTCCGGCCGTGTTATGCAGGTATTGCCACACGTGACTGGTGGAAAAGGTTTCATGACGTACGCGACAGGCAAGTCATGTCATTCCTGTTGTTACCTGTGCATCGTCTTCGTCATGCGCTCATGTCCTCCTATGCCAAGTTTGGTATCACCAAGCTAAGGAGACGGCCACGAGGCGGCCAGGCGGCGGCTAGGTATATAGATGGACAGGTATAGAAACAGTCAAAGTGACTTTGGTTCGCTAAGAAATGCTTCGCATTTAAAAGTTATAGTCCTGCATCACGATGCTCCAGCATCTTGGCCACAGCTGCGTGCCTCATCACGTGGAACCTATCGCCTTTCCAAATGTCCCCGCGAGCAGTCAGGTGGGTTTCCACAATGCTGTCACAGTGTCCTCTAGCCGCCATTTTGTGTTACAACTTTTCACCACTCAATTTCACTGTCCCAGTTATCACTGAGACAGTATCATTGCCTGAGCTCCTGTTGGGTCAATTACGTGTATGAGCGACAGGGACGTAGCCAGGGGGGGGGGTTCAAACCCCCCGAAATTTTTCAGTTTTGCTTGCCTATATATACACGCGCACATACAAACGCACGCACGAACATACATAAAGTATGGTAGAACACCCCCCCCCCCCCCCCCCACCGAAAAAAAATTTCTGTCTACGCCCCTGATGAGCGACCACATGACGGTATTCAATGCCAATGGCTTTGGATGATGATGCTGTTCTTCACCTACTTGCACTGTAGCGTTACCATGTACGGTAGCCTAACGGCCATGGTGTCGCGCTGCCAAACACGAGGTCGCGGGTTCGACTGCCTGCCTGCTACGGAGGCCGCATTTCGATGGAGTACTAATGCATTAACGCTCGTGTGCTTAAATCGATTCGGAACCCCCTGCTACGGCGTGCCTGGAAATCATATCGTGTTTTCTTGGCATTTCATACCCGACATCTTAAGATATGTTTCAGCGGAAGGGGAATTTTTTAAGGGCTCGTCTTTCTTCGTTAGACACAACGTTAATTAGAACTAAAAGAGCATCGGACGCGTTATTCCAAGGTTGCAGGTTCGGTCCCTGCCGGCGGCAAGTTTTCTTTTCGTTCTCTTTAATTTCTTCTTATTTATATCAAAATTACTACAAATAACGTCCCTTATACTCCCTTGGCTTGATTATGTGTTCTAATTAGCGTTGTGTCTATGATATGTTTCGGTGCGCTACCATTTCATAGCTCCTTAATTGAATAATCCAGTGACGCAGATGTGCGGTCGCTCCATCGAAGCAAATAGAAAGCATTCCAGCGAAGGGATGGCTTGCCTTCTGCGGATCTCTGATATCTCATAAATGCCAATATTGTATTTCAGGGGCCATATTGTATTGCAGGGGCGTAGCCAGAATTTTTTTTTTTTTGGAGGGAGGGGAGTTCAACTTACTTTATCTATGTTCGTGCGCGCGTTTGTAATTGTGCGTGCATATAAACGCAAGCAAAATTGAACAATTTGGGGGGGGGGGTGGGGAAACCCCCTCCCCTTGGCTACGGCCCTGTTGTATTGCCTTTGCCAGATAAAGTATTTACGTAAGAGATATACACTCGCTTGTCATGACACGCAAACGATTCAGCGTTCCGGCTAAGCAAGCCGAAAGATATTTGCTGTTTTATCATATTTTACCAAGAAAGAACGAAATAAAAATTGAGTTATAGGGTAAGTAGCACTTGGCGCCATTTCACAACGCGCACGACCGCAGCCATATGGCAGAGTATCGGACACCATCGCTGGCATCGCGGGCTTCTTGACTGTCTCCAGCTTCGTAGGCAGCCTGACCATGGCCTGGCGGGTCTGGACCGTCGGCGACTCGTCGGGCGTCGCATTCTTGCCCATGGCTACAACCATCATCTGCCTGCACGCCTGGTTTCACTACGGCCTGGCCGCCAGCAACTCCGACGTGACATGGGCGAGCGCCTGCGGTCTCGTCCTGATGGCCGTCAACGCAATCGTGCACCGCACCTTCTCTTACGACTCGGGACCCGGCACGGCACTAGTAGCGACTCTCGCACTGATGTACACTGTCTTGCCGATGATGTCTGTCGCGTGGCTGGGTAAAACTGCGCTAGTTTGCACGTTGGCTTGCAACCTGGCGCCGATCGCCCGCATCCTGACCTTCCCGTTGCCGGAGATCGGCCTTTGGACGGTGATCATCTGTGGACTGTGGGCGTCGCACGGAGCGCTAGCCCGGAACGTGCTATTGTTCGTGAGCAACTTGGTCGGCGTCGTGGTCGGCTCTGCCGAAGTCGCCTTGGGTTCGTGGATGCTGCCGCCTAATTTTTTCACCAGGAACAGCTTGTATGTACATAGCCGCTCGTCGAAATAACGTTCGCGCG
>NC_051186.1:79913984-79993092 GCF_013339695.2 Rhipicephalus sanguineus | reverse complement strand
TGAGGAAGGGAAAGGGACGCTCTAGGCTAGGATTTAGTGTAACAAAATCTGTTGATGGTATTCAATGATTCAGGCAGTGTCAGTACAGGGCCAAGAAACCGAGGGTAAGCAAATACAAGTACCTCAAGTATGGGTAAATGAGGGTGATATATACATGGAGGTACAGGAAAAGCCTTAGCAGCAAGGGTAAGAGCAATGCTGCAATAATGAAGCACAAAGTGTAATGGGGATACAATAGGTACAAGGTGCTTCGAGGTCTGTGGAAAGGTGTAATGGCTCTGGGGCTTACATTTGGGAACTCAGTGGTGTGCAGGAAGTCAGAGGTGCAGTCAGGACTGGACATGGATCAAAGGACTGTGGGACGCCTCGCATTAGGCGCTCACGGGAAGATGACAAATGAGGCTGTAAAGGTCTACATGGGATAGAAAGTTTTGAGGTGAGGGAAGCTCAGGGCAAAATGAGGTTCAAAGAGAGGCTAAGGAATATGAAAGAGAGTGGATGGGCAGAGAAGGTGTTTCGGTATTTGTATAGGAAGAGCATTGACACCAGGAGGAGAAAAAGAACTAGGAGACCCGCCAGCAAGTATGCGGCTGGCAGTGTAAGTGATATGGCAACAAGAGCATTAAGCGAAAAGTCAGAGAGGTGGAGAGGGTTTATTGGATGGCAGCAATGGAAAAAAAGCCATCTCTCAGTAACTACTGTAAGAGCAAACAAAATAAGGAGGGAGGCATTTTATGATAATTCAAGGGGAAGCGCATTACTTTTGAAGCGAGGTCAGATTGCCTTAAAATGCATAGTTATAAAGCGAGATTCTGTAAAGAAGAAGAAAAATGTACATTCTGTGGGGAAGCTAAGGAAACAACGGAGCACGTTGTGATTGAATGTGAAGATATCCACTCAGGTATATGTTTAGGCACGAGCCTACATGAAGCCTTAGGTTTTAGGGACAACAATGGAAAGCTCAACGAAAAGCCATGATAGAATAAATAAGAGACGGTTAGGAGTATCAGTGGCAGAAAAGTAGAGAGAAAGGACAAAAAGAATAGTGGGGAAAAAAGGCCATTCCGCCGTAAGGGGCAGAGAGCTGGGCTGTGAATTTGTTTTTTGTTTTTTTCTATGGTAAGGATCGGTTTAATCGAAGTAGACGGCACTAAGCCAACTTTTAATTTTTATTTTATTTTTTTCCCTTTTGTTAAGCCTAGTGGTGCACATGTTGCCGCCCCATTATAAAGGGATGCTCATAGCGTCCATCCATCGTCTTTCGAAACGACAGGCAGTTAGATGATAACCTATTTGTTCTTACTCAGCGTATAGAAATATCTAAAATTGAAAACTGGCCCTTGTACATAGCTTTTCTAGACATCACTGGGTTTGTGTTATAAAGTTAATCAGGAATTTTGTGTGAAAGAAAAACACTTTCGGTGTTGACACTCCACCCACGCCGTGACCAGATTGTGTTCAGCGCTTCTGATGGTTCCACCAACGCTGCCAGGGGTGCCACGTCAAGGAGTCCCACCCGCCCCACGAAGTTGCCACGGACCGTTCAGTGCTGTGGCACGTGATAGCTTATATTTAAGCATGAATAATGGCTGAACTGCTGCATCTGTGATTGACATCGTGTCGTTTCAATTTTCCCAATACTTTCAGCATTCACCATTGAAGACCAGCGAGAACTCTGCTTTCTCATCCCTCGAGACTCATATCGCGGAGCAGTTTACTGCAGCTTTTCACCCATATTCACTATGAGAAGCTGCGTGAAATGCCTGAATTGTTTAGTTGCTCTCTCCTCTTCCACTGTGCATAAGTTACGGCAGCAGTGGTCGGAAAGAAATTTGAGCAATTAATATATTTGGGATCTGGCAGCTGGTTTATGATAGTGAACATTATGATGATTTGTGAGAATGTCCAGTTTACCAGCAGCTACTTGCTTATGGTGGCATCAGTGGTGGATGACAGGTAACAGTTTCAACGAAATGCAGGTGCGCACTTGAAAAAGGAAAAAGAAACTGAGACTTTGACATCCATTCAGAACACAGTGCATGAATGTACCCTTCCTCATTTCAATGGATGTTTATTGCAGTTTTTGGTTGTTTTTGCAGCATTGTTGCATCTTGCATGTCTGCAATAACGAGTGCTTTAAAGGGACACTAAAGAGCAAAACTATTTTTCTCGCATTAGTAGTCTTCCACGATACCAAAAACACAATGCTTGCTGCGAGAAGACGCTTAATAAGCGAGAAAACGCGCAAAAAGAAAATATAGGTGGCCACGCCACCTTGAATTCCCACACCATTTGCCGTGACGTCACATATTTTTTGACGGTGCCTGCTTGGGCCTACGTAGTTCCTAATCGGTTAAATCGAAGTAAATTGTCCTCTGAGGAGGCCAGAGACTTCAAATACGAGTTTTGTGGAAATTTCGTCAAGCCAGTGGCGCCAAAATACGTTAAATACTCTTGAAACCTTTTACGTCACGAATTACAAAGTTCGGCGTGAAATTTAAAAATGAAACTTTCAACTTGGTTTTCTCCTCTAATAATAAACGTATGGTGGTGAAATAACTACACAAGAGTTCTCCGAGCATGCTTTAACAATCTAAACCAATTCATTGTTTCTCTTTAGTGTCCCTTTAAGTGAATTTAAAATTTATGTATATGGTGAGGTAGGTAGTTACGAAGTTATGTATACGGTGAGGTAGAAAGATCTGTATACAGTGAGGTAGGTAGTTTGAAGAAAGTAAGGTTCTGTGCCATAGCACCTTACAGAAGACCGTTGAGTGACAGAGCCGTGATGTCATCCACCGGGCAACTGCGGCTCATGTCCACTAGCAGGTGAAACTGTTTCAAGAAATTAGCCCTTCAAATGGCATTGCAGATCTCTGCTATCCGGAATAGCCTTTGAAACCTTAAGGCCGAGACTGATGGTAAGAGACTTGTGTCTGTAGTTTGCAATGACTGAAGTGTTATAGCCTATATGGGGGTCGACTTGCTGCAGGAGATGCAGGTTAGCTTCGGACACAGGAGTTATGCTGATCTCTGCACCAGTGATCACCAACAAACCAGTCCTGTGAGTGTGTTGACGACACAGAAGGGCAGCTTGATGAGTGGCCTTGCTCACCTGCCATGGTTATTAATGACCGGCTGGAGTGTTTCCACTGCGCCACAAACAGGGTGATACACATTAATGAGCAGTGGCGCAAAAACATTAGGAGTAGTAGCACAGGCTCTGTGATGAGAAAACTGCACACAGGTTGTTGAAATACTCGTCACATATAAGGTTGTGTGAGGTGCTGATGCGTTTGACAGAATCGACTTGAAGTTGGGAGTGTTCCAAATTTTTAATGCAGTTAGGCTACTTGAGATGCAAGCTCTTGTACTCAGGCACGTAGGAAGGGGGGGGGGGACCCCCCCCCGAAATTCGTCCGGCTTCTATACTCCCGGAAACTTTTGTTTATTTTTGACATGGAAATACTTTTTTTTCGGACAGTTAGGCCTTGGGCCCCCCCCCCTCGAAAAAAGATCCTGGCTACGTGCTGTCTTGTATGGTTTACAAGGGAAATTAGCTTCAGGAACTGTAAATGTACGGGCAATGTTGATGACTGTCAAAGCAACCCTCCGTTATATCGTCAGCCTATTCGGCAAGGACTTACGCTGAACTGTGACAAGAGCCACTTGTACACTGGCCAAAGACACTGTAGAAACAACTACGCAATGCAGCCGTATCCAGGGGATTTAGTTACGTCACCAAGCAGGTGCTGAAGGTGACGTAGAAACGGGTTGGACGTCTGTTGCCGAGCTCGTCGTTGTTCAAGAGCTGCTGTATACGACGATGTGCAGGCAGAACGAGACGGCGAAGAAAAGTTTCTTTGATAATGTGTCTGGAGTTTCGTTACGTGTCTGTATGAGAATGCCATGTACCACAACCATTGCCTGTAGTGGCAATGCTTCAAGCGGTATCTCATACTTGCAAACGTCTGAAGTGGTGCGATGAGTGCAGAACTTGTTGTCAGCTTGAATTAACCATAATGTGGGACTGGCAAACCACAGCTGCAATTGGTGTTATGGTGGTGGCAGCTCCTGTAACACTCTTGGAAGGCACCTGGTTGGTTGCAAAAGTAATAGAAGCAGAGTTGAGGTGGCCTGGAGTCTCGTGTTGATCGTCAGAATGTTGTGTTTGTTGCCAAGTCACGATTAACTGTGCAACCACCAAACACAGTTTAAAAAACTGGGGCTTTATGTTCAGCACCCACAAGAATCCATTTGCTTGATACACTCCATCATTCAACCTCTTCCTCATCCTCTTTGAACAGCCTCCACTATTGGCTCGTGAGCTTTACCGTTGACACTCTGGAAGAAGCAAGGCTTGACACATTCTAAGAAAAAAAGAAAACACATGCAAACTTTGAAGGTCAACTTGCATTTTTTTATAGCACAGCATGACTAAAAGTTGTGACATACACACAGCCTAGAAGCCAACTGTACATCTGCCAGCACCACGTATGACGAGCTCATGGCTACCTTTCACGCACGCAAACATCCACTCTGTTCACCTTCACGTCTGCACATAATGCTTATTTGCACGAAACCCTGACGCCCAACACATCTGACAAGCTCAAAGGTGCCTCTCACACTCTTGATGCACGCACATGCAGTCTTTCATCATATCTGCACATAATATCTATTTGCACTTTCCACTTACTACATGACACTACCAGTGTCACCAAAAATGGAGGGGCCGAGACCAAGCTGGACTTACAGCACATTGAGAGTAAGGTGCGATAAATTTGTCATTGTTGTGATGAAAATTCGGAAGTTTGTGCAAGGTGATTAAGGCTGCTAAGGTATGTTGCGCCCGTGGACGAGTTTCGGGGAAGGGTGGGGTGAGCACCTTCCTTGCCTCCTTTTAAGTGACCTCTCTCTGTGTGTTGAGATGTCTTGCATGCGTCACTTTATCATTGTAGTTCATACAGACTGTCCATTTTTCCTCGTGTTTAAAACTCATCTAAAACGTTTTCTTTCTTTTTCATAGTGGAGTGGGTGAGAGGAGCTTAAGTTTTTTTTAGTAACACACCGTGTCAAGTGGGCAAGTGAAGTGTGTTTACGGGGAGTACCCTTTTTTGTTTGAAGTGTGCTTTACCAAATCAAAACGCAAGCAGTGTCACTTGCAGAAGAGTATACTCCGGCCTGAGTGCATTCTGTGAACACCACTTGGCTGCATCTCGGCCGGTATTGAGTTGGAATACTTTTATAAAGACAAACTGCGTTTTCAGTGAGAACAACAGTGGCATTATTTTAGATTGAATTACAAAAAATAATACCTAAGTTATGTTTTACATGACACACCACGAGTTACCATTTTTTGTGTCTGCCAGTGACAACTGCATTATTCATTCACGTTGCCTGGTTATATCTTCTATGTTTGAAACTTTTTTAGCGCGCACAAAAGATGAGGACACGGAGAGAAGGTACAGATGAGCGCTTACTCACAACTGATTTATTTTTTGAAAGGGACTAAACATAAAGAAACCTTTTCGCACTTATCCGATCATTGTAAATCATGTCATTGTAATCCTGTTTCAGTGACACAGACATTTTTTTCACTCATAGTGATAAACTTACACGTGAAGTCACGGAAGCTTTCCATATAAGTAGGTGTGCGAAGAAGTGTATCAGTCATACATCGGTGGCGCTTACTGATAAAGAAATGTCTTTTTTGAACTGTGGTTAACTTGTTGTATTCTGCTAATGTGCCTAAGCGCTCGGTTGTACCTTCTTTCTGTGTCCTCGTCTTTTGTGCGCGCTCAAAAATTTTCAAACATGAATTCATACCAACTCACCCAGCTATCACTTTTATTACATCTTCTAGTTCGGCCTGTGTTGTACCGACCGCATGACAATAGAATACGATAGACCACCCCCACGGCACATCTGACGAAGTTATCTTGCGATTTGTATCACGCACAGTTTTTTTTTTTTTTTTTTTGTTCTCGTTGGATTGGTTGCCTTAGACAACGTGCGTAGCTTATTTGAGGCTGAAAAAATCATCCGTACTATCTTCTTCAGACTATGTGATAGCTGGTATATGTACGGAATCACTGAGGTTTTTACGTGGTCACAAGCCACTAGCTCTTGCATTCTCACGGGGGCATTTTTGCGACTGTTCCTGTCTGAGCAGCTTTGCGGCCATTGCACACCAAGACATGGTTAGGATAATCAGCATCTTACAGACACCCGGACTGTTCTCGGAAACTGGGTTTCATAGGTGCGGGCATGATTAATGTTGCGCTTCAGGCTGGGCGGGGCCTCTCCGGACTTCCGAAGTTGTACCCGACTACAGGGAATATGCCGTGTTCGAACACGACACTGATGAAACTACCGTGAACGTCAGAGGTAGCCGGAACAGCAAGCTATAAATTAAATACGGATATTCTGTCTAGACTGGAACTTGTGTTTGTTAAAAATGTAAATTAGGGCAGCTTCGCAATAGTGGTGTCAAACCTGAGGTAAGTGCAGAGCTGTGCAGCCTGCCTTAATTGTTTCTCTTTATTTTGTCTTTCTGCCTTCCTCTCTTTGTCTCGGTTTTCTCTATCTCTTTTCTCTCTGTTTATTTATTTTCTGTCTATTTCTTCCTCGACTACTTTGATTCTTTCCCTTTTCTGTCTTGATCTCTCTTTTTTCTGTGTCTATTTCTTCCTAAATCTTTATCTCCCTGTCTGTTTCTGTCCTCGTGTTTCTATCTTTTTCTGGCTTTCTTTCCTTCTACCTCTATTTCTCTTTCTTTCTGACTCTCGCGCTCTCTCTGTACTCGTTCTCCCGACGATGAGCGTTATTCCTGCATCCCACGTCGCACAAAATTTTGAAAGGAATTTTTTGATAAAAATATCTCGTGTGAGTCATACCTTTCAATAAAAATGTTCTTACTGAATTTGAATCAGTGATAACTCGTACGTGAAGGTATGAGATCAAAATGCATATCGTAGAGCACCGATTATGCGAGATATTGGCGTTAAGTGCATTGACATCCTGATCGAAAAAGCTAATTATATGCTAACAGACTCATGAGTCGACTCACTCAGACTCAGATCGAGCCGCGAGTCTGAGTGAGTCCGAGTAAGTAATATTTAGGTGAATCTGAGTCCGAGTGAGTCCGGTCGAGAAAATTTTTATTGAGTCTGAGTCCGAGTGAGCCCTAAGGGCAAAATATACAGTAGAACCCCGCTGATACGTTTTTGAAGGGACCGTAGGAAATAAACGTAAGAGACGGGAACGTAAGAGCCGAAAAACAGGAAAAACGGCAAAATATTTAGTGGTACAGAATTTTATTTCAATCTTACGAGCAGCACGAAAATTGGCGCGCTCAGCCGCGATCTAGTCGATGGATAGAAACGCGGAGCTTAGGACGGCCTCATCCACAGAAATGTAATCAACGTATGTGATTTTTTTAACACCAACAGCTGTAGGTATGAAAGAACTAAGCACACGCAATCACGACCGGCGCGGCGAGTCCGACCGCGAACCGCACGCACGACCATGCGAGCTCCAACCAGCTCGAACTCCTCCCGTTCTCCGACAATAACGATGATGATGAGTCTACGCCAACGCGATGGCAGAAGTGATTGCCAATCTCGAAGGCTTTGCTTTCGCAAGCAATTACGTCATACACGCCATGTTTGTGCAATGCAAATCTCAGAGGCTATGCTTTTGTCAATAGTAAATGCCAATCTCGAAGGCCTTGCTTACGCGAGCAGTTACGTCATAGACGCCATGTTTGCAATTTGAATCTCGAAGGCCATGCTTTTGTTTGCATCAATTGAAAGATTCTGTTGTTTGCGCCTCTCATGCGGCTAATATTACGGTCAAACGAGGCCAAGCTGCGTGAAAATGCGCCATGGCCGCTCTCTTTGGTAGTCACTCGGTCGGCTCCGGGCGCACTTCGCGACGTATCATACGGGAACGGTCCGACAGTTACGACGTAACAGCGGGGTTCCCAATACATTGTATCCTATGGGAGCTATGCCGGGACCGGCGGAAAACGACGTAACAGCCGGGAAAACGCACGTAACAGCGGGGTTCTACTGAGTGAGTCTATGAGTGAGTCTATGAGTGAGTTCTGTGAGTGAGTCTGAGTGAGCTTCACATTTTTTGCTGACCTATGGTTCTGGGAGCGAAGCAGAAGATCAAGAAGAGGACGAAGAGAGCGCATGACGGTTCATGATAATCATAGTTTTTGTTGTTTTTTTTTTCGCTCTGCACGGACTAACCGTCGGCTTTAACGCCGTCGCTGTTAAAAAAAATTCTTCGCCGTCACTGCCACGTGACATTATACACCAGCCACCATGCACAACAGTGTCTGTTGGCTGAGAAAAGCGCTTCCGCTGAGATAACTAAGTTGCCATTGCTAACACTCCGCTCAGTCTCGCGCACAAGTGCTATAACAACTAAGATGTTGGCAGCATGGTGAATGATTGTAAGCGAGCGCGATTTAATAAATTTTTGTTTCCGGGAAGCGGCTGACCTGAAGTTCTTTTGTAAAAATGCGCCTTTCTAGCAGCGTTGAAGCTTGTCTATGAAGTCGAGGGAATCTACGTAGACTGTCTTGTTTCCTTGTCGACTAATCTACTCAACGAAATGCACGAAAACTGCTCGACGCGAGAATGAGAAACTGCAATCTTGACCTTTGGCTCTGCGTACTTCTTGCCTCTTGCTATACGTATTTCTCGAATTGTTGACTCATACGTCTATAATTACAGAAAAATTACGCAAGCTTGCCAAAGGTACGAGTGTCGTTCGATGTTTAGCCTCCCAGAGACTTATACTGATGATCACGATGGTGAAATATGTAACAGGCAATGACAGTTTATAAATTGTTAGTTGTAATAGTAAGGCTTGAGATACATATGCCCACGAAGTGCTTCTTTACTGTTAAAACAATGCTTGTCAATGCAGCACCAGTCGCCTTATTGTTCTGGTGGTCATTTGCAGAGGGGCCAAGCATTAAGCTTTTAAATGTCACCACTGGCGAAAACAAAGTATATCTGTGAATAGGTCTGGTGCACTTTCGAATTCTCTTCCTCATGGTGGCCGCTATTTGTCGTTGCAGGAAACCGTCCATCATGTCCATCATCATCCGACTGCAGAACCTGCCCTGGGTGGCAAACTCGCTGGACATTCGTCGTTACTTCCAGGGCCTCAACATTCCCGAGGGTGGCGTGCACATCGTGGGTGGTGAGAAGGGCGACGCGTTCATCGCCTTCAGCAGCGACGAAGATGCGCGCCAGGCCATGGAGCGTGACGGTGGCAAACTCAAGGAGGTCCGCGTCAAGCTTCTGCTCAGTTCGCGCGCCGAGATGCAGCGCGTTATCGACCAGGCGCGCGCTCAGCACGCGGCGCCTCCGCCCGTCAAGAAAGAGGAGCAGCGCCGTCGCCCTAGTCCTGACGACCGCTCTCGAAGACCACCGCGGGACCGTTCACCGAGGCGTCGGTCGTCACGACGGGACCGCAGCCACAGTCGCACACCGCCGCACCGAAGGGACAAGGACCGATCGCGAACTTCGCGCCCTGATGATCGCGGCCGAAGCTTTGACGAATCCTCAAAGGTGTCAAATGGACAGGCGTCTGAGCGCAAGGGCTCGGATGAAAAGCCACCACACTCAGATCAAAGCAAAATGGCGCCGCCCGTCTTCCAAGCAACACAGCAGCAAAGTGACGTCGGCTCGGCACCTGTGAACATGGCTTGTCCACCCGCACCGCTTCCGAACTTTACGAATTTCAACCTGCCGCCTGTTGGCTTGCTGAACAACTTATCAGGCCTTGCAGCTAATTTGATGAGCGGCTTGATGGGCACTGCAGGCGGTGGCATGATGGGTACCATGGCAGGCAACATGGGTGAAGGCGTGCCTGTCAACGTGGCTAGAAATCATCCCAGTGGTGTCTTCGCTCCAATCGGTAGTAGCTTGTCGGGCAGCATGGCTGCCAGAATGGCCGTAGGAATGCCTGCGAGTGTCACGGGTGGAATGCCAGCTACTGTTCCCGATAGTTTGGCTGCCAACATAACTGGGAGCATGCCTGGCCAACTGGATGGCATGCCAGGCGCAGCCAGTGGGATGGGCGACAAAGTGAGCGGCGGAATGGCTGGGCCGATGCCTGGCAACATGGCTGCCACCATGCCAGGTGCTTTTGGCACGGTGGACGCAATGGGCGTGCCCAACATGGAAAGCATGGGAAACACGGCTCGCGGCTTTTTCGATCGACGTTTGCACGACGGTGCCAAAGCTGCCCGAAAGAACGACGGAGTGCCCTCTGGTGGAGCGTGCGACGCGTCCCTTAACGCGAAGGACAGTTGTTGCGTCGAACTGCGTGGTCTTAACGGAGCACCAACCCCGCGAGATGTGAAAGACCTTTTTCGAGGACTGCGTATATTCAGCGGCTGTATTCGCGTGTCCACTTCGGAAAACGGCATGAAGAGCGTTGTGGTGCGTTTTGCCAATAAGTTGGAAGCTCGTGAGGCAATTCAGGGTGATTACAAAATACTGCGTGGAGATCCTATTCAGGTACTACCTTTTCCTGAGGAACTTTTCGAGCGAACTGAATTGCTTGTCTCGCCCACCGCGGTTCCACCTAATCAGAGTCGAACCCGCGTATCTGACATGGTGGTGGTAATGAATGGTCTTCCTTACAATACCAGTGAGCAAGACGTTCTGCAGTTTTTCTCAGGGCTCAATGTTCTGGACATCTTAGTGGAACATGATCGTAGCGGTCGTGCGACGGGCATGGCCTTCGTGGAGTTCGGTGACAGGAGAGACTTCGAAACTGCTATGAATATGCAGGGACGCAAGATCGGCCATCGCTACATCGAACTTTCTGTCGGCACTCGCGACGCGATGCATGCGGCGCGAGATGGCGGTAATATCCCGACAGGTGGCATGTCGCTGAGTCGGCGAGATGAGGAGCCGCCTCCGATGCATGGAGTGCGCCCTGATCACGCTGCTGGTCACAGATCGCAGCAAGGGATGGAGCCCGCGTCCCACAGGGCTGGCCGCCCGCTCGTACCACCTGGGCACACTTGCATTTCAATGCTTGGATTGCCAAACACGGTGACCGACAGGGACATCGCTGACTTCTTCAACGCCCAAGGTGTCGTGCCCCGAGCCATTCATATAATGCTCGGGGCAAGTGGTGTGCCGACTGGTCACGCATTTGCCGAGTTCGCGACTCACGCTGACTGCGAGAGTGCATTCATGCAAGACGGTGCGCATCTCGGGTCACACGCGATAGCGCTCAAGACGATACCGTACAGCGAAGTGGCGCAAGCAATTGGAGTGCACCACCGTCCCGACGGTAGGCCAGACAATCGCCATGACAACCACTTCGAAGGTGGTCGGCCGGAACAGCCGGTTATGCGGCCAGAATTAGGACCGCCAGGGCCGCGTGACCGCGGTGGTCCGCCTAAGCGGCCGCTGCTCGAGCACTCTTCGCGGCCGCCTCTGTTTCCGGAGGGCGGGCCCCGTCGTGGTCCTCTCTTCCCAGATCACGGAAGGACCGCTTCCTGACCGCGGAGGGCCCCTTCTTGATCGTGGAGGGCTCATTCCTGATCCCGGAGGACCTTTTCCTGATCGTGGGGGACCCCATTTTGAGCGTGGAGGGCCACTCCTCAGGGCACCGCATCACGAGGTGCCGCCGTCACGCGGCATGGACAACTTTGGCAAGCCCCGATGCGTCCTCACCGCTACGAACATCCCGTTTCGTGCTGGTGCCGAGGACATCATAAACTTCTTTCAGGGCTTCGAATTGACCAAAGAGGATGTCATGCGGCGATTCGGCGACCGCGGCGAGGTGACTGGTGACGCGCGGATTGCCTTTCGGACACCGCGAGACGCGCAAATAGCGCTCGAAAAATTCAACAACCGACTAATGCTAGGCCGAGTAATTACACTGGCCATACTGTAGACTCATTCCACTCCTCATCATTCACTATGCAGTCTCGTTTTCATTTGTGAGATAAGCAGTGCAGTGGTCTAGAGTGTGTTACGCGAGCTTCACCATTGCACGTAAACCACCATGAAGAATTCAACTCCATGTATTGGCTATCATGTATAATCATTCATTAAATATCACTTTGTTGTTCACTGCATCTTGTTCACGCCTGCGCTGTAACTACCTCAAGTTTATGCAAACGCATCCTCGCAAGCAAAGTCACGATGGCTGTAATAATGCGCGTTTCTATTTTTCGTACGAAATTTAGCTATTCGCATTTAATGCGTATTTATGACAGCATACATTAAACACGTAGCGATAACGATTTTTCCACCAGCTGCACGTGCACTAAATTATTGATATTCCACCTGAGAAAATTACTAAATTGTTTTATTATGTAGTGTACAATATTAGAGCCGCAGTCTTTATTGTTAGTTTAATTTGTCAAGTGGCGTATCAACTAGTTCGCGGGCCATTAGTCGACACGGCCACAACAAGGAACGACGGAAAACACGACGACACGCAAAATTACAACGCCCGGAAATAACAGCCAGCGGCTCGGAAAGAAGTTGTAATTCTGCGCCATTTGTTTTTAAAGGGGTACTGACACAAAAAATTTTGGCCTGCAATGTGTTGCTGGGGGCCTGTTAGTCATACCACGGCACATCGTTTGCTGCAGCGCACGACAGATAACTAATTACAGGCTCCTCATTATCGACCAGTGTCAGTTTCGGTTTCAAAAACGACAAGCTTCCGGGTACAACTATCACCACCTAGCGGGTGCAGCGCTCGATAACGTCAGCACACAGAACTGTGACGCACTTCCGCGCGTTTCACACGCAGCGATTTTGCTCCAAGAGCGGAGCGGCTGCCGTCGCGGGAGCCCAAAAACAGGTTTTAAGGGCGACCAAAGGACGCTGCGATCATCTTCGCAACATTTGGAAAAATTCGCTAGCGGCAGAGCGTCTGCCCAAGGTCAACCAATGGGGGAGCAGTGACGCGGGGAGCACGTGACTGTAGGGATGGAGACGAGAGCAGCCGCGCGCGCCGGGAGGAACTCGCTCCGACTCGGTTTCCTAGCAGACGACATTCGCTGCAACGAGCTGGCAGTTTAGAAAACGCCGCGTTCTTTTCCTTTTGTTGTTCTCTACTGCGCTTCCATCAAAGCAGACAATTCGTTTGCACGTGTCATTTTGTTCTTTTGTATTTTTATCTAATCGTGACACCAACATAGGTCCGGACAGGGGGACCTACGACACTCCGCACTTGTTCGCAGCAGATGTTTCAGTTTTTTTTTTTTTTACTACTCTGGTACAGCACGTTCGAATAGTTTACTGTTTTCTTTTTCTTTTTTTAGTGGTCACGTACCCCGAAGACGACAAATGCCGCCGCCTCTTTACTGCAGAATGCCCGTAGGCAAAAAAAAGAGACGAGTTCCTTCACAAACCCTCAATGTCGTCGACTGGGCCGCTTGCATCCGCTTGCCGGCCCATACGGCGCACCAACGCCTTGCGGCATTCGAGAGCAAAAGCCACTGAAAGCCCTGTGAAAGCTTAAAACCCCAAAAACAAATTCTTTCTTTTGCTTTTCCATGGCCAAGTGTATGTGCGTGCAACATGACTTGCGTGGTAAAAAAAGAAAGCTGGAACAGAAATAAACTTGACTACTGAAGTTGTTTAATTGCACTCTGATACACTGCACATTTTCATCATTCAAGGTTTAGGCGCGTGAAAATCGACCACCGAAGTAGAAGGCTGGTGAAACTTGCAACCCAAGCGCACCAAAACAAGCGAGCCCGGAGAAAGGAAACCCGCGGATAACGGGCGCTTCCCACAACCATCACTGCGCATCGCAGAGGCGCGCGCCGCGCAAAAGCGGTGCATGTGAAACGAAGCCGCGTCCGAGCGTCCTGCTGCCGCTCGATCGCCGCGGGCCCCGCCGCTCGGTCGCTCGCATGTGAAACAGGCTGTAGGCTGCTGGACCAAGGATGCTGGACTGCTGGAGCTACTGGAGCGAACGCAGCAAGAAAACATGGCGGCTATGACGTCATCATAACTTGTTGCAGCGTGGTCACGTGAGGGAAGTAGGGGGTCTTTAAGGGTCTCTTTTGAGGGTGTCAGTAGCGCTAGGATGTCGATCGCTCACGCAAACTTCAAAATTCATTTAAAATAACTTCCAAGCTGTATTCGCTGTTGGTATTTTGCATATGATATACGCATGTTCGCCGGAATCGATCCCGCAGGCTATCTCGGCTGCGAAATATTAGGAGCTGGCTCGCCAGGTTCTTAAGCTGGGGCGAAGTCCCGCGAGACGACCGCTACAGGCGCAGCTCGCGCGAAAGAGAAGTCTTCTTCCTCTTGTTCTTCGAGCGCCTTGATGATGCCAACTGTGGCATGCGCACGCTCGCGCTAAAGAGAAGTCTTCTTCCTCTAGTGCTTCTAGCGCCTTGATGATGATGATGATATTAACGCAGGCAAAACCACATATAGCATAGCCAACTGTAGCATGCGCACGCTCGCGCGAAAGAGAATTCTTCCTCTAGCTTGGTTCTTCCAGCGCCTTGATGATGATAATAACGCAGGCAAAACCACATATAGCGTAGCAAACTGTAGCATGCGGCGCTCGCTCCACGCCGGCGCGTGCTCTAGTTTGATGGGAGACCGCTAGAGGGCCACAACTGCGCGCTTCCTCTCTCTTTCGACAGTCGTCAGTCAGTGCGCTTCGATACAATAACATGAACGAAGAAGAGAAAGCGGTGGAGCGGAGGGCTTGCAAGGCAGCAGCGTGCGGGCTCGCCGCCAAGACCATGCTGTGAGAACTCGTGAGGTCGCAGAGAGACGTCAGCGTCGTGCATACCCCGAGATACAAGCCCGCGAAGCCGAAGCAGCGCGGAAGCGGCGACAAGAGAACTTCGAAGAGGTGCGGGATGCAGCGGCCAAGCGCCAAAAGCGGTTGCTACCTGTAGTTGGTGACGCCGACGCGCGCTTCAAGCGCGATTTCCTCGACCACACGTTCGGCCACAGCTGCAAGGTCTGCGACCGCTTGTGGTTCGACAACAACCTTAGCACAATCGCTACTATAACAACGTGTCACGTCTTTATGTGACAGTAGAGGAATTGTACGGAGCATTCACGGTTTACCCAATTTTTCCGAGCCAGCTCCTCAATCATCATTCACTTCGTGGATATGGCGTGATTTTTTTATTCTTTGCTTTCAGCGGGCTGTTTCTCTCATCGACAGCGCCGTCAACGCCTGCATCGCATTTTCTACGACACGAACTCCTTAACGCTATCGCGTTAACTTTTCCAAAGTCTATTCTCGCTGTTCTTGGGTTGATATGTACTGTGAATTACCTGTGGCGCATACCCGTATACCTCCGGCCGTGTTATGCAGGTATGTGCCACACGTGACTGGTGGAAAAGGTTTCATGACGTACGCGACAGGCAAGTCATGTCATTCCTGTTGTTACCTGTGCATCGTCTTCGTCATGCGCTCATGTCCTCCTATGCCAAGTTTGGTATCACCAAGCTAAGGAGACGGCCACGAGGGCGGCCAGGCGGCGGCTAGGTATATAGATGGACAGGTAGATAGAAACAGTCAAAGTGACTTTGGTTCGCTAAGAAATGCTTCGCATTTAAAAGTTATAGTCCTGCATCACGATGCTCCAGCATCTTGGCCACAGCTGCGTGCCTCATCACGTGGAACCTATCGCCTTTCCAAATGTCCCGCGAGCAGTCAGGTGTGTTTTCCACAATGCTGTCACAGTGTCCTCTAGCCGCCGATTTATGTTACAATTTTCACCACTCAATTTTCACTGTCCCAGTTATCACTGAGACAGTATCATTGCCTGAGCTCCTGTTGGGTCAATTACGTGTATGAGCGACAGGGACGTAGCCAGGGGGGGGGGGGTTCAAACCCCCCCGAAATTTTTCAGTTTTGCTTGCCTATATATACACGCGCACATACAAACGCACGCACGAACATACATAAAGTATGGTAGAACACCCCCCCCCCCCCCCCCCCCACCGAAAAAAAATTTCTGTCTACGCCCCTGATGAGCGACCACATGACGGTATTCAATGCCAATGGCTTTGGATGATGATGCTGTTCTTCACCTACTTGCACTGTAGCGTTACCATGTACGGTAGCCTAACGGCCATGGTGTCGCGCTGCCAAACACGAGGTCGCGGGTTCGACTGCCTGCCTGCTACGGAGGCCGCATTTCGATGGAGTACTAATGCATTAACGCTCGTGTGCTTAAATCGATTCGGAACCCCCTGCTACGGCGTGCCTGGAAATCATATCGTGTTTTCTTGGCATTTCATACCCGACATCTTAAGATATGTTTCAGCGGAAGGGGAATTTTTTAAGGGCTCGTCTTTCTTCGTTAGACACAACGTTAATTAGAACTAAAAGAGCATCGGACGCGTTATTCCAAGGTTGCAGGTTCGGTCCCTGCCGGCGGCAAGTTTTCTTTTCGTTCTCTTTAATTTCTTCTTATTTATATCAAAATTACTACAAATAACGTCCCTTATACTCCCCTTGGCTTGATTATGTGTTCTAATTAGCGTTGTGTCTATGATATGTTTCGGTGCGCTACCATTTCATAGCTCCTTAATTGAATAATCCAGTGACGCAGATGTGCGGTCGCTCCATCGAAGCAAATAGAAAGCATTCCAGCGAAGGGATGGCTTGCCTTCTGCGGATCTCTGATATCTCATAAATGCCAATATTGTATTTCAGGGGCCAATATTGTATTGCAGGGGCGTAGCCAGAATTTTTTTTTTTTTTTTTTGGAGGGAGGGGAGTTCAACTTACTTTATCTATGTTCGTGCGCGCGTTTGTAATTGTGCGTGCATATATACGCAAGCAAAATTGAAAAATTTCGGGGGGGGGGGGGTGAACCCCCCTCCCCTTGGCTACGGCCCTGTTGTATTGCCTTTGCCAGATAAAGTATTTAACGTAAGAGATATACACTCGCTTGTCATGACACGCAAACGATTCAGCGTTCCGGCTAAGCAAGCCGAAAGATATTTGCTGTTTTATCATATTTTACCAAGAAAGAACGAAATAAAAATTGAGTTATAGGGTAAGTAGCACTTGGCGCCATTTCACAACGCGCACGACCGCAGCCATATGGCAGAGTATCGGGACACCATCGCTGGCATCGCGGGCTTCTTGACTGTCTCCAGCTTCGTAGGCAGCCTGACCATGGCCTGGCGGGTCTGGACCGTCGGCGACTCGTCGGGCGTCGCATTCTTGCCCATGGCTACAACCATCATCTGCCTGCACGCCTGGTTTCACTACGGCCTGGCCGCCAGCAACTCCGACGTGACATGGGCGAGCGCCTGCGGTCTCGTCCTGATGGCCGTCAACGCAATCGTGCACCGCACCTTCTCTTACGACTCGGGACCCGGCACGGCACTAGTAGCGACTCTCGCACTGATGTACACTGTCTTGCCGATGATGTCTGTCGCGTGGCTGGGTAAAACTGCGCTAGTTTGCACGTTGGCTTGCAACCTGGCGCCGATCGCCCGCATCCTGACCTTCCCGTTGCCGGAGATCGGCCTTTGGACGGTGATCATCTGTGGACTGTGGGCGTCGCACGGAGCGCTAGCCCGGAACGTGCTATTGTTCGTGAGCAACTTGGTCGGCGTCGTGGTCGGCTCTGCCGAAGTCGCCTTGGGTTCGTGGATGCTGCCGCCTAATTCTTTTCACCAGGAACAGCTTGTATGTACATAGCCGCTCGTCGAAATAACGTTCGCGCGTATGCTTGCGTTGGTCCAAATCGCTATTCTCAGCTCTCGCCATGAGCTGTACCAAGTCTCGCATTCCACAATCGGTACAGTTAATACTCCTTTATATGTTACTTTTTTATTCTTGACGACCACTGTATACCGTTGGCGACATTTTTAGTATAAACAAAAGTCTTCTATATCATCGATGTGTCTCGATGCATAATTCTGCCCTTTGTGCATCTCTGATGTCTTATCAAGGCCCGTGTAGCTATGTCTCTGCCACGCACAGTACGTAAGGCATGAGTTATATATTAGTGCGATAGCGTTAAAGAGTTCGTTTCGCAGAAATTCCGGTGTCGGCGTTGTTAGTTGTGAGCGAAAAAACGGCGTTGCCCGTGAGCGAAAATTCAACATAGATGTAAATGAATCAATAATAAAAATATTCGGTTCGAGTGAGAATCGAACCCAGTCCTTCCAGCTGCGTGGCAAGCACGTGTTCTACCACAGAGCCACGCCATTGCTTAGAACTGTTTCTGAAAAAAAAAAAAAACTACGAATTTAACACAGGTATGTTGCGTGTCAGAAGCGTGGAATGCGTAGAACCAACCAACCAACTTGCAGTGCAAGAAGTTTTAGGCGTCCAATGTAAGTCACACCGATATATGCTCCTTTCCTTGCGTCATGGCTGAGGTGACCGCGGAGAAGTGAAGCCAGGCTAGCGATTGAGAAGATGATGCGAACGAGGCCCGATTACGTTATCGCGTTCTACTCTTGAAGGCGAAGCTCAAGCGTCCTTCAACTCTCTGTCTCGTCATGACATGCAAGCGATACTGCTCACCGGATGGACAAAGTAAACAGCTGTAAGAGTTTACTGCATTACTGTGTCCTCCTTTATCGCGTGTGATACGTGAAACATTCTACTGGAGTAGACTCGTCGTGGCCGCAAAACAATCGAAAAGATCTCTGCTGTCTCATAATTCTTGCGATAAAACAATGAAATAAATACCTAGTTAAAGCGGAGCACGACGCACTCGACGTGATTTCACAACACACAGGCCCGCAGCCATGGAAGCAAGTCTAGTGCAGCAAAAACAAACCGGTTTTGCAGCAAAACCGGTTATCCGGTTGTTCGATTCATTAATTATTCCATTTCGAAAACCGCATAACCGGAGTGACCGGATATTTGGTTGGGTATTCGCGTAATGATATCGTGATATTCGAATAACCGGATTTTTATTCCGTAATGCCAGGGCAAATATTTGTTTCTCACGGATTCTCACAGTTGTAGGCATCATAGCAACCGCTCGTAAAAGTGTGATATCTGCTGCGGTTAGCCTTCTCACCTTTTCTTTTTTTTCTTTTGTTCCAGATTACGCCTAGATTCGGGGGCCCGGTCACGCTATCGCGTTCTAAGCGTGAAGGCGAAGCTTATTAAGCGTCCTCCAAGTTTTTTTCCAGTGCCAGCCAGTTTGATCCTCCCATAAATTAATAGAAGAACAAACATTCCTTGCAGAATAGGTCGTCACAAGCGTCGTGATTGGCGGCTATTTATTGACGTTATGAGGTACGTGTAGTATAGTATTCGTTTGCTCCATTTCGAGCCGAGTGACAAAAGTGACTGACACAAAAGAGTCACAAATAACCCTGACGGATAATATTCGAGTTGGTTGCATCATGACGTGCGATTTCCTTCCTTATTGCGATACGTTTCCATCAAAACATACATGATTTGTAAAGGTGAAAATGTGCTCACCATTACTCAGCCACTAGACGTAATCACTGTGTGACTCATTGTAAGTCACTGAGGTCCTATTTCAACACAATATCACTCTCACGTTTCATCAACCCGCTTCTCATTCACGCATGCACTTTGTTTTCTAAACTGCTGACATTCATATAGAACGAAATGTCTTCCTCGGGGTAATATCATTGAGTCAAATGACGCACTAGTGGTTCATTTGTCGTCATCACGCTTCTCAACTACGCAACCTGCCGACATGTATATATGTCTTTCAAGGGGTAATTACATGATCAGTATTACAATACAATGCCAATCACGTTGTCACTAGCGACTCACGTGAATCCACCACTCTTCTCTGTCATGAATGCGCAATCGCAACCTGCTCAGCGAGGCTCCCGAAGACCGAGAGTGGGCCGTACAGCGGGCCAGGGCCGTCGCCGAGGACCTCGGTATTAAAATGTTCGTCGAACGGTGGATCCCTAGCAGCCTAGCCTCGGGCACAATAACAACCGTTGGGCAAATAAAGTTTATTCAACTCGACTCAACCTGCCGACATGCATATCAAACGAAATGTATTTCAAGGCGTACTAACCTGATCGCCATTATTATGTCAAGTGACGTTGTTATCACTAATGACTCACATGACGTCACCACGCTTGACGACCATGAAGGCATGCACTATCGCAACCTGCCGACATGCGTATCAAACAAAATGTCTTGGTGGGGCAAATGCGCACTTTATAACAATGACGAAGAGAGTTGCGCTGAAGTAGCAATCTCCACCTTCTGAATCAGCGCCATTCGCTTTGTGATTGGTTCATTTATGGGTCATTTTGGTGGCGCTTATGACTGATGTGATTTTGAATGCTTCATACTCGTATGGTGGTTGTGGCACGTAAAACGCCAGATTTTGAGGCGTTCAATACGAATCCCTCAAATGGGGCGTTGATTGTATAAGTAAGTGAAACTGGATGCGCTGTTGTTCCATCGAGACAAAGTGAAGACACTTGCCCTCCTTCCCCCAACCAGGGGTTGGGGGGAGAGGGGTTTCACACCCCGCCCCCGAAAATTTTCAGTTTTGCTTGCGTAATATACACGCACACATACAAACGCACGCACATACATAAAGTATGATTGAACCCCCCCGAAAAAAATTTCTGGCTACGCCCCTGTCAGATACATTATGAACGTAGGCGACATAGTGTCGTGCCATTACGTGCAAATGATAGTGTGTGCCGGCTAAACAGAGATAGCAGGTGCATGCATTTACCATCTTATTATATTCACCAGTTATCGCGTACAGCCTCTGGTACAGCGCGTAACGCATGCCGCAGCAGTGTGACATCGTAATGACCTGCCCGCTGAGAAAGCAATAACATATTTGCTATCTTAGATTTTTTTGCGAAAGAAGAACTAAATAAATACCGAGCTAGGAAGGAGTAGTCGCACATAGGCGCGCATTACACAACACGCAAGACGCGCGCAGCCATGGAAGCAACTCGGGAATGGATCGGCGCCATCGCCGGCTTCGTGGGCGGCCTGTCCGTGGCTTATCAGGTCTGGCACGCCAGGAAATCGACATCGCGCTCTTGCCCCGGGGCGTGGCATAAACGCCTGGATGCTGTGCGGACGCGCCGCCGGTCGACTCCAACGTGATATGGGTAAACGCCTGCGGTCTCGCCCTGATGGCCGTTAACGCGACGGGCCCAGCTGGGGGTGTGGTCCCGACGCTCGCGCTGACCTATACTTTCCATCCATGTTTTAGGGGCGAAGCTCCTTAAGGCGGCACCCGTTCGTCCCTCGTAGTTGTCGTAGTCGTAGTGCGTAACCAGTTGTAACGCTAGTACCAGATCTTGACCTCCAAGGTGGTGCCGGTGGGAGATTTTTCCTGTGCGTTGTTGAACAATAAAAAATTCGCAGCGTGCGCGTTAACTAAAAGCCGAATTCTTCTGTCTCTGATTCCCCATTAGCAGCCATTGGCATGTTCCAGTAGGAAACGTTAGTAGAAGTAGAAGTGTAAGTGTTAGCTAAAAGCCGACTTCTTCTGTCTCTCATTCCCATTAGCAGCCATTGTTTACCTCAAAGGTAGTGCCTGGTGAGATTTCTCCTGTGCGTGATTAAACAATGAAAATTTTGTTCAAAACGCCGTTCATTGATGAAATAAACCAACGAAAGACGCCAGATGTTTTCTAAAAGCAAAACGAAAGAACGCCAGATGTTTCTAAAGCAAAACGAAACGACGCCAGCTGCTTAACGAAAAACGCCAGATGTTTTCTAAAGCAATGGTTTTCTAAACAATGAAAATTCACAGCGTACATGTAAAATTAAAGTGAGCTGCAAGTCGTCATAACTCATCGAACCTTTAGTATAAACGCGCCCGATCTCACGTCGGTGATGATGTACTGGGTAGAATTCACGGAAGGTTCACGGTTTACCGATGAACCTCCGCAGCTTCGCCCACTCATCATCATTCACTCCGTGGATATGCTGTGATTTTTTTTAGATGCGAGGCATCTCTTGCTCGGGTCTATGTCCCGCGGCGTCGGCGTCCGCACTCACACTACGCATGTGCAATCTCTCCTCCTTCCCTCTCTCCAACAGCTGCGCGTTACTCTCTCCACTTCTCTCCTACCACCTGCTTGCGCTTCTCCTGCGTTCTAGTTTCTGCTCTCGCGGCGCATGCGCTACTCTCCTCCTAGTCTCCTCTCCTTCAAGTGTGAATATAAAGCGGGTAGAGCGCTGTGCGCGTTCAGTTCAGCGCTTGCTTCGGTTCACTCCGCTTGGCTCCGTTGATGCTTCCGATGAAGTGTGATGTGGGCTCGACATGCCGAAATTTTCTCCTGCGCAACGCCGCGATGAGCGCTAGCGCATTCGCGTCCCCTCCCCCTCTCCTACGCTTCCCCCCTCTCGCGCGCCTGTCGACCGCGTTCCCCACTCGCCCTGTGAGAACGGCCAGGCTAGAGGGAAGACATGACGCGCGTAGCGTTCCTCTTCGCGTTCCACGACACGAGGTCGGTAGCACACCCGAGGTCGGTAGCATGCCCAACTAACGCCAACGGAACGCGATCGTGTAAGTGATCCGGCTTCGCATCGCCTCATGGTCCCCTTCAGCGGGAGATGGTGTAATTTTTTTAACACGAAAATGCTTTACGCCGGGGTCACCACGGCTGCACTGACGTATTTCCGTCACGGATATGGCGTTGTAAAATATATAGACTAACAGATGGCAAAGAAAAAACTAGAAGAAAAAGTTCCGTCACCGGGAGTCAAATTTACAACCTCTCGCTCGCAGCGTGCGGCTCGAAACGACTCGGCCACAGACGGCACGTTCTTCACCATACTAACGGCGAGCTATTTGTATACACCCTTTGCCAGTGGCGGTACTCAGAGAACTGTGGCACTTCAGCGTGTTTTCGTTATCACTAGCGAGATGGCGCGAAGGGATTGAAGGGCGCTTTAAAGGTCGATCGTCGCCCCACGCGTTGCGATGAGCGCGCGTCTCTGCAGGACGTGGTCGATCATGCGCGCGCGCTTATCTCGTGATGGCAGTGGTTTGTACGTCTTGTGCTCTCACCGCAAGATTGCTTTGAAGTTACAGAGAGCGCGACGGTCACTTCGCCACACTTCAGCAGCCGCTTTGGCGAAAGCAGCGCGCTGCTCACACACAAATAAGTTACAACTGTCACAGTTAGTTTGCGCTTATCCTCTGTATACTTGTGCGTGCGTTTCGTGCGTCCTCCTTTGTGTTTGAGCAGCGCGCTTTAATTAACTGTCGAGCTGAGCCAGTTAGTTCGCGCTCATCCTGTTCATGTTCTTTCCGTACGTCCTTTCTGCTTGAGCAGCGCGTTGCAAGTTTCGAGCTGCTTGTCGTTCTTCGCGTGGCAGGCGTGCGCACAGGGGGGGGGGGGGGGCGCCCCCCCCTAATCACCTAAGGGGGGGCGCAAAATCTGCCCCATACATTGGCTTAGTAGGGTGGGGGGGGGGCGCTGCGATGAAACAATTTGCCCCCCCCTTCCTGATGGGGAACCCTGCGCACGCCTATGCGTGGCATTACAATTGTAGCGAAACAATGCACAACAAACGCTCAGCTACGTCTGTGAAGACACGTTTCACCTATGACAGAGGGATCAGCCATGTTTTTCTTGTTTTTTTTTTCCGCCAGCGAGATGCGGCGCAGCCGCTTCGTTCGTTCTAGGGTGCCTCGATGTGCGCGCGCAGTTCGTTCCATTGTTCCCTTCGAGCATAGAGTTTCTTACATATGTATGAAACTCTATGCCTTCGAGTATGTGCAGTATGGGCTTCTATGGAAGCTTCGCTACCAGTTACATTTACCTTATGCGTCTGTGATGCGGGATGAGACAATTCTAATTGCTTAAAATTTGCCAAAGAGGCTGCCACAGTTAATAAGAAGCTTTTTTTAAAGCGCTGGCTAAAATTGTCAACCTTTACTGAAGGAAAAAAAAAAGATTAGTCTTCTCAAATTCATATCATCTCAAATTCAAACTAGAGTTACTGTGCCGTGGCCTCCGAGATTAGCCGGCGGCGCGCCGCCGGCTGATCTCGGAGGCCATGACTGTGCAAACTAGAGCATATACAGTAACTAATTGGATGGATGCTATGAGCGTCCCCTTTATAACGGGGCGGTGACATGTCTGCCACCATGCTCGAAGAAAAAAGAAAAACTTCCTTGTTTCATGCTGGCCTAATACCTTGTCTACATTGATTAAATCTATCTTATTATACCAAAAAAAATTATAAATTCACGGTCTATCTCTTTGCCTCTTAAGGCAGAATGACCTTATTCCCCCCCCCCCCCCCGTTATTTATTTTTGTACTTTATCTCTACTCTATTCAAACTGCCTTACAGCGCCCTCTAAATTTATTACTGCGGTTGGCGCATGAAGCCAGGCTTCTCACTGCACAAGAGGCCACAGGCGGTGCATTCAAACGAAAGAAAAGGAGGCGACAACACGAGCTACACTAACACGAGCGCGTTTCGTCTAGGTGGTCCTGACACTGGTGGCACCGCAGCGACTGCAGATAACTCGTCGAGTGAGCCCAGCGCCCGAAACCACCCACGAAATGAGCGCGCCTCTGCAGACGGTAGCCTCGGACATCCGCAGCCTCTCCTCGCAGCTGAGGACCATGTCGACGACGGGTGAGCTCCGTTGCCGTACTGTAGTTGCCGTTAATGCGGGTTTCAACTCTCTACTTGCATGTTATTGTAACCACTGCTGCAGGAATGTTTCGCATACTGTGTGAGGGGAATGCAGGGCGTCGCCCCCCATAGCGTTGCATGTTAACGGCCTCGTGGAACTTGCTTCACGCCAGCTTCATGAAGGTGCTGTCGTTTTTCGAAGTGTTTTAACGCTTAAATTCCCCCAAAATAGCGACGACGGCAGTCGCTTGGCGTGTGCAAGCCTGTTTCAGAGCACAATGTAAGCTCTTGCCTGCTTGTTGTTCTAAAGGTTGCGTCCGGAAAGGTTCCCTTGTGTTTGACGCCCAAAAGTGTCGTTTCGAAAGAAGTTATAACCACGGTTTGGTGGTTTTCCCTACGAGCTAAGCACTAAACACAGCGATTAACGCACCATTAACCTGGACTTTAGCTGCCCTCTGGGCTGTGACAAACCATTCCTTTCGACTTGGAACGGCACAAAGCTTAGCTACTACTTCGTAAGGTTTAGCAATTTGAAAAAAAAAAAGAAAAAGCGCGGCGTGCTTGGCGTGCGACAAACGCTGTTATACAGCTAGAGTTTTAAGTTGCTGCGCGGTTGTTTATCGAAATTTGTTGCTACTGCAGTCTGACTCCACAGTGGTTACTAGTACAGTGTTAATGCTCCATTTTAAGTTCTTCCACTCAGGACCAATAGAATGGTGCATTACGTATGAAAAATGTATTTATGCGATATAGATTGCATATGAAATATGCGCACTGCTTATATGTTGTAAAATGGCATGTTCATTACATGGAAGGCATTGCAGATATGTGCCTACTCGCCACAGTAGCAGCTGAGTGATCAGTTTCTGTGGCCTGTGTCCTCATAAAATTGCTTGCTTTCCGAACCAATGTGTATGTTATCTCGCCTACATAGGTCGGCAAAAAGTGTGGAGCTCACTCGCTCATGAAATATATTTTGCCTTTAGGGCTCACTCGGACTCAGACTCGCCAAATTTTTTTCTCAACCGGACTCGCCCGCCAAAATATTGCTCACTCTGACTCGGAATTGCGGGTCAATCTGAGTCTGAGTAAGTCGACTCATGGGTACATTAACGCATAATTAACTTTTTCGACCATAGTGTCAGGGCTCTGTAACATCAATATCACATATAATTGGTGCTCTACTTTCCGCGTTTTGATCGCGTACCTTCAGTAACGAGTTATCAGTGGTTACAACCCAGTAAGGACGTTTTTATTGAAAGAGATGACTCGCACGTGATGTTTTTATCAACAACCTCCCATGAAAGATTTTGCCAACGAGAGGTCAAACCCTCCTCACTCCACCCCCCTCCGTAACTCATGCCTATGATCAATAAATATTGAGGTGGTGCATGAACTTGAAGTATGTGTGAGTAGACGCAAGTATAAACGTGAGTCGTCATAAGGCTGATAGTAATGCTGAAGTTGAGTAGATAGGACCATATGTCGGAAAAAAATATGTGGAGCTCAATTCAAACTCTCTCATGAAATATCTTTTGCCCTCAGGGCACACTCGGACTCGCCAAAATTTTCCTCATCCGGACTCACTCGGACTCAGATTCGCGAAAATATTAACTCGCTCAGACTCGCGAAGTTATTACTCAGCCTGACATGCTCAGACTCGGACTGGCGGCTCAGTCTGAGTCTGAGTGAGTCGACTCACGAGTGAGTTTGCCGACTTATGCTCGTGTACAGCAAGCGCAAATGTGTGCATATATGCAAATTGACAGGACCATGTGTCGCCGAGTTGTGGGGATTACTTTGTACAAATGTGTTGCAGATGAAACGCAGCTTCGCCGCAATACCCTCAGATCGCGGACTTCAATTTGTGGTCCCAAGACTGCCTGAGCAACTACTTCTCTGCCGATGAGCATTACATCTTAACGTATGAAGCAGTGCACGGAGACAAGACTGAAAAGGAAGAAAACGATTTCACAGGACCACTGCCGCATTCGCAATGATTCCACCGGTTTTCCTGTGGAATCATGTTCTTTCTTTTGTGTCTTGTCTCCGTCCTCTGCTTCGCACATTAAGATGTACTCGCACAGACTCGCCCAAACTTTGAACTTTACTGAATGAGCACTACTTGTGCTGGCTTGTCTCGGATGACAGATCGGTGACAGAGTCTATGTTTGCACTGTCGTGCGTAGCTGATGCAACAACGCCTGATAAGCATGGAATGGTTTATAGAAGGTGTGCTTTCCTGTATGACTACGTGGCAGCTATTAGTGAGTGTAATACTCCTTGATGCTGTGTCATTACAGAGGTCGACATGTTGCACCCTATCGTGGCGAAGTCGACACTGATCCAAGGAAGGCGTCACGCACTCTCCGACATGGTCAACCACAGCTGCTCTGGCGGCGTTAGTATTTCTTTATTTTTTACCTACTGCAGAATTGGTCCAGGTAGGACAGGAACAGGAGGCAGAATGCGAATAAGTACAAAACTCAAAAGATGGTATCGCAAACAAGTTATTGTGCTCAATTGCAAAATAACACAAACTAACTGTACATTTCAAGGCTGCAGTTTACACAAAGTTGTTTAAGGTCTGTTTAATGGTTCCACCCTGATATGGTGTCTGCATATATTGTATACAGTACCGCTCCTGTGCACTGCCGTGAGACTATTGAGATGCAGATGCCTGTAGGCCTCATTACAAATTTCGATTACACGCTGGTAGATGTAAAGTGTGTGTAGGGAGGCTGTTTATCGTTGGATTTCTTTTGAAATCTCTTCATTATGCATCAGTTCAGAGGCAAATAAACTGCTTGCCTCCAGAAGGCAAGCTTCACTGCCGAACGAACACTCTTTCCTCTCCTCTCAGCTATAGTCTCCAAGTGCTCCCTACTCCCTTCTGATTGAGGTGAAGGAATGCGTCATGTTCACAGGATTAGTCCTACCTTTTGTTTTTTTTCTTCTATTTCGCTTCATGGCGCATGTGTTGCACGCTTGGCATCGAATGTAGAACGCAAGTGTAGCAGATGTTCTCTAATGCGAACATTAAAAGACCTTGAAAGTAGGCTCTTTTTTTTTTTTTTTCAGGTATTCCTGCGAATGCACTTAGCATAGTTGATTAACTTACATATTTTGGAGCTGCTTCACAAATGCTGCTTCACAAGTGCTATGAAACAGCGCTACATCTGCTCTGAATGGTCTTCCTGACTGCTCCAAACTTGCTCAAAGAGGTCTTTCTGGCTGCTCCAAGCCCGCTCCAAAAGGCATTTTTGCCTGCTCCCAAAACCTTGTACCCTGTTCTACCTCCGATAAAGCCTCCTGACTGCTGAGCATATCTGACAATCTGTATTTAAAAATTGGGATGTTCAATTCAAAGGGACCATTGAACAAAATGTTGGGAATGAAAGTTAATTAACACAAATGTGCGTACTTCAATCCCTCAGCTCTTTAATACGATGATTGGAGAGGCTCTGCTTTGCCTCCACTTGTGTGCCAGGGTCTTCTTATCGTGCCGTACAACACAGCATGATGTTGTTAGACATAGCATTGCTTGGTTTGTACAGCCACACTATGGACACAGAAACATTCAGCCTGCTTTTAGGAATTGTTGAAACTTGCTGTGAAGTTGGCCATGCAAATCATGCTTGCCACTTTTTCTTTTTTTAAGAACAAGAAGGGGTAATTGGGGGGCTTAATTGCTGGAATCGCGATGCCATGAAGCCAACAGGTAATTAATGAAGCCACAAATGCACGAGCACTTGTTCTACTTAACCTAAATTTGAAATAAAGGCAGAGTAAATGATTACGAAAAAAACACTTCTCACGTGCGGGGTCCTAACTTGTGTCCTTGCTTTTGCTCCTGCAATGCTCATCTTGGTTATGTCGCCACTACCAAGGTGCCATTTTCCCATTGACTTTCTTCTGGATTCATGTTTACTTGATTTGACCTGGGTTTTTCGAATCTGTTCTGTAGTGGTAAAGTCTTAAATATTCCAAGCTTGCAGTACTTAAACAAGACCTTTGAATCATACTCTCCAGTTTTTTTTTCTGTTTCTTTTTTACCTTTGTTAAGTACCTGCCAATTGTCTAAACATGGTATCATGCTTGAATCCCCAAAATGCGATACAAATCTTGTAATGCGCCAAGATATATGAAACATTCAAAAGAATTGGCTCAAAATGGAGCATGGCTTCTTGGTGTGTGTCCAGTGAAACCCCTTTATAAGACATGCATTGGGGAGCAGTTCTTGTCTCTTATACGAGGAGTCTTTTGTGATTTGGGGCCCTTCTTGGCTAATGATCATGTTGTCAACCCTGCAGGCCCCCAGCGAGAAGACAAGCAGCGTGGACCAAGGACCACCGCCCACAATCTGCTCCAGTGGTGAGCCCGATTCTTTGAGCAGATGCGTGAAGTGTAGCAAAATGGACGCCAGCAATAAAACATTAAATTCGTGGAGCCTGATTTAGTATTTTTTATGAAACCATGTTGAAAATAGCGTTGCTGTTTAAACCACTGGGCTCCTTTCACTAATTACATTTGCGACTAAAAAAAATCGCGTCACTTGTTAAAGAAAAGAAAGATATTAGATGTTTGTTGTGTACTTCATCATGACATTGGGCGTTGAACTCTTATGGGACAAAAGATTGTGTAAATTTTTCATGGAAATCGTTGCAGATGCAGTCATTTAAACAATGAGTGCAGTAACTGAATTCTGCAATTACCGGGCCACAGAGCATTGTTCGCACTCGCGTCTAAAGCATAGCATGCTGCATACTATAAACTCAAAAGGTGCGCAAATAGGTAATTTGGTGCAGCCTTTACTTCTGAGGTTTTAGCCGCAATATACGTAGGTTATTCCATAGGAAGCATTTCGGATAAAAGATAAGTGCACTGCAAAATGCGGAGGGAGAATTTAGTAACCACGCTGCTTTCGTAGCTAACAGCATTACCTACAAAGTGCAAAACGAATTGCAGAAGAAATGCAGAGAATGAATGCCAGAATTTCGATCTTTTTCGGTTTTGGTAACCGAAGAAATCTGCTTCAGCAGCAGACTTCTTTTGGTTAAGATACAGCCAGACTTTAGCTCCGAATATTCTGCGTATTTTGTCCATGTTATACGCGAGAAAATACAGTATGGTTTGATGCAAGTGGGTTGGCTGATAATCGCAGAATGAAACTGTAAGCACTCCAGCATGATGCAAGATCAGTGCTAGTGTTGGTAATGATGGTAAATTTTATTTTCTCTTAGACATGCTCACACACAATGGCAAATTATCGCCAAACCGCAGCAGTTGTGACTGGCCTGTCGCGAGACCCCGCCTACTCAAAATTCGGCAATGTTGAGGAGTACACTTGTTGAACAGGCACCGCGCGGTGGGTGGGAACCATGTGAAAACTGTTTTGATATGTCCAAGAAACTGTTTACTACTGGTGGTTGGTTGGTGGTACCTACATATGCAGTCAAGCAAAAACAAGTTTCTAACTTTTGTGCCAATTGTATTTTGATTCTTTCCTTGGCTAGTTCATGATTTTTAAAGGCTAACCGTAACGAAGTTGTGCTCAGTCTAAATGAATAATACTAGTACCACATATGCCTGCCTCGGTGGTTACGGTGCTCAGTTTCTGACCCAAAAGTCGCGAGCATGATCCCTGCCGTGGTGGTTGTATTTTCAGTGGAGGCAGAAATGCTAGAATCCCATGTACTTACATTTAGGTGCGCGTTAAAGAACACCAGATGGTCGAAATTTCCAGAGCCCTTCACTGCAACATGCCTCCTAATCGTATCGTTTTGGCATGTAAGAACCCTGATACTATTATTAGCAGTACCATGTGTATTCATAAAGGAATTGTTGAAAAAGCTGCATAGCGAGTATTTTTTTTAATGGCCTTTGAATACCATCTATACAAGCCATGCTTGATCTGCTGTGGTACTGGTGCTATGCTGCTAAGTGCAGATATGGGCTCAATTCCCAGCTGTGGCGGCCGCATTTCGATGGGGATGAAATGCAAGAACACCCCTTCACTTAGATTTAGGTAAAGGTTAAAGAATCCCGGTTGGTCAGAATTACCTGGGAGTTGCCCACTGTGCCATGCATTATATATCGTAATGTGGTGTGGACATCTAAACGAGAATTCAATTTTAATGACTCGTGCTTATGAAGCACAATAAACACGGGGACGAAGCAGAGATACACACGAGACAGGCGCTTCCTCTGCTTCGTCTTCGTGTTCATTGCGCTTCATAAGCGTGAACAGATTCCAACTAGGTGAGATAGCTGTGTTGCTTTAATGACATCCATGAGTCTTCGATTAGTAATCCAAGATGAGATATGTGCACAGGGGGGGGAGATGGATGCTTGAATTGATGAACAGTGGTGGATCGAGGAACGTTGCTGAAGTCAATGTTTTGTCTTCAACAAGGCAGCAGACAAGACCCCAACATTCTTTATTCTACCACTGATCATCACTTGTATTTGGCACAGGATGTTACGTGAATCTAAGATCATTGTTTTCAACATATTTGAACGGGTGCTACTAATCGGTGCCACTAATGAGGCCACGTCAAGGAGCCATTGTTGTTCTCAACTCGCTGGGTTCATTGACATCTCCAAGGGACATAATGACAGCGCCTTTCTCCCAGTTTATCGAAAGTGTCTGCTGTCTTTCTTAAGTTTTCTAGCTTAAGTTTTAGAAAAATTCTGTTGTCGGTGTACTTCAGCAGATGGGACCAAGCTGCGCCCCGTTGAAGTTCACAGTGCCACAGCACGAACATGCCTGAATGTACCAAGTCCAGAGCCAGTCGTGCCTCTTCCAGAGGACATTGCTCAGGTGAGGTGTATCATTTCAGTAATTGAGGTGTATCATTTCAGTAATTGAGGTGTATCATTTCATTCAGTATCATTTCAGTAATTTCCCCAATTCTTTCATTATTACTTGTAGAAATATGCCTTCCCCCTTTTGACCGTAGCCTCAAAAATAAAACCACTGAGATCAGCTTTGGCTTTAATGCCTGTTAAGTGCGATTGACAACAGGTGTTTATGGTAAAGTGCAACGGGTCAAGGGGTATGTAAGCTTCAACCCTTTCCCTACAACTGACAAGCTGGGCTCGTTCATGCTGAAACAAGCACTAACGCGGTGCTGCAGTCAAGCTACCCTGGTCCATTTTGCTCGGTTCTCTCTGGCTTGAACCAGTGGTGCAGCAAAACATATAAAAACGGGCTTGATGCATGCATTCGACTTGAGAAATCACAATATTCTGTCAACCAGGATTTAGAAAGCTTGGAGGACGCTTCAGCTTCGCATGTAAGAGTGCAATGCGATAGCGTTTCGGGCCTTGTTTGCATTCCCTTCTCATTTGCTTGCTGTACTTCGCTTCTTGGACACCTCAACCACTCCATCGGGAAAGGAATGTGTGTGCATAGCATTTGACGTTGTAAACTCTCGTAGGGCACCTACTGAAAGTACTGAAACACTACTGAAACACTACTGAAACAGTTGCGATGTACCCACTATGTCATAATTTGTCATTTTGTGAAGTATACCCACTACATGGCTGTACGGCAGTACGCACGCCTATGTTGCTGCACGATTTGTTGATGTGTCTGATGATGACGATGAATTATGGCTGAGTCCTTTGTAATGCATGACCAATTTTCAACCACTTGCTTATTACACAGTTCACATGGCGTAACACCTGGTGCGATTCTATGCTTATGACTTGCAGTATTACATCGTTTAATGTGGCTTCTCGCCCGTATAGGGCCCTTTTCCAAAGCAGTTTCAGGCACTGGGGTGGCTGTGCGGCACAACACTTGACTGCCACACAAAATTCCTGGATTTGAATCTAACTCGAACCCTGACCTTTATTCTTTGCGTCAATCATTGTTTTTCACTTTCACTTACGCACAACACCACCTACACTACATTTTCTGTGACGCGGGCTCATTCATAACACTACCATGTTAATCCTTTGTAGGTTCGCTTATATTTTACATACATATAAACATATACATACATATAAACTACAAAAAAAAAACAGCATAAAACAAGTTTCTTCAAAATCAAGCCAGTACAATACTGAAAAAAAAAAGTGGGACACATACAGTTGAACCTCTTTATAAGAGGCACGCATGGGGGAGAAATTCTTGCCTGTTATATGAGATGTCTCTTATAAGCAGGGTACTAAGTTATGCATTTTCCTATCAACCCTTACTTTCATGTAGCACGCTGGTGTCTCTTATACCCCACGTGTTTCTTATAACAGTGTCTCTTATAAAGGGGTTCAACTGTAGTAGCATATTTTCTTGCATACAACCCACATCCCTCACTATAAAAAGAAAAAAGAATCTGCATATAACTCCTGCTTATAACTCACACCCCCACATTTTAAGCACATTTTTTTTTTCTTTCTTTTTTTTGTGCAGGTTATTTGCTAAAACATACGGTATGGCCCGCTGACTCATGAGAGCATTTTCAAAAGTGGGAAAACATTGTCCCACTGACTCTTGAAGGCACGATCTTACGATTACATAACTGAGTATCTGGGATGAAAGGGCCGTAACAAGTGGTGCAGAGGAGCACGTCGTATACACCTCGTTTCGAGCAGTAAAACACCCCCTGCACTTGCGCCTCTTGTGAGCCTTCATAGCACTGCTGTCTCTTCTGTAAAGCTGACTTCACCGCATACACAAACTATTTTTAACACGAAAGTGTTTACCGGGGTCCACCAAGACTTCAATGACGCATTTTCACCACTGAAATACGTCGGTAAAATACAGATGACAAAGAAAAACCAGAAGAAAGTTTTGCTGATTTGGATGACATGGGAGTTGAACCCACGGCCTCTCGGCCCACGACAAGTTCCGGGAGTTCAACCCACTGCACTACTGATGCTCATGCTTGAGGCTTCACAAATGCGCCTCGTATCTCTTACACCTTCTCCCTTTCACAGTGAACCTGGGTGGTTGGGGGCAGTGTCGCCATCTGTGATCGGTGAAGTGAAGTGCTGCACCATAACCTCCGAGATTAGCTCTGGCAATGCGTCGTTGCTCAGGCCGTTCCATTCACACGGGGAGAGCATAATCGGAGAAAGCAGTGTAACAGCCAGAAGACTGTCTTTGATTGGACGATGAGCTTGGCCTAAGGTGTCATCATCGCGCGAAATATTAAAGAGTTAACAAAAAGATCGCACCACGGCCGGGCTAGAAATGCAAAGGGAAACTCTTTGCATTTCTAGCTTGGCTAGAGTTTCCCTTCTCGAACAAAACTCCTGGAATCGTGCTTCATTCGCCATGACTCACTGGCTTGCAACCACTTGGTGATGCCACCTACATAGGAGGCGTAATGTCTGTCATTTTGTTGTTAAGTCGGAGTAAACCTTTTACAGTGAGTTCCAAACACGTTTAAAAAATTTGCTTTGCTAGTTCACGGTATTTCTGGCTTCATGCCGTTTCGCGCGCTGCTGCTTTATAGCCGCCTATCATACACGATTAGCTTGGGGCCCCGGGCGAAGGTGACTGTAAACTATTCATCCTAATGCTCCACTGGTACATCATGAACAGTTGCAACATGATTGATTTACGACATGTAGTTTACAAGTAAACTTGAAGTTGCGTTAAAGACTGTGGGGTCTGAGGCGATAAACCGCCGCCGCCCTCGGAACACCCGGAGACAGTTCACGCGGCTGGGCAACAAAAACGGAGGTTTATTAAACACTTCTTTACATAAGGCGAGCTCGCCGGCCGAATTAGTAAACACGTAACACGCTAAACGTATACGCTGACAATGAATACGGGGAAACATATGACACACTCAAGACAGTATAAGACATGCAGTACAATATAACATAAGACATAATAAGACAAAATAAGACAACATAATACAATACAAATGCGGTGGCGGCGCCGCAGATGCACGACTCGCCACGAGGGCCCAAGGGCAGCGAGCCGCGGTACCGTCCCCCGGACCCACCGCGACGAGACGCCCATCCGCGCCCGCAGCCACACCCCAAAAAGAGATTCACTCCTGTTTCTATGCGCCGGCCTAAATTCGCGGCGGCGATGCCGGCGCCACCGCGCTAACTCGGGTTACAGACAGAGCATCACTGACCTCGGACGAACGCCTCGGCTTACGCCAAGCACGTGCGTTCCAAACACAGCGGCCGCGCCCAAGCTACGGCAGTCGCCAATACAGGGATGATATAGCACCCCCACATCCCCCCAACCTTAAATCAAACACATATCCCGAAAAAAAAGACTTAAAAAAACAAACAGCTACACAAGCTTTACGAAAGAACATGTGGCGTAAATGTCCCTACAGAATGTCTGTGCACTGCGACACAGCGGCTGGTCGACACCGCTGCACTGGCTTGACCTCAGTCCCGGAACCGCAAAGGCAAACGTGGCCGTCGGCGCGAGAGAACGTCGCTTGCGCCGACACGTCTTCTGGTTGCGGGTAGCACTCAACGAGGGCGCCGATTTGGAGGCAGCTACGCAGGTAACGGAGTGTCGGCCATCGGTGAAGACGATGTGCAGCAGACAGCCAGCCGCGGGTTACAACTCCCACTGCGTACACGCTCGAAAGAACGGTGCAGTCCGGCTAGCAACGACATCGGCAGTGACTGAGACGACAAATGCAATGAACGGTTGCTTTTCTTAGTTCAATCATGCACGCAAGCTAAAATGAGGGAAGCAGAGTGCAACAACTCGACGCCACGATCCAGCGGGTTGTGTCTCACGTGCAACAGGCAGCTAAGCAAAGCCTTAGGCCTAACGACTCGCTCGACACAACCGGCATCCAAAAACAAGCATCCGCACAGGCGCAGAAGAGGCAGCCGCGAGGAGACATCAGCTCTCTGAGGTGGCCCTAAGCGCTCGCTGCACACAGCAGCTTACCGAGCGATCGGCGTCCACCGTCCCGGACGATGTCACGACTCCCCGGCGTCGAGCCGCAATGCAAGCAGCAACGACACCCGTGGCCCCTGGCCACCCGGCTACACAAGCCGCGACTCCCAGAGTTAAAGAGATAGAAGAAAACTATTTACAGAAAACTCGGACCACCTACGAGGCTTCTGTACTCACTCGCTTCGGGCTTGCCTACCATCCACGTTCTCTGTGCTTCGCTCTCCCAGGATGCGGACCATGTGACTCTCGTACCGACACTCAACGACCTTCTTAAAAATAAAAATGAACCGCCTGCGAACAGGTAAAACTTAGCGTGCCGACAAGTTCCAACACGCCACAGCAACCAATCTCATCGCTCTCAAAAAAAGCACGCCGCCGACACTGGCGATGAAAATTCCCCCCCTAGGCTTATTTTACCCGGCTCACACAAATGTTGCCCCGAACCGCGAAAACTGTCGTCCGATGCTCCAAGAGCCCCACGTTGGGCGCCAGTGTGGGGTCTTAGCGATATAACCTGCCGCCGCCCTCGGAACACACGGAGACAGTTCACGCGGTCGGGCAACAAACACGGAGGTTTATTAAACACTTCTTTACAGAAGGCGAGCTCGCCGGCCGAATTAGTAAACACGTAACACGCTAAATGTATACGCTGACAATGAATACGGGAGCACCCCCACAAGACCGACCTCCGACCTCGATATTCTGCAGGAAAGATAATCCTCTTGGCGACCTCCTTGCCTAAACTGCGATGGGAGCCCTATTGAGGAAAGTTGAAAGGCGGAGAGGATATGGCAAAAAAGAAAGTTCGAAGAAGTGGAAAACGTTTAATGTCAGCCATTAATGAGTGCTCTGTTGGATAATTTTTTATAAAAACAGAAGTAACTGTAACGGTACTTCCTGTTACAATTACAAGTTCCTATGACTTAAAGGGACACTAAAGGCAAATAGCAATTTATGTCGGAGTGAAAGCTCAATGTATGACAACGTCTAAAACGGCAGTATTATCAACAGCAGTGCCCTGCTTACCGAGAAATTAAGCTAAATGTATCGCACGATGAGCGCCACGAGTGGGACATTTTGGAAGTGATCCCGATGATGTGGGAGAGTCTGAATACAATTAATCTCTAGTAATCAAACTAGCTGCAATAAAAAAAAGGACCTTTCATGCATCAAGACACGTAATAAAATGCTGCTTGTTCGTTTCTGTTTGATTCATGGAAAAAGCAACCTCTTTGGCGTTGCCATGGGGAACGGCGCGCGTGGTTCTAAAGTTCCTCACACGGTCGCGTCTCAGTGGTAGTTTTGATATCGCGTACTGCCGCGTGTGTTTTGCACGCTCGTGAAAGTCGCTCTGACAGAAAGTTCGACAAAATACCGCATGCATGTGATGTTGCCGGATGCCCGAATGGTGCACGCCGCCGTGCAGTAAAGGCAGGCAACGTTGAGCACGGCAACAGTGACGTGCGAAATACCGCTTTCGGGCGGGTGATTTGAAGTGCGCTAACGTGATGCGGACCACTAAAACATGATTTTATTTCAAAATAAGCACTTCCTTGGCATAAAAGTAGCACTACGAGGTTTCTGGACCACTATTTCAACAATCAACGTCTACTTAATATTTGCCTTTAGTGTCCCTTTAAAAGTAACTGGTTACAGTTGCAAGTTACCGAAAAAAGTAACTAGTTACCGGTAGTGCGTTACTAGTAAATAGTTACTGCCCAAGACTGGATTTAGGTGCATGTTCTGACCACCAACTCTAGGTGGTCAGAATTTCCGGAGCCCTCCAGTACGGCGTCTCTCATAATCATGTTGTGGTTTTCGGACGTTAAACCTCAACAATTATATTATTAGTTGACAAAATTAGACTTCTCTAGGAAACGTGCCGAATTGGACGGCCGTAGCAATGGCGCGTTGCCGGAGCCAATCTTGGAGGCCATGTCACGACATTAATGAGCGCCAACAGTAAGCATTTTGGTAGCTTTGGCTTTCTCTGCAACGGGAAGCGGAACGCCTTCCCGCATTCATGACTCAAGCCATGAACTCTGCCTCTCGCGTTCCTGAAGCACTGTGTGGTATAAGCATGAGCACAGGCATAGGTTACTCTATCTCTGGCGAGCGCACAACTTGGCGTATCTGTCCTCAAATGACTGACGCTTTGAATGAATGCATAACGAGTATGAGTGTTGTGTGCTTGTTAATGCCATCTTTGCATAGGATTTGGCATATACTGTGTCCCGGTGTATCTTAACTACTTCAGCTACCACAAGGGTTAAACGATGATATTTGGAGTTAGTCGTCGGGATGGAGATGGGCCACTAGGCGTCACCGTGGGTACAGTCAAACGGTGCTATAGCTGCCAAACGCCAATAGACATTGTGCAAGCTCTCGTACATCAATGTGCAATAAGCAATCAACTCCTGTGAAGACACGGTTCACTTTCGTGTTATACTGATTCCTATGACAGAGGGATCAACCATGTTTTTGGTCCATTTCCCTGTCCTTTTCTTGGTTGTTGAAATTGTCGAATACTGCTGTTGTCCCTGAATATCTGCCCACTTTTCAAGATGTGTATAATGCAAAGGAAATATATTTTCACGCGCCATTATCCACAATTACGCTTAGTGATAAACGCGGAAATTTTGCAGGGGATTGTGTTTTGATGCTATTTTGGTCGAGTTACTATGCAAATTTACAAAAACAGATGATGACTGGGAGCTAAAATCGCCTCCCCAAAAAACCAGTAAAAAAGAAAATTATCCTGCATTTTGAATGGTAGGTTCCTTCTATATGAACAAGAGGAAGATTCCAAAGCTTTTGTAAAAAAATTGAATGTCAACTGCATTGTAGCACTACTGCCACCCTTCAAAAGTGTGGTAAAATAATTTTCCTCTACATTATGAATACTTGGGCAAGATGCCCAAAGTCGAGACTGGAGCAGACATATAGAAATGCTAAGTTGCTCAGACGAGCAACTTAGCGTTGCGCCAATTGCAACGGGTGATGGGGGAGAAAGATTTTTTTTCTGCAGTACGAAAAGTGGGACGTATGTATCTCGCTGACGCACAAAGGGTTTAAAGTAGCATCTTCTTCTGTGTGTGTGCGTCGTATGCATACTGGTGACAGCTGCACTTGGAAGAAAACAGACAATGAACTTTATTATCTTGGAAGAAAATAAGTAAAAAAATTGTGTGTTTGCCAAAGCTTTCTCGGACTCTGACAGTGAAGGATCTCGGTTCTCCTTCAAGTGTGGCAGCCATGACGCAGACCAGCATATGTTCCGCGCATCTTCGGATTCGGACGAGGGCCACTTCACGACTTGTATGCAGCGGGCACCAATAGGTGTAAACAAACAAGGCTTGTTTTCACGGCCTCGCTTGTTGCTGTGCTTTTTCATTTTCAACGAGACACTTTCTGCACCGAAAAGTAGAGAGGCTCGGGCACTCTCAGTGGTGCAGTGTAGTCAAGGCAATACTCTCCATAATAAAAAAAAAATATTTCGTGTGTATTTTGCAAATAAAGTGCCTTCCAATAGTTTGCTTAGTTGTCCCAATGTGTGTAGCATCAACTAGGCAAATAAAAAATCTATTTTTGCATCATTTCTGGTGCAAAACGCTTGTGGAAGTAAAAGGTCAAAGGAAGTCTACTTTTCTATGCATACGCCTCTCCTCACGACGTACAAAAAATGCAAACGTTGCATGAAATCATATATTGCGCAGGATGACTAATAAAAGCACTGATATGTTTAACATATAGCATGGAAGCATTTAATGACCAAGCGTGTGTGTTTTATATGACTTCACCATTTGCATCGATTTGGACAAAAAATTTATATCGGCAGTCATGATTAGGTTTATTAGCTCTGTGCTTGGAGAAAGGATAAGTAAGGATTGCCTGCTCATAAACTGGCATGAGTGACGGTGACAATTGCACTTCCATTTGTAAATGATTGCCATTTTGTTTATCAAAGCAATCGTCATGTGGGTCATACTTTCACTAGTGTTAGATTATCTCTGGCAGGATACGTCCTGCTGTTAAACTTTGATATAATGAAGGTAAAATTCGCAATTTGCTTCGTTATTACAAAGCTTCGTTATATTGAAGTTCGTTACGCTATCTTGACCCTTTTCTGCAAAGTGTCCCATTCGGATTCACGAGTTCGGATCCAGCATGTTGTGATTGTTCGACAACACACTGGAAGTTATTTTGTTGGTGCGGCAGTTGACCTTGCTGCTTTCACGCTGCCTCTGTTCTCTTCACTGTAGAGTCCCGAAGAGAAGGCTGGCGACCTCTCCATGGAAGTGATGCACACCAAGCTCGACTGCTCGGGTAGGTCACAGTCTCTGGAATTCTTTGTTTGAAATTTGTTTCTTTCATATTGCTATTATACGCAAGGCTCCATGGCTAGACCTTGCACAACTCCTTTTAATTAAACTACTAATACCCGTGCCACACGAGCACAGAAAATGACATTCGGTAGTGAAAGCATTCAGTTCCCAAATGACATTTTTTTTTTCGGCAGAGCTGCTACACGTCCAAACTGAATGACATTTGACTTGATGATGTCAATCGCAGCGTCTTCTAATTAAACATGCGTTTACAAGCTTCATATACCTCCGAGAATAATTAAATATAGAAATAAGCATATTACGCTGCCGTAAGCTTTAGTTCGTTGCTTCGTTTTACGACGTTGCAGCTGACTGTAAAAAGAAACTTTCGCCTGTCTCATCCTAAATACAGCGTCTCCCAGCTTGTTTAAGTGATTAGTGTAAATAAAAGACATGAAAACTTTATCTTCAGCTGAATAGGATGTCGTTTTATATAACTTAGGTATATCGCACTTGGTCAGCTGTGCCGATGAGAGTATGCATTTCTCAGTCAAATGAGTTCTGGCGATGGCATTAGGTAACGAATGGCATTTGGGCGAATGCCATTTCGTTCGTCCGTGTGGCAGCGCGCGAATGACATTAAATCTGAAGGCATTAGGAGGTAAATTCCATTTTCTGTGCCCGTGTGGCACGGGTATAAATGCCTCTCGTTGTCCCAATCTGGTGTGAGGCGGCACTTTAAACAAGTGTCTTGTGTCGTGTCTTTGAGAAGCCTCGCTAAACATAATGTTCTAGGCAGTAACGACGAACCTTTAACTTGTTAGATGCGTAGTATAAGCACGACTCTGTAGCCTCTTTTTTTTTCTTTTTAGTACAGCACTTCATAGGCCTGTTAGTAGCCTGTTCGTAGGCCTTCGGTGGCCTGTCTTGGCCTTATGCAGTCATCAAACCATTGTTGTGATGTGCACCCAGTGTCCATTAAATGCAGTAGTGTGCAGTAATAGAAACAAAAAAACTGTCTTCACTGTGAAGCTCGTTAGTGAAGCTGTGGTGCCACTTGATCCAGTCAACCAACGGAATATAGCCTCGAACATCTGAGCAATGCACTGCATCAAATGATTGACAGCAGGGCAGTTAAATGCATTGTATGCCATCGTGCTCGCGCTGCTCTTTGGGAGTCCTAACTATGCATTTCCTCGCCATGATGCTGTCGCAAGAGAAATGAAATGAATTGCTAGGTGGGTTTTCCACGTGGGAAGCCGTAAGCGTTTTCCATTCGGAGCATTCACATAAGTGCCATGTGGTGAATATTTTGTGCTTGACATGGACATTGAGCACAGAGATACAGGCAGACGTGCATCTTTGTGTTCTATTCAGGATGAAACCTTGAATGTTGCGGCTCATTCGTGTGGAGGTAGTGTTGACAATGCTAAGCCAAGGTTAAGTTTCATGTAGAATATCTAGCTTTTATTTTGCAATTAGCCGAGCCTCTTAAGCAACTCGGCAGAGCCATTTAATCTCTCGGGTGTAATTTCGGTGAACATAGGCACTTGTCGCTTCAATCCGTGCACTTCTTTTCTATCGCCGTTGCACTCACAGAAATTCTGGAATCCAAGTCGTATACAGCTTTGATGTAATAAGCATATCAATATGCCTATCATCCTATCGATATGCCTATTATACTTGCATCAATATGCAGTAATGTGCCTCGTACACTGATGAATCGGTCCACATCACGTTTGATGAAGACATTCATAGCAACAAGAAGTAGCACTCGTGTAGATACACTTATGGAGTGTTCTGCTGAATGTTTTTCTTGACATTTTTTTTTAGAACTCGTGCACAACAGTTTCAATTTGCCACCTACCTTGTTAAAGCACTGTCTCTACACTCGCCTGCAGATGAGCTTTGCGTGCTGTCAGAAGAACCTCTCGCTGTGGCAGATGATGCTCTGGAAGACAGCTTGCTGTCATCGATCGCTGCACCTGGCATGGACCATCTCGCTGAAGGTGCGGCTTTGTGTTCCCGGAGTTCACTTCATTTTGTGCTCAATATTGCACTGCTCCTTTACACCTGCCATTATGCCCTTTTTGCTGAACAGTTAGATTAAAGAATCAGTGTCAACTTGGCAGTCAAGAGTAGAACGCGATAGTGTAGTCGGGGCCCCGTGCGCATCACCTTCTCAACTGCTAGCCTGGGTTCGGTTCTCAGTGCATGCCTCAACAGTGCCGCAAGGAAACAAATGTCTTGTGTGCGCAACATTGGCTGTTTCAAACTCTATAAAATGCCTACTGCTAGTGCAGTTGTTAAGTGCCCACTACGCCATAATTCATCTGCAAAGAGCCCACTACTCGTCCGTAAGGCAACACGCAAACTTAGTACGCAGTTGCTCACTTTGTTGATGCTTTTGCTGATGACAATGAATAAATTTGTCTGAGCGCTTTATAATGGGTGGGCGTTTAAAACACCCACTCGTTGCACAATTCACATGCTTTGACGCTTGCCGCGATTCTACGCTTCTGCGACGCAATATTAAATGCGTTAAGGAGACCCCTCGCATTACATGACATTCGTACAGGGTTTTTTTCTGAAGCAGTTCCAAGCAATGGTGTGGCTCTGTGGTAGAACACCTGCGTGCCACACAGAAGGCCTGGGTTTGATTCTCACTCGAACCGAAGATTTCTATCTGTTATTTGCATCATTCTTGATTTTTCGCTCATGGACAACGCTGATTTTTTCGCTCATGGACAACCAACAGCCCCAACGTAGACACCGTGATTTCTGCAAAATGAGCTCCTTGACACTCTCGCGTTAGTATGAGATGTTAGACGCTCTCTTGTTAGTATGAGATTTTATCGGGGGGGATGGGGGGATTTAACCACTCCGCAATGCGAGTCGTTACAGTGCTGCCGTGGTGGTTGAGGCCTTGTAAAACCTCGCAATTATGTATTATTAGGGATGGATGAACAGTGAATTTCGAGTTTGACACGGATAGTGATGGGGTTGAATAATTTCTAATCTAATAGTTCAAATGGTACATATTGGGTATTCTAATTTGCACAATATTTTTAAGAATTGTAACTGTGTGTTTGTAAATGTCGCTTTTTGGATTGAAGTGAAGTGGAAGCAGCTTTGACTACTAGCAAGATTTGTATAGCAGTAGGGTCCAAGTTATAAGATAACATAAGTTGCACTTTAAAATTTGCTCTACTTGGCACATATAAGCCCACATTACACACTTTTAAAGTTAAAACAAAATAATCGACTGGCAAGGAATACGTACATTTAACGTTGAAATGTGGTGTCTCGGCAGTCCAGATTTTTTCTCGATAGGCTGGTTTCACAGCATAGCAGTAACATGCTGCAGTGAAACCACCTTGTCAGGGGGGTTGCATGTGGTCAAACTTGCCGATTCGGTCATTTCAAATACTTCGAAATTCTGAATAATTTAAATTCTTGTCAAAGCAAATTCGAATACTGTAATATTTGCTCGCATATTTGAAGTGCTCGAATATTCGCATATGCCCCAAATACTATCTCAGGAGTCTTAATTCGTGGACATGGTAGCGTCTAATGTCCTCCAGAAGTAACGAGATATCCTGTGTGATGTGCAAGTGCACAAAGCACATCCAAGTGCGACCACAGTCCGCTACGCTGTTTATTTAAGGATATCTTTACGGTGTAGCAGGCAGCACTTGCGCTTGAGCATGCTTTGTGCAATCGCACATTATGTAGTAGCATTAATTCTGGAGGACATTAGGTGCTACCATGCCGAGGGGTCAACACACCCGTGATATTAATGAACAGTTGTGGGGTTGTACGTCAATGGCGTGTTCATGAGATGGAACCGCCGCCGGAAAAACTTGATCATTTTGGGAAATGAACCACACTTTTGAACGCATTCCTTTGCATGCGAGGCTTTCCTGAAGGTTTTCAATTCTGCATGAGATCTCTTCCACATGCAAGACATACGTCTACAGTGTAGTCGTTAGACCATCAGGCTTACATCGAGCCCAATGCCCAGCTGTGTACATGCCGCCACCTTCAGACGACTAGCCTTGCAGCTCAAGTAATTCCTCAATTCGAATTATTAGAATTCTGCTGTATTTGAAATGTGTTTAAGTGAGACCAAATCATTGCTCAGCATGCAAAAGATTTCACGCAACATTGAAAACGCGTGCCTGTGCTTCGTTCAGTAGGTGTGCTTGAACACTGTGTGTCATTCTCCCAGGACTTTCGAACCAGCTGGAGCTTGAGTTCGCAAAGCTTCCCTGCGATGCATCCGAATGGCTGGAACCAGTCCCTGACGTGCCAGTCCCAGCGCTGGAACTCAGTGTGGTAAGCGAGCAGCACATGGACGCTGTTACAAAGGCACCCATGTGTTGTTGGACTGTTGAGCACAGCTTGTTCCAAGATGTATTCCGAAGAGAGCTTATTGCTGAATTGTTTTGCCGTGTTCATCCGTGTCTTCCAGCACTATGATACTTTTTGAAGGAAAACCAGATGCATATTTGCCAGAGGTTGTGCCCGCACGCCATATACACACGGCATACTGGGATCATTTTATTACAACATCTTAGTGTAAAAGATTCCTCTTTTTTTGTGGCTGGTCCAGGTAGGCGAGACTTGGCAGTGCATTAGTGTCAGTCTAAGGAAACTTCAAAAGGTTGCAGACAGCCAGGTACACTGCCACGAGTGCTGACACCGTCTCCTGCCTTCCATCCGCGCGGTGGCGCTAGCTCATCTGGAAAGTGCGAATACAGCTGCGCTGTACATCGGATTGCACGCTAGGCTGACATCAGAGGCTGCTGAAATGAAGAGCGATGACCTACAGTTGATACGTTTTTGAAGGGACCGTAGAAATAAACGTGTCTACAGAATTTTATTTCAATGCTTACGAGCAGCACGAAAATTGGCGGCTCAGCCGCGATCTAGTCGACGGATAGAAACGCGGAGCTGGGGACGGCCTCACCCACAGAAATGTAATCAACGTACTAGTGATTTTTTAACACCAATAGCTGTAGGCATGAAAGAACTGCAATCACGACCAGCACGGCGAGTCCGATCGCGAACCGTGCGCACGACCAACGAGCTCTAACCAGCTCCAACTCCTCCCGTCCTCCCACAATAACGATGATGATGAGTCTACGCCACGCGATGGCAGAAGTGAATGCCAATCTCAGGCCTTGCTTTCGCGGCAATGGCTGCTGAAATGAAGAGCGATGACCTTATATAGTGGTTAGCTTAACTGTTTTGCTAACAAATGGGGAATTGCAGTTTTCAGTCTGCGCATTGCCGTCGTAACATCAATCGGAGGTTTGACATCGACACGTGTTGGCCTAATCTCTTCATTTCACTTCATCCTCAATGAAACATTTGTTGAAAGTAGTGCCTGTCTTGTGGGCTTACTTGTCATCCATGCCTCCTGTGCTGTCTCAAGTTATGGTTTTGAAACAAATCGGTAAAACTGGTCGTAGTTAATGTGGAGTACCTTCGCTGCACTATCTTTGATGAGATTGCGATTTTGTCTCTTAATGAGTTTGTGTAAATCCACAAGGTATGAGAAGATTGATAAAATGGAGAGTTGTCACGCCAGTCAAACTTGTAACTGGAACCTAAGCTTTCTTGATTTCTCGCTCGCGATTTTTCGAAACATTCCCGGAAAAGTGGCATGTGTTTGGTTCCAACATCAAACTGAGTTCCTTGAACTGTGCAAATGTTTTTTTCTCTGCACTTCATGCTATTTGTGCGAATGCAATTTGACCCTTTCCTTAGTATCCGACAGCAACTGCGTGACAAATATCAGCTTGCTGCATGTTTGGCTCATTGGCTGAGCACATCCTCACATTTTCAGGATGGCCTGTCCGATCCAGATGAAGAAGACTTGGAGATGGAAGCCATGTATTTATATGACGACGAAGGCAAGGGCTTTTGACTTTCCTCTGCACGTTTGCATGCACAAATGAGGCATTTCTTGCTGAATGCCGGGTAGGCCATAGCTAAGGACTCTAAACTTATGGTTGTCACTTCTTTGATACGATAGCCTCTTGGCAAGGGGCTTTTTTGCCGGCTATAAAAGTTTTAATCATGCAACTCAAACCTTGATACAACGAATTATTGTTTATAACGAAGTAAATGAAGAATAGTCTTGTCATAGATACAGTGTTACAAGTAAACGTTTATAATGAATTTTCGGATATAATGAAGTTGTTTTCGTGGCAGATGTGACTTTGGTATAATGAGGTTTGAGTATACGTAGCAACTTCTTGCAAGTGCCTTAGTAGGTGCATACGCATGAAGAAGGTTATGTCGGACTTGAGTGCAATAAGAGGTGACAAATGAGATGAAGCCGACAGATGTTTTTATTGTGTATTTTCAAGCTAAACGCTTGAAATATATGTGCGTGGTAAATTCTTTATTTACTTGTACGTTGGACTAACCTTTGCCTATATATTGATGTGAGGCCAAAACTATGGAAGGATGAGCACAAGCAGTTACGTTTGTCTTGCCATTTTTGGCGCGAGTTCTTTTACTAGCTCAATGTTACTCAAATCTAAGTTGCTGGTAGCGGGTCGCATCTTCTGGGCTCTCCAACTTTTACGCTCACTCTGCAGAGGGCTTCTTCGAGTTGCCGGATGAGTTTAAACTGGAGGACAAACACTTTGAGGTGTTCAGGGACGTGCGTGGCGTGAGGCTACACCAGAAACTCAACGTGGCGGTCATCCCATGTACGCCTCCGGAGTTTGCACTGCCGCCTGCGTTGGACTTGGGCTACTTGGAAGGTGAGCACCGGAAATATTGCTCCACTAGGCTGAGCGCTGAGACTGTAGTAGAATGGAGTTAATGTATTTATCCTCGCAGCAAACGGAATTGCTCCAAAAATGTTAGTTTCATGTAGTAGCATGAGTGAACAGCCATGCTGCTGTTGTCCTGATGCACTTGTACTGGGTGACGATGATGCCAGTGCTTGTCACTGAAAACTGCTTTGCGGCACAAAAGATGTTGCAGCAGATCTAACGTGCCATGTTTTAACTTCTTTGGATCTTCGTCATTCGCCCTGTGCTTGGATGCGCAATGTGTGACTCATCTTTCTGGGCCTCTTGTGCCCACTTTCCGTGACTACTTATGAACTTAAGATGCCTGTGACGTAGACAGCCGGTTCTGACTGGTCATATCTCGGAGGCCTTTCTGTGGCACAAGCAAAACATCTTGCAGTAAACCCCTTTTGTTGCTCTGAGGGACCTTTGGCTGTAACCAGTTTCAACGATGACACACGGCACCACATTAAGTTCTTTAGGCAGTTAGTGGACTCTACGATTAGTTCTGGTTCTTCATAGGAACGCAAAAAAAATGGCACTGCTTGTTAAAGGCCAACTCCGGCGATTTTTCGAGGTCAGTGGATCTCGATAAAATTAGCTGGGTACGTTCCTTTGCACATTTCTGTCATTTGTTGCATAGTCGCCACAAAGGGCTACGGCTACCTCTTTGCTTCCGAGAAAATGGGAAGGCCGAGCGAGAAACAGAAACCAGCCGAAGCGGGTTGTTGTATAACCTTGTAACTTCCTTATTGCAGCACTTATTCGTAATATTCCTGCGGCAGCATGTTCACATCTTACGAGTGCGCAATTCTCTCCGTCACAAATGTTGGACAGTGAGGTTGTTTACTGGCCCTTTAAAGCAAAGCTTTCTTTGTCTCTGCAATTGGGTGCATTATCTGGTGGCTGTCAGTTGGATTGTTGAGTATAGCTATGAGGGTTATGATTACTTTCTCAAAGATTTACACGACTACGCAGCAGATGAGTTGTCATATACATATACGGCTGGCAGCATTTGTGACACCGTGCCAAACTCTCAATATCTGAATGGTGTCTGGAACACTTTTGGCTGCATACTTCACCATTGTCCACTGCCGAGTCATCGGAAATCTTGGGAAGGTAATTGTAAGATTGAAAGCAATTGCTGAAGAATATCGCCTCTGAATAAAGCCTCTGTGGCTGATGACTGTTACAGGACAAAATTGTTGGTAAAGTTTGCTGTTTCCTTTTAATCGAAATCTGTCTTTCATGGGCTGAGGTTGTGTACAGGACTTTTGAAGCTTTTGACAATTGGAAGTGCTTTCAAGGTCCTCAAATAGTTTTTTCGTTAAGTCTTGGAATTTATTTATCAGGAGAGTCTAAAATGATATAGTGTGGTCTCGTTGTGTGGTCCCGCATATATCTGGCAAACTGCATAAGTAGCATAAATCTGGCAAGCTGCATGTCGGATTTTGCAGTGCGCTCTTGCGAAGTAATTTAGTACGTCACATTGGACATTCACTTTTGTCTGTCACGACACCTGGGGAAGCAAGATATTTAGTAGTTTTTTTTTGTTGTTGTTGCTTGAAGTCACTCACTTAGCATAAACCTTTCCAGTGCATTGATCTGATATGTCACTAGAAAATAACAAAAAAAGTGTGAAAGATTAGTGAAAGGACATGCACGAACGGGTGTTTCAGGTGGCCTTCGCTTACTAATCCTTTGCAGGAACTTTTTATTTTCTTACCACACTTTTTCTCGCACTGAAAAAATTAAGTCGCGAACTCACACCAATACATGCGCATCTCTGTTCTTATCAAGTTACGCATCCCCTCCATTGTGCTTTCACAACATTCAAAGCATCTACACGAACCTACTTATCTTTGTGGCTGCGTCTTCGAAGCCAGACTAGTACAGTTCGTACTGCAACGGAAAGACTTATTTCATTTATTATGACTTCGGGGCCAGGGAATTAAAAAAGGGGAGCTGTGCAATAGAAAGTGTGTCGCATCGGAAAAGTACAGTGTACAGCAGTAATAGAAGTACACAAATAGAAGCTTATGTCTTTGATAATGCTGATGTAGCCTGTGCTGCGTGCACTACCCACATAAATACAACTCTCTATATAACATATCACCCCGAGCCAACGAAACTTTAATGTAGCCTTGATTTATAGCTGCGAATGAAATTTTCAACGGATGTGCACATTATCGTCTCTCATTTTCACAGACAACTTTGTGGACCTGGAGGCAATCGACAAACCTATCCCACAAGACAGCCTTCAATTTGTGCCTCTGGACTGAGCAAGCTCCACATCAGTGCCTTTAATCTGCCACTGGCAGTCCACGTCTGCACCTGGTTGACTGAGCCATGTCTAGCGAGCACCGTTTTAGTCTTTTCTTTCCTTTTTTTTTTTTAATGAGCGTGGGGACATAATCGGAGCTCCGAGGATTCTGCGCATCTGCCAACCAAAGAAAATATAATCCGGCAGCTTGGATTATGTGCTCTGCCTGCCTCCTTTTTTAAGTACCCGCTGACCAGTTCTTGGCTCTCAATTTTAGCTCTCGGAACGCATCAGAGTGGGGTGTAAATAAAGTGTTTAAAAACTAAGCAGTGTACTGTGTTTGAACCAGAGTTCACCTTTGTGGATGGTGTGCCCAAACCCAAACTATTTCCTTGCTATAGATTCGGCAAATTTTCTTCTAGCGAAAGCTCCTTTCCCAATTTGCAAGGTTTGAAAATAATTTACGCAGCAATGACTTAATCCTAGTGCTTTGCATCCTTGTATTGAAAAAGAATGCTAGGCCTGCGCAGAACGTGCAGCACAGTCGCAGTAAGCTGTAGGTGCAGGTCTTCATAGAAGCAATTTTAAACTCTTTTAAGGTATGTTGCCACCCTTTAAAATGTTTTTTTTTATTAATCTTTATTGACATTCTAGAAATGTATAGACATTCAGAATTGTGGTGCAGTAAAAAAAAATTTCATTTCCATTTGGTTCTGTTCAAAAGTTATGATCTTTTTTGTGACTACCCACAAACTGAAAATGACATGTTTGGAAAATTTAATTCTTGCTTTCCTCGAAACCTGATTTTCAGTCAGTTTTTGTTGTGCGAAAGCTCATAACTTTCGAACAAATGAATATCTTCCTGTGAAACTTTCCATGCTTCTAGCTTAGACATTAACCTGTGCTATGAACTAGAGTAACTAAGAACAATAAGTTTTGATGTAATATTTCAATTGAAATGCAACCTTTTCATATCACAATGTTTTGGTTTTTAGGCTATAATTAGGTCTCAGTGTTTTTGGATGAATCCGACAAAATCCAATAAACACTGGCCGCTAAAATTTTTTTCAATTCGGATTTATCTGATAAACTGATTCTAACGGCCATGATGACCCTGCTCCGTCTGCCGGTTTGGCCGATATAAACCTTGCCTCACGCACCAGTTTTGCCATGCACTCTGTCATACTGGGATTGCCTATCTGCTGTTGACTGAGTACTTTCGTTCCCAGCAGGCTGCGACATGGCGTCTGAGCAACGCAAGGATGCCTGGATCAGCGCTGTTCTCGGATTCCTTTCTAACTCGTCGACTTTTCCTTCACCTTCTCGAGCATTGTGCCGTCAAGCTGCTCACTTTGAGGTCCGCGATGGCCTCCTCTCTCGCCGGAACTACATGTCTGACGGCCGCAAGTGGTTGCTGGTCAAACCTCGACATCTGCGCACTTAAGTATGTTCAGCCTTCAACACTGACCGACTGTGTGCACATGCGGGTGTCTTCGAAACATACACCCGACTTTCCTCGAGGTTCTATTAACGAGGCACGCATACCTTTGTGCGCAAGTATATTCGGTCATGCCCACAGTGCCAACAGCGCAACGCAAGCCTCTGGTCCGCTCCAGCCAATCCTGTGCTCAGCCAGGCCCTTCGACCGCATTGGCGTTGACCTGTATGGGCCCCTTCCATTCACAGCTTTCGTAAACCGCTGGGTAGTCTTCGCCGTCGACCACTTGACGCGATACGCAGAAACAGCAGCTCTGCCTGCTGCCACAACCCTATGGAGCTTCATTCTCCGTCACGGCGCACCATGTGAACTTCTGAGCGATAGAGGACGTGTGTTCCTTTCCGAAGTCGTAAACGCACCCCTTGCTGAATGTCGTATCGTTCATCGCACTACTACCGCCTACCATTCCCAAACTAATGGTTTGACAGAAAGATTCAAACGCACCCTTGGCGTCATGATCTCAAAATACGTTGCCTCCGATCACTCCGATTCGGACCTAATTTTGCCCTTCGTGACGTACGCCTACAGTGCTGCTCCACAGGCGACTACAGGCTTTTCGCCATTTTCCCTCTTATATGGCCGAGAACTTTCGACCACACTCGACACCATTTTGCCGTGCCGACCCAAATCTACGCCCATCTGTCAAGTTGCCCGTTGCACCGAGGAGTGCCGTCAGATTGCTCGCTCCCTCACAATCGTAGACCAATGGAAACAAAAATCTCGACGTGAAAATCTCACCCTCACATCGCTTGTCGTCAGCCTCACTTCCCTAGTGTAAACGCGAAAAGATACACCGACCAAAAAAAGAAGAGCGATGACTTCAAGAAAAGAGTCAAACAACACGAATATGACGTCAGAAAATGGCACATTGCTTCGAACGCCCTCGCTGAGCACGTGAATCTACAGGCCGTTAAATTGACTGGTCAAGTGCGCGTGTTCTGGCCAAAGAAAAAAAGCTTGCATCACGTCTACACCTGGAATCCCTGCACATACAGACGACTGCGCACACGCTGAACAGGAGTGATGGGACGCTTCCGACAATGTACTATCGCTGCTTACGTCATGTACTTAGGCGTACTTAAATACGCTGTGCCATCCTTATGGCTTTTATTGTGAACAAGGCTCCCGTATGGGGGCCCGAAACGTCAAGTAAACTGTATTCTTTTTTTGGTCGGTGTCTCTTTTCGCGTTTACACTATGTATACTTCCGCGGCCAGACGGGTTGCCATCAAACTTAGGATTTCAGCCTCACTTCCCTTTTCTGCCCCCCTTGCTATACATGGCTATGCTATAGATGGCTAAGATATACATGGTTTTGCCTGCGTTACGCCAAGCGACATGAGACGACCACGACACCATACGACAGCCAGAGCCCCTAAGTGCTTCGCACTTAAAATGTTCAGCGCAACTGAACGAAACAAAGATCTCAAACGAGAGAAAGACAAGACAGCCCGTGAACTGATTGAGGCTTTTCATATTGATAGAAGTGTTAGTGATTGTATAAGCACCCCCTCTATTGCTATTTATCAAAGTGAATGTGCGTTTTTACATACAGTGTGCTAATTGCCTATCTCCTTTTTGCAGTTTGCTCTGCGCATGTGGGGTACCTCCTTTCTGGTTTTTGCCCTCTCTGTGTCCTATATATCCACTCGCCTGAAACAGTTGCAAGTTTGTGCAGGTGTCGTCATCTCCGTCTATGGTGTGCTGTGTTTTTTGCGCAATCCTTCTTTTCTGAACGAATGCACCAACAGCTATACTAGCTATATAAGCTAGTAGCCCCTAAACGTGTGCTACTAGCTTATATTCCAGGGTACCACTGGCCCGGGAAGGAGTACACAGGAAAGATCGTAAAAAAAATAACATAAATCAGAAAACGGTCGAACAGGGAAATAAAAAATGGCCAGCAGCCGATTTTGCCTGGGTGGGTCTGTGCTGGGGTGACGCGTCTACGTGAAGCCAGGGCCATAGGGGCGGGTTGCCTCCCCCAGAAGGCCTTGCTGATCTAATCACCCGGCATAGGCTTAATACCCAGAGTCCCCTTTCACCGGACAAGTGTCAGGCCTGCACAGCTATAGGTGGTATGGCGCCAAAATACAAATCCCGATTAGCACTGGTCCCTGACGTCGCTGCACACCAAGCGCCTGCCGTAACAGACGCTCCTGCGGAATAGTGCTACATCTCGCCGCCATTCCTCGTTGTGGTTCCCGCCTTATTCCCGCAGGCACACACGCACACGCACGCGCACGCACGAACAGAACACTCTACCACAACCATCTAGTGCGTGAGAGAGAGAGAGAGCAGTGCGGTGACTTTAGAACAATAAGTTTTATGACGAAAGCTAAAAGATAAGAAAAAAAGAATGACGACGATGAACTCTGTCGATGAGGTGTGACCATCGAAGAATGTAGACTATTCACTTGCAAGGCTTTCTGCTATGGACCCGCGCATATGTTTCCTTATTCAAGTGCACTGCTTTTGAGCATTCGGCCCTTGGTCGAATTGCAATACTCTGGGCGCGCGTTGGTAAGGAGCATCTGGACTCCCCTACCGGCAGCCTTGTAGCTGTAGTAACCCATTAGCCCAGAGTCTGCACCGGTCTCGCAAGAGCCTCTCTTCATTGCCAGGAACCCGTCTTCACATGTTGCAGACACGAACTTGCATTTCTTGTTGCGGAGGGACTCGAGAAAATAAGCCGTCGCTCGCAGGTGGTAGCAGGGCATAGCTGTAAAATAGTGACCAGGTGAAAGTGACTCTTAGTTCATTGAATAATCAGTGATTTTGTTTAGCAGTGTGTCCCACATACTGTGGAATAATATAATACAATATCACGCGCAACTTTTTATCATTGCATGGCTCGAAGGACACACATGTTACTCCTACATGTGGATTGTAGGAAACAAGAGAGATTCTCATGTATACGTCACTTTACGGCGCATTTCTATCACTATACCCAATTCGCTCTTCCCGTCCCTCAAGGGGCCAGTGCACGATTAAAGCCTGATTACTTAAACATCCTTGCAATATATCGTAACCATGGCTGTCCTTGGGGGATGGTAATAGAACATTCAGGCCGGACCATAAAACGAGCAGAGTTCTCTGCTCGAGCTCTCGCATACATAATCTACCGGCATGAAAAATTAATTGCTTTCTGTACTGGTATATCATTTTCTAATTCAATGCCTTACGACGGTTAATCATTGTTATTCGTACACAAGAGCAGCAGCAATATATATATACTGACCTTTTTTTTATCTGATGCTTTCTGGTGCTTCCATTATTCATAAATATGTTCACAGAGTCACTGGGCACCACTATTTCTCTTTAGGCCATGTTTTTACTGTTTCCAATATACAGGGAGGTTGAAGTTGTTTTTCTTCAAATTAGAGGTGGATCCTTTTATGCACTATTGTCCTTCGATTTAATTCCTTTATAAAGAATAATTTCATCGTGTCTGAGTTGCAAGTTTTTAGCTCCGTATGCCTTAAACTTACGCTAAATAATAGGGGTGTGCGAATATTCGAAATTTCGAATATTTTTCGAATAGTGTTTGCTATTCGATTCGATTCGCACTGAAATTTTACTATTCGAACTATTCGAACTTCCCAAAGACAAATGCAGTCAACGTCCGGTTGAAAGTGACCCCTTCAGATTTTCAATATGCTTCACCTCATCGCATCCCCGTATTGCGGCAAAGCTACCTTTCAAGCTCCGTTACGGTCGAACTTAGCCAAGAGACAAAGTCCGGTTGGAAGTGGTCCCTAGATTTTCAATATGCTCCACCTCATCACACCCCCGTATTGCGGCAAAACTGCCTTTCAAGCTCCGTTACGGTCGAACTTAGGCAAGAGACAGTCAACGTCTGATTGGAAGTGGTCTCTAGATTTTTAATATGCTTCACCTCCTCACACGCCCGTATTGCGGCAAAGCTGCCTTTCAAGGTCCGTTACGATCGAACTTAGCCAAGAGACATTCAACGTCCGTTTGGAAGTGGTCCCTAGATTCTCAATATGTTTCACTCATCACACCCCCGTATTGCGGCAAAGCTGCCTTTCAAACTCCGCTACGGTCGCAATGTATTAATCTCAAGAAAACGCTGGTTCCAATATGGAGATGAAAGATTTGGCAGAGTTGGGGGCTCAATTAATGCTGTTTTGGACCTGAAATTTGGCCAGGAAGTCCGAAAAATCGGACGCCAAAGCTTTTTAGCATCCAAAATTTCAGATGTTCTTATATATTGACGTCTACGAGGCAGATTTAGAACTCCGGACTTGAAGGGAGCACACCCTTGTCCACCAGATCAGTTGGTCTTCCACAGAAGTTGAGAGAGGAGGAGAGGCTGAGGAAATGGCATTTTTGCCCATCACGTGTAAAGTGTTGTCGGCAACACTTTGGTTGCACCAAATCATCTACATAAATAGAATTCGGCCTCTACATTGCCTCATTCTTGATAAGAAAGACAACTATGAATATGACCCCACCAGCGCTTCATCAACCTAGCGAAAAGAAACACTTCATGTTGCTATCTCCCAAGCAACATACTTAGGGATTCTACTGCAACTTTTCCTGTTTTCACTTCGAATTATTCGAAAAATGTTTGAGAAATATTCGAAAATATTCGATTCGATTCGCACTCAATCTTTATTATTCGAATTCGCATTCGCCACCCAAAATTTTGCTATCGCACAGCTCTACGTAAATAACGTATTATCTATGCTTCCTTCCGCGCTTCATCTAATCGCTGTGAAAATGGTTACAGCTGACAATATGCTTTAAATTGCGAACATTCTTATGAGCGAACCAACACCAAGGACTTTGCAGTGTGTCTGGTCTGTCTGGTCTGTCTGTTCTGTCTGTCTTGCCTGTCTGTCTGGTCTAGCCTACTGTCCTGTCTGTTCTGTCTAGTCTGGTCTGTCTCGTCTGTCTATGTCTACGTCTGTCTGTCTGTCTGTCTGTCTGTCTGTGTAACGTACGTACGTACGTCTGGGTGCTCTCGTGATCGCTTCCTCAACTTGGTGCTGACCAAAGTTGGCATGGGAGGGTAGGAGGGTCCGACGAATATGACTGTCGGATCACGACATGAATAACGTGAAAATCCTATCGCGTACGTCGTCAAACTTCTTTCTCCACACACGTGTGGCACATACCCGTATACCACGTGGGCCGCGGTATGCGGGTATGCGCCGCAGATGACTGACAGTTTATAGCTCCTCAGGAGCGGCGAGAACAGACACTGCTAATTTAAATGCGAGGTAGATAGATAACTTATTCGGGTCCGGAAGAATCTTCGCCCCGTTTTTATAGGGGCAAGACTGCGGGCCGCTCCCACGTTGGGACAGGGAGGCCAAGCCTCACCGCCGCATCGTGGGCCTTCTGGACAGCCCGGAATAGGTCAAACCAGTCGTGGCTCGTGAGGAAAGTAGAAAATGCGAGGGCGCTAAAGGCCAACTCCGGCGATTTTTCGAGGTCGATGGATCTCAGTGAAATTCGCTGGGTACGTTCCTTTGCACGTTTCCGTCATTTATGCCAAATTACAGGCTTGAGACATGCGCAGATTGTTTGCAAATGAATTTTAAAGATTGTCTGCAAACGCCCTCCTGGCTTCCCACAATTATTGGCAACATTGCGTCTCTGACGTCAGTGTTGGCAAGGCGGCGGAAGTGACGCAGCCGAGGGCACCGCTAACTTCGGCGCTTAGGCCGCTACAGCGAGCGTCTGCTGTGCACAAGGCGACAGACAGCGTTGGTTTGGCCGGCGCTTCGCTGGTCGTCCCGGCTGTCACAGTTTTCATACTCCGCGCCGGCGTGACCGGCATGGCTTGCACGACTTCCGGTTCGTCCGTAACAACGTCTACGTCATACGTAGACAGTACACTCGGTTGGGTTTCGGTTTCGGTGTTGCGCTTTTTTGCTTATTTAAAATTATTCTCCAATTTGCCGAGTATTTCTGCTATCGGGCCCGTAACAGGAGCGTCTCAGGAACATAAAAGCACCATTACTTTGACATGGCCAAAAAATCGCCGCAGTTGGCCTTTAAGGAAAACCGACATCGCCATCGTTTACCCGACGAATGCAAATAATAAAAATTAGGATCCTCGCAGGAATAGAACCTAGGCATTCTGCATGGCAGCGACGTATTCTACCACACAGCAACGCCAGGTCTTGAAACTGCTTTGGAAAAAGACCTTGCGCAAACGTAATGCCGGTGCAACGTCAACTGTTATTGCAATGCCGATTATCTAATTCTATAACAATGCAATAAACATTACATATGTACTCCTATGATACATGCGTTATGTTGGGTTAACGTTAATGGTTGTTCCAGTGTTGCCTCCGATTTTATAGCAGTCCAATAAACGTTAAATTGGGTATCCCTATGTCTAGCAAGCTATATTAAAGCGCTGCCGGACCCCGGAGGAATATATGCGCTAACGAAGGTTACGTATGATATTGTTACATGCCATCAGGAACAAGAACGCTTCAACAAGACGATGAAGACGAAGAATGAAATAGCGCTCGTGCCGTTGCTGTTCCTCCATCTTGGCAGCAGCTGCTTCTATCTCCGTCTGTATATTTTGTAAATACATTTCTTCTTTTTATACTCTCACCCGTGACATTTGGTGGAGATGCTGTGTAACAACCGCATACAACGGAACTCCGCAGTGGCCGCCGCTTGGCCTGTCCCGCGATGGCAGAAGAGGATTCGCCTCCCGCTGAAGCGACCGCAACAACAACAACCGTTGTCCTGGCTCTCAGGTAAAAGATCCTGGCACGTTCTGTGGCACCGACAATGTCGATATTGACGAATGGCTGCCGATGTACGACGTAGAAGCAAAACTATCGCGGGGATGACACACTAAGTTGGCGAACATATGTTTACTACCTCAAAGGAACAGCGAAAGTATGGCTCTGATAACACCTGAAGAAGAAATGTAATTTACAAAATATACAGACGGAGATAGAAGCAGCTGCTGCCGAAGATGGAGGAACAGCAACAGCACGAGCGCTATTTCATTCTTCGTCTTCATCGTCTTGTTGAAGCGTTCTTGTTCCTGATGACATGTAACAATATTCACATCCTCGCACCGTAAAGAGCACTTCGTTTCGATAATACTGACGTCTGTGCTCTAACGTGGGTTCTGACCAGGGGCGTAGCCAGAAATTTTTTTCGGGGGGGGGGGGGGGGGGGGTTCACCATACTTTAGTGTAGTTCGTGCGTGCGTTTGTATGTGTGCGTGTCTATATACGCAAGCAAAACTGAAAAATTTCGGGGGGGGTTTGAACCCCCCCAACCCCCCCCCCCTTGGCTACGCCCCTGGTTCTGACGTTATGTCAGACTAAGTTACCCTTTAAACTCCAGTGTTGTCGACGTGTCTGGTAAGCGTACGATGTGCACACAACTACTACACTTACAAAAACACGTCGATCCACTTCGTAACGCTTGGCTTAAAGCAAAAAAAATCACCATATCCACGAAGTGAATGATGATGAGTGGCGAAGCTCCGGAGGGTAATCTGGTAAACCGCCAATCCCCGTAAATTTTGCCCACTCGATCATCATACAAAGACCTGACACACAAACGCGGGGGTCCTCATATATGACGTTAAGCTCATGGGAACGTTTATTGTCGACGTTGCCGTTTTGCCTTTCGAGGGCGAGAGCGCCTTCACGATTGTTTTCATCCATGGCGCAGAAAGAGAATGTTGTGGTCTGGCAACACGCTTATACTTCATGGTCATCAGCGTCATCGTTATCACGTGTAGTGGGTACATTCCACTATACTGGAACGCGCTTATTCTTCATGGTCATCAGTGGTCATCGTCATCTTTATCACATGGAGTGGACACATCCCACTATGCGTGGCTACATACTACATACTACAAAGGAGGGACAGGCCCACACCCTGAGGAGCTTCGCCCCTAAAAATGCAGCATAGACAACGACTCGCTGGCTGCTTCGAATGAAAGCGATTCCCACAAGACGTAGAGTCAGTCTGAGGCATGCAGAGTCGGCGTGTTGTGTGGTTCAGTGTACGAATTCTGCGAAGCGCAGAGCGATTCCCACGTTGCCGCGCTGCCGTCGGAACACGGGTCGGCGCCGCAAAGAGAAGACGCGGAAGGCTCCGCTCTGGGAAAGAAAGGCGACTCTGTGGTGACGCCGTTGAAGCGCAGGGCCGCCAAAGCCGCCTCCTTGCTTGTAACAAAAGGGAGGAGATACGAGCTGAACGGGAAGAGCGTCGCACCGGTGGGACGAAGCGACACACGGCCGCCTGTGAGCGTTTACCTGCGCTGCCGTTCGGAGAACCTGCCGCTAACAAGAAACACGTGTCGGCGCCGCAAAAGGGAAACGCGAGGAATTGGTCTTGCGACCGCTTGGCCGGATGCGACCGGGGGATGTCTTTGTGTACAATCGCCGTCTGGTCGTAATTACGGCACTCGGAGCGTTCAGGTGAACCGGCCCCCAGCTGCAGTAATGACCGAGTGTCATTAGACTGCAGAGCAAACGCACTATCGCGTACTATTTCGCCAGTGGCCAGGACCTGGGAAGAGTCGCGCTGCTTTGTGGCGGTTTCTTGAAAGAGACGTTGGTGCACGGGCGGTTGAGCCCGAGCCGAGCTTTCGGCGCTGGCGGACGTCAGGGGCATGCTCAGGCTATAACGTAGGGGAGAGTAAGATGACACGTGTTGCGCAGTGAACCTATCCCCTCGCGTGTTGTATAGTGTGGTCGTACGTTGGACCAATGCCGTGTCTATCATGAAAGTGTTTGTGCCATTGGTTGTGGTCAGGCACGTAGCCAGGATTTTTTTTTTTTTTTTGGGGGGGGGGGGCCCATGGCCTAATTATTCGAAAGAAAGAAAGTCTTTTCATGGCAAAAATAAAAAAAAAAGTTGCCCGGGAACATAAAAGGCTGGACGAATTTCGGGGGGGGGGCCCGGGCCCCCCGCCCCCTCCCCCCCTTGCCTACGTGCCTGGTTGTGATGATGCCAACCCCCAAGTGTGATTGGTTTGTTGAGGGACTCTTTGTCTAACTGAAGGTTGAAAAGAGGCTGTTTTGGATGTGAGAAGAGAGCGGAGGTTCGGGCTTGGACCCGGGCAGACGCCTGAGCGTGGCAATAAAGTGTCTCTTCACTGGACAACGGCTCTTCCTTCGCGCTGCCACCGTGCACTCGAGTCATCGAGGGGCGCCGATTCGAACCTCAAACACCTTCCCTCCTTAGCTAGTGTTGAAGCTAGCGTAGGATAGTAGGGAAAGGAAATTAACTCGTAGGATCTGCGGAGTTTTTCTTTTGGATATCACTTTTATGCTGCAGCTTACATTTCATAGGCACGTGTTCGTTATTATTTCTACCTGATAATTTCACAAATAAAGCTCCGAATGAAATGAACCGCATTAATTGTGTTATCACGTAGCGAAAAAGTAAATGAAGCTCGAAATACGGTGGCCACATCTCCAAGGGCGTCCGCAGAACTTTTTGCAGGGGGGTGCATCAGCAGGGGAAGGAGTAGGGGAGGGGACTTGCGTCCAACACAGGTAGCTTTTCTTTCACTGCCGTGACATCACCGGCAAGATTAGTCAATAGTAGTGTCCCTTACAAAAATATTTGGTAACATTAAGTTGACGGTCTAAAGACAATTTTTACTAGAACCTACCACAATCAAAAAGAGTGTCTACCAACTGTCTTTAGACGTCTGTACCAACAATCAATCAACGCTCTGGCTGCAATTGGCCACCAACTTTGAACAGACTCATGTTTCATAGGTTTCTGGTGACCTCGTAGTAACGCCCTATCAACAATGTTGTTCAACAGACACCCGATCACTGTGAGCAAAAATAAGCCGAGATGGGGTAAATATGGACTCGTCCTCTAGCGCACGCGCCTATGGAGGTTTATATACTCCGTCCAGGGGAGTAAAAAAATTTACCCCCTTTAAGGGACGGAGGTTTGGATGGACTGAGGGAGTATTTGTTTACATCCATAGGGGAGCTTTTCGTGTCGCACATGCACCAGAGAATCTTTAATTAAATTAGCATCGAAACACGCAACTCGATCACACGCACACAAACTACACACAACATTCGCAAAGTAATACACACTCACACTGACAACGCTCACCGCCCGCTCTTCACAACCAAACTTTGGTCACCGAGTATATATAGGCAACCACATCTTGGCCTTCAATGTAGCTCAGATGGGACACTTCTTTTCCGTGTAATTAAGCAACAAACATTCATGGCGTACGTGTAAATTTGCGGTGGGCTTATAGATACCACTGAGGCACACCTATCTTTTACTAAAATCCGCCTAACATTCACGACTTTTTTTAATTAGCGAATTTTGCGGGAGCCTTTCTCAAAGTAAGAAGGAGGTCTTTAGACGGTAGACATAAAATAGTCTTTATACAAAAGTAAGAAGCAGGCCTTCAGACGGTCTACATAAAATAGTCTTTATACAAAAGTAAGAAGGAGGTCTTTAGACGGTCTACATAAAATGTCTTTATACAAAAGTAAGAAGCAGGCCTTCAGACGGTCTACATAAAAATAGTCTTTATACAAAAGTATGAAGGAGGTCTTAGGACGGTCTACATAAAATAGTCTTTATACAAAATAAGAAGCAGGTCTTTAGACGGTCTACATAAAATAGTCTTATACAAAAGTAAGAAGGAGGTCTTTAGACGGTCTATTGACAAATGTTACTAGATCGCAAATGTTACTAGACGGTCACCAATGTCAATAGATGGTTACTAGGTGGTCTACTCAATGTTACTAGCCATTTTTGTAAGGGGTGTTACGTGCAGTTGGCTGGCAATCCTGAAGCTGCATACTGCATAGAAAACTATTATCCGAAATTCCAAGAGGGGGGCAGCCGCCCCCCCTTGCACCCCCCTCCGGACGCCCATGCACATCTCTCCTTACACACGCCACATATGGTGCATTCATTGAAGTCTGAGCAGCACGCGCGTGCGTGCCAATTCTTGGTGGTACATAGTTCCTCGGCCAGGGGATACACAAATACCGTTTGTACGCCAGAATTCGATATAAGTACACATTGAAAAATATGGAGCTTGGTTTGGGCACTAGGGCATGGCGCTTATATGTTGCTAGCGAATTTTCTCGCAAGCTCGCGAGGATACAATAAAACTACCGCTGGCCTCGTCTCACTTCCGACGTCACCCATTGCGTAAGGACTTGCCGAGACTATCAGAGACGGAAGATACCGCCGACTAGGCAAGTCGGACCTCTGCAGCCCATCGAACCTCCTCGCCGACCGTTCCAGCAAATCGGGATGGACTTACTGTGACCGTTCCCGATGTCGACTTCCGGAAACAAATGGATCGTCGTAGCTACCAACTGGCTCAACCGCTACGCCGAAACAAGGGCCCTGCCCAAAGGCAGTGCCGCCGAGGTAGCCAAGTTCTTCGTTGAGAGAGTCGTCCTTCGTCATGGCACCCCAGAGGTCCTCATCACCGACAGAGGTACGGCCTTTACTGCGGACCTAACTCAGGCGATCCTGAGGTACGCCGAAACAAAGGGCCCTGCTGACCAGAATGGGCATGTGCGGTCGCGTCGAGGTGGGGAAGCCGTAAGTACAACACGGCCGTGAGAAACGACGCAGATGACGCCATGCAAGTTGGTCTACGGAAGGAACCCGGCAACGACGCTTGACGCTATAGGCTGCCGAACATCACCGAAGAAGATGTCACGTTGCTACCCACTTGCAGCGCGCCGAGGGAGCTCGACAGCTCACCCGTCTGCGTATCAAGAATCAGTAGTGGTTCGAGGTCACTGCAATCTCGACGACCGACAGAGGCGGTCGTGTCTGGGTCTTGACGACCGACGATGACGTACACTCTAAGAAAAAAGAGAGTCAAAAGAGGGTCATGGAACCGTGACTCTCTCGGGTGTCCATCATGACCCCTTTGGAAGGTAACTCATTTGGGAAGGAGTCACTGGACCCTCCTGAAGCGCGGTATACAGCCATAGACCGCTGCCCTTTGGCGCCGCATGTGGCGCATTGCTCGGCGACGCAGACGGGGTTGGCGCCGGGGTGGCGCGCCGCTCTCCTCTCTCAGTCGTCTCAGTCTCCTGGTCTTATTGCGTTGCGTGGATGAGTTGGTTGCGCGTCTTCGGTGGTGTGACGCCGGCGCCGTGCACGAAGTGACGCTTGGAGGGCGGAATATTCATGGAGCTGTGGATACGGACAACGGGCGCCAATGGCCTAGGCACTGAGCGTCTAAATAGACCATGGCCGCCAACATGCTGGTAACATGTATGCGCGTTGCTGCGTCGACGTGTCGAACACGTCGTGTCTGCAAGACGTGGGAAGCCTTGAGTGTGCGGCGTGCTACGCGTGGGAACGTGAAAAAAAAAAAAAAAAAAGCCTGTGTACAGAACGCTCAGACGCACTATATGTAATGGTTTGTTGGCTGAAAGACGGTAGTTTGAGGTGCAGATATAGTACGGTGGCTTCCAGAATGTACGCGGGTAGTCATTCAAGTTGGACACGCCTCGCCGGTGAAAAGTGAAAAAGCTCTAGACTTTCGACGGCGCGCGTTGTTGCGGCCGCCAGGCGTGCACTCTTTCTCCCTCGTTTCTCTTTGCTGTTTTCGTGGTTTGCATACAGTGCGATGACGTTGGGCGCTATAACAGAATCGAGTGAGTGTACGTGATTGTGGGAGTTATGTGCGCTAATTCTAGCATATCACATGTCTGATCTCGACGTAGACGGCGTACGCACGCGCTGGGTGTCGTTCGGGCCCTAGTACTCGCATCTGTTTATCTGAGTATTTACGGCTGGGTTACGTTTGTAAAACGTGCGGTCAATAACCGCTCACGGCATGCCCCTGGCTGCCGGAGGATGTGCTTTGTTGTTTGTTGTTAGCCTTTATTATGTCTGTGTGAACCACTTGTGTAGGTTGTGCAAACCTTTACTGCAATTTCATTTTCCTCATAATATCACGTTCTGCTTTCAGATACCGTTTTTCATGGTGCTCACGCTGGACAGGAGCGACAACCTAGCAAGCCACAGTCTGATACTTCCAGCCGTCCCACTTTTTGATTTATTCTTAATCACAAGGAATAAATATGGAAACATGATGGCGATTTCTGCTGTTCATTTAGCACCATATGACACTGTGCACATCACAGTCACACATTTTAGTTGGCTATACTCATAGAAGCATGTAAATGAGGACTACCCAAACTTCTTAATTGGAAATCCACAGACCATCTTTTCGCGCTTTCTATATAACTTTGTTGGAAAATATGTGTTGTTTTGACGAGTTCTTTAAAATAATGCTAAAACTGAACTATTCTTTATTTACAGTCGCTGGGCAGAACGGCAAGTATTATTGGACTTGCTTAAAATCAATACTCCACTATTTTCAACAGTAGTCGCGCAAAAGTAGAGCAAGGATCGAATGAGTAGCTTTAAAATACTTGTGGAGTCGCTTGAATGCTTCGGTGTGGGTCCCTTGACCCCCCTAGGAGCGTTACCGGCAAGAGTAGTCTGACTCCCTATGAGTGATAACGTGATCCTCCCGATGAGAGTCTTTGCACTCTTCCTAGAGGGTCAGGGGACTCTTCTAGAGCGAGCCGACCCTGACCCACCAAGAGAGTCACCGTGACTATTTAAAGAGAGTCCTATACGTGGCAAGTCAGAACTCTCCGAAAAGAGTCACGCATACTCTTTTTTTTCTTAGAGTGTAGAATGAGTGAAAAGTTCCTGCGGCGATATTTCGGGCCCTACAAGATAATCAGACGTTGCGGTGCACTGGCCTATGAGGTCGTACCCGATGGCGTAACGTCATCACAGCCAACGTTTCTAGAACTACTTCAGTTTAAAAATCACAGCATATCCACGTGGTGAATGATGATGAGTGGGGCGAAGCGAACTCGCGCTGCAGCACGGCGATGGCATTGGCGCGAGCGTGGTCCTTCTTGATGGAAGATATTGTGACTAGATTGTTTGAGAACCACAATCTGTTGCACACACCGCAACTATGGCCGAAATTGTTATCAAGGAAGTCCCGCTGGAAGCGCGCGTCGGCGCCTTCGGGCAGAGCCCGCCCTGATGCGTTTTGCAGCCACTTCACGTGCTCGCACAGCCTCGGGCTCTGCCTGCCGGTACGCGCGCTTTCTCGCCGCTTCACGGTCCACATTTTGAAGATCCGATTCGCGCCGCAGCCGTGCAGCTTCGGCCTCGCGGGCTCGAACGGCGGGGTCTTCGCGCCGCAGCCATGCAGCTTGTCGAGCAGCTTCGGCCTCACGGGCTCGAACGGCGGGGTCTTCTCGCCGCAGCCCTGCAGCTTGTCGAGCAGCTTCGGTTTCGCGGGCTCGAACGGCGGAATCTGCTTCGCGGTGTCGACGTGCAGCTTCGGCCTCGCGGGCTCTCACCACGGGATTCTGTCTGCGAACGCGCGCTGCCGCCGCCTTCCGTGCCCTCCGTTCCGCATCCTTGTCTTCCATCTGGCGACTCCGAGCTAAAGAGAAAGCGTGCCAAGAGGGAACCTCATGGCGCGTTACTTCTGAAATGTTTTCTTCGGGTGTCGATGAAAACACGAGACGTAGTAAAGAAGAAAGAACGCCACACAGGCGAACACGCAAACGAGAGTGTCACTCGTCAACGTCGTATTCTTCTACTACTGCATACCAGAACGCGCGCAGTAAAAGAAGAAAGAATGCCACACGGGCGAACACGCACGAGAGTCTCACTCGTCAACGTCGTCTTCTTCTTCTACTGCATACCAGAACGCGCGCTTCTCACGAGCTAGAGGTGGCTACTACAACGCTACAAACAAATGGAGGATGGACAGACCCACGGCATAAGGAGCTTCGCCCCTAAAACTCGGCTCTGTTGCGCGGCTCCGCCGCAAGCGGAGGCGCGAGTGGCGCAGTAGTCGCGTCAGGCTTCAGCGAGGTGCGCCGGTGCGGCCGCTGCTACGGCTGCTACCGTATCGGCGCGCCGGATCAGATGCGTCACTGCGTTGTATTGATGAACACATAGTCCGGATTTTGCAATAAGCAGCAAAAAAGATTACTCGTGATTACACAAAGCCGACATGTTTTGTGCCGGGCTGCGCAGCGGCAATAGGACAAACAAGTGACCGCGGCACTCTTGGGCTCGCGGCCTTTGGGTCATCAGTCGAGCGCCATAACACTAGATCACCATGGCGGGGCCTTATCGTAACAGCTGTCTATAGCAAGTAACTGGGTTCTTCTAGCACAACATGGAGGGGTCACGGCCAAACGCTTATGGGTACTTTATAAATGTTGGCGACAGCTTAGTGACTACATTATGCCCAAAGCACTAAAGAAATTAGGCCCGCTGAAAAATGCGCTGTATTACTAGTGCGCGCTGCATAATTACATTACTGATATATACATTGCTTATTCATGATGCGCTTCTGGATGCCATATAGACTGTGCGTGATAGCAACATTGAATCAGTGCAGAGGAGGGCTGTTCGTTTCATTTGTCAGGGCGATGTCGGGATTTTCCGACCGCGTCCGTACTGAATTCTTCGAAATTATCTCTCCGGAAGGGATGCAGGTACCTTGATGCTTTTGCAATCATTTGTTCACTCATCTTGCCTAGGATCGGATTTTGATTTCACCTCGAATGGCAGTACTCTTCCTGCTGGGCATTATCGCAGCCCTGACATAAAGCCTTTCTCTGCGCACACTAGCATCTCAATGCACACTTATTTCCCAAGAGTCAATTTAACCGGCTCTGTTCGGAAAATGGCGCTGTCAGTTTCCGTGGAAGCACAGCTGTCACAAGATTACTGTCCTTTTCCTGTTCTGCTAGCTCTTGGTTGTTCCTTGTATACACGCGTATGCACACCACTCCTGAAATAGCACTGAGGGGGGTTTTCGTATATGAAAATAAATAAATGAAGGCTTCTTGCGTGTTCGGAAGGTGTCGAGAGAACCGAAACTAGCCATGTGAGAGCGTGGAGCCTCGTCTACCGCGGACCTTCCTCGCCGCGTTTCTCTCCCTGATTGCTGTGTGTCGCTACCGTCTACAGACACTACAATGACAAAACAAGCAATGGAGGTATATCGGACAGCAGAGGGTGAAATATACAGCGAAACGTTTTATGGCAACTCAAGGAGGAATTTTACCGTCGTTGTGGCCATAGCGGGACGTCTGAGAACACGAAACTATAGAAAGAAATTTTTTAATGGAGACGATTTTTGCCAATTGCGTTGAGTAATTTTCTTAATATAGTCATTATCTTAATGGTGAGAGAGATGCCGTTTATTAGAAAGCGTTACAAATTCCTTTCGCTTATGTACTAGTCCATTTGGCCTCGATTTGGTGTCCAAGTTTCTGTGATTCAAAGCAAGTCGGTTGACTTGCCAGTGCTCTTCGTGGCTTCTTCATAAATGACAAATTTGCTGCGTATTCTACGTGTTTCCTGACGCTTGAGACTATAAAAGTTTTGTTTTTCCGGGGTCTTAAGTCCTGTTACGGATATAAGTTTGCTGCAGATATCTGCAAATGCGGATGTGCTGTCCAGGTGCTTTATCACGGCCTAGTGTGAATAACCGCATTACACAACACAGAGAGCTAGAAGAACAACGCGAGCGCTATAGTACCGATTGGTCAATATCTCAATTTCTCTCCTGAGTACAGCGTTATTCAATGCTCGATGCCCCCTGTCTGCACCCTTTGCACTGTGTGATTTGTCACGTGGTTTCAGTAATGTTTATTTTTTCAATCAAACTGTAAGGATGTTGCCTTGCAGGCAATATCGCACTCACGCATTACGCAGCCAGGTTGCTCCTTCCCACCGTTTGGGTAAAAATCAACGTCCCCGATAGGTGTGTCTATGCCCAAGTGGCCCTTAAAGAAGTCGCCATTACCGCTGGTGTGGATGACGTCGACGAAACGGGCGTCCTCCTTGCTGACGCACATTCTCGTACCAGCAAATAGCGGACCAGCAGGGTCCAGTGCTGCGGCGAGGCAATAGCGTTCAGACGTAATAATTGTTGGGGTTTACCGTCCCAAAACCACGATATGATTATGAGGGACGCCGTAGTGGAGGGCTGCGGACATTTCGACCACCTTAACGGGCACCTAAATCTAAGTACGTGGGCCTCCAGCATTTTCGCCTGCCTCGAAAATGCGGCCGCCACGGCCAGGCTTCGATCCCGCGACCTTCTAGTCAGCGGCAGAGCACCATAACCACTACACCATCATGGAGGATTTCGGACAGCACGGTAGCATGGGTAACAAAAGAGCGCCAGTACACACACACACACACACACACACACACACACCACACACACACACACACACACACACACACACACACACACACACACACACACACACACACACACACACACACACACACTGCGCTGCTCTGAGTGACACACACACACACACACTCACACACACACACCACACACACACTCTCTCTCTCTCTCTCTCTCTCTCTGCTCATGCGCTGTTGCACTGATTATCAAACATAGGCTCCCATGGCGAACTGTATCAGGGAGATGAACACGTTCACTACATGAACGTGTTCATCACATATCTGAGCACCGACGCGATGTATCGCATTAGCGCATGCGCTGCTCTGAGTGATCAGTGCTACAGACAGAGCTCGGCCAGAAATCTCGGGTGTTGTCCATGTTGATATGAGCGAACACGTGCCATCGCTAAATATCTATCGTACGATTTTCATGTCTTTTCTACCTGACAGTGTGAGCAAATTTTATAAAGACTCGCAAATTAGTGTAGGCCCCGCTGTCCAGCTCTGGGTGCTTATGCCGGATACGCTGAAACTATTTACTGATAGAAATGCTGGAGACGCGGTGCACTCTTTGAGCACGTTCAAAGCATATATACTTACGCAATTATGCATGTACTCAACCGAAATTGTGCTCAGGGAAAACTGAAAAATTTCGCGGGGGTTAAACCGCCCCGGGAATAATTTTTCACTTTTGCTTGTGTGGAGATATACGCACAAATACAAACGCGCGCATGAACGCACATAAAGCATGGTTGAACCCTCCCTCGAAAAAAATTTCTGGCTACGCCCCTGTTCGCCTAATAAAGATTTTAGGCTTTACCAGTGTCACAGGCACATTCTTCACCGTCATAACCTCGTAACAATATACAAAACTAGCTTCATGAGGTTGTATACTAAAGGTCGTGTTAACTTTTTCAGCAGGTCGGGGTGGTTATAGCAGAATGACCCGCCACCGTGGTCTAGTGGTTATGATGCTCCACTGCTGACCCGAAGGTCGTGGGATCGAATCCCGGCCTCGGCCGCATTTCATTGAAGGCGAAATGCTAGAGGCCCGTGCTAAGATTTAGGTACACGTTAAAGAACACCACCAGATGGTCAGAATTTTTGGAGCGCTCCTTTGCGGCGTCTCATAATATATCATGGTTTTGGGACGTAAAACCCCAACAATTATTACTTTTATGAAGTGGAATGTACGATCAAAATTACAACGTACGCTTAAGCACCACAGCGCTAGTCTTATCGGTGATGCGCCAGATGGTTTGGCCAGTCGTGCGCTTGAAGTTGCGAGCGAAGAAACCGGCGACGTGTGCCCCGAGGCTGAATCCAATGACGTGCACCTGGTCAGGTCCGAGCGTGGTTGGGTGCCGCTTTATGAGCCGTTGTAGTAGCAGAAACATCTCGCGACCGACGAGCGCAGTGTTGGCCACCGCCTTGAGGTAATCCATCCCCCTCGCTCCAATACCCCAGTCGACGATGATGACGTTACAGTCCGCCTGCAGTCAGGTTAACGTGGTCTGAGCTTCACAAAGGCTTGGATAGTTCTTTTACCGAGTCTAGATCAGGAGTTTCAAACACACGGCCCGCGGAGCTTTCTCTAGCGGTCCGGCACGCACATGAGAGTCTTCGTCCTACATATTTAAAAAATATATTCTCAATAAGTATGTTCATGGGCCTTCATCCCGCAATGGACACCTGCCCGCACCAGAAAGAGACTTGTCGGGCAAGGCGGACTGACGGGTTTTCTCCTGGAATGACTTTGGATCAAGAGGTGATTTGTAGTGGTCCAAGGCCTCTTATTCCGAAATACCGGATTTGGTATACCGACCCCCTCCCCCCTCTCTGCTTCGGGAGAAATAGAAGAGAGAACGCGACGAGAGGAGAAGAACACCCTGTACCGATATGGTCCTCGGATCTTGACGCCGGATCCCCTTCAGAAATGACCCATATATGAGATATGGGAGAGGCCTTTCAAATGGCAACGTTAGCTGAACATTTCGTTCAACGTCCCCCCCTCCACCCCGCCCCCTTCAATTTTTTTCCCTGTCACGGCCGTTGCGGGACTAAAGCCGCTAAGCTAAGGCGTGTTTGGTACCCCTGGTCCAGATCCATCGAAACAATATTTGGTAGTCGGCTTGAAGAATGTACTTGTTCCAGCCACACATATTCCCACTCTTCGCCGGAGCCCGTATTCACGAAAACGTCTTACGCTAAGAATATTCCTAAGAGAATATTTCAACCAATGATAATGCGGGACATATCATCAGCAACGCCTACTGACCAATGGGGAAACGCACTTAGGAAAGAGAAGTTTTGTGAATACTGTGAATACAGCCCCTGTTTGTTCTTCGCTAGCGCGCGTCAGCCCAAGGTGATGCGAACAGATTCTTGAACAAAATGAACGGTCATGCTGGTTACGTGCCAGTTTTGCTAAAGCGGCTGCAGCTGAAATGTTCCTTTCAGCTGCGGCCGCTTCTACGTAGGACAGACGGGCCGCTGCATTAACCAGAGATTATTGGAAGAGATCGCTAACCGGAGGCTCACCTTCCAATCTATCTTTACATTGTCGCGAGTGTAAATGTACGCCAAAATTCGATGAATGCGCAGTGTTGTACTGGCATAGAAATGAAGAAACAAGCCTGATGATGGAGGCATGGCATATCGAGAATAGTGGTAGCGTATGCGTGAGCAATCCATCAATCGACTTGCATAAAGATGAAATCAAATGCCTTAACAGTTATCTTCCACGTAGACCCCCACGCGTGCCGGATTGATAGGTTCGCCTATTGCATGGGCATGCGCAGATAAGTTTTCCTGCCTTCTTTCTTTTCCGCCGTTGTGCGTTTCTTCAGTTGTTAGTCGGCGTTTGTGGTGTCCTGACTTTTTTCTTGTGTCCGTGTTTGCACGCCCTGTCTTTTTAGAATGGTTACGAACTAGCTCAGCTCTCTCTTATTCTAGACTACTTGTGTTTTTCATATTGCAATTAATAATTATATCTGGGGTTTAACGTCCCAAAACCACGATATGATTATGAGAGACGCCGTAGTGAAGGGCTCCGGAAATTTCGACCACCTGGGGTTCTTTAACGTGCACCTAAATCTAAGTACACGGGCCTCAAACATTTTCGCTTCCATCGAAAATGCAGCCGCCGCGGCCGGGATTCGATCCCGCGACCTTCGGGTCAGCAGTCGAGCGCCATAACCACTAGACCACCATGGCGGGTTCATATTGCAATTGCGAAGTGTGTGTCCTTATATATGCGTTTCAGCGAAAGGTGCTTAGCTACGTAGGGAAGGTACGCAGGACAAAGCGATTTGTTATACGACCGTTAGTCAACAGCCCCTTTTTATGAAAAAAAAAAAACGAATGTCGGCGAAACGTTGGTTAGACCATTTCGACGTACCTCACTCAAGAGGGCGTTCTTGATGTCGTGGATCCAAATATCTGCGCCACTCTGCGTGTAACCGTGAACCAGAAATATCAGCGGCTTCTTCTTTTGGAACTGGGATTCGCCCCGTAGCTTGCGACCCGCGCAGTACTGCAGTTCCACGAAGATGCCGCGGTTCTGGCGCGAGAAAAGCTTGAACGTGGTCTTGGCCGAGGCAGGGTTGGCGGGGAAAGCTGCCGGGTGCATGAGCGTGTCGTCCAAGATGTTGAAGCAACCCACGCACTCGTAGCATTTTTCCGTTGTATTGGCAGGCTGCGAGAAAACAGCAGAGTGAACCAATGTATTTTTGCACGTAGAAGGCTCACGTTCATTTTTGTATGCCTTCAGCATGCATGGTCAAAACAAATGGAAAGTTTGAAGACTGCAAGTTTTGTGACAGCGTGACTAAAAATCCAGGCTAAAATCGACAGCGTGTACGCATAGGAGTAGCAAGTGCTTCGTCGTCTAGTAGATCGGATAGGCATTTTAGTGTCTGCCGTTGAAGCCTAATAGAACTTGAGATCTATCATGAGTGAGTTGGCCCAGCACTTGGAGATATCCCACTTTCAAGTTACTACGACGATACTGCTACACATCGTCTTCCCTGTAGGACCGATTCCATTCCGCCCGTACTGGTTCAGACTGCGATGTTGCTACTAAAGATAAATGGCTGAGCGCAAGGAGGAGTCTCTCAAGCCTGACTCAAGATGGGTCATTTCCGTGGCTTTATTTCAATAAAAAGTTGATGCTCCACAACAAGGACCTATTCAGGCTAACTCGCCTTAAAGGAAAAGAAAAGGGTTTCAAGTTCGTGTGGATAAAGAACGGCAAAATTTTTGCTAAGAAATGTGAAGGCTCATGCCTCATCCGTGTAGAGGGAAAGTCCGATTTAGATATAAATTGCTGAAATGACAGACACCAACTCGCTTACTTGTAACAGTTCTAGAAGCTTCGAAGTTTTTCAATAATTAAAATGGGGATTCTTTTCGTGCCACACACGTTAACATCCGCAACCTTCGAAAAAAAAAAATTGGGACGAATTTTGTGTGATCACGTCATCAATAAAGCTTGCTAGGGTTGAGGTTTGGGCAAGTTGGTTCATTGTGCAAAGAAGGGAAAACAGTGCTGAATTTTAGACGAGCACGAAGGAAGACAGACGACGACAGGCGCTGACTTACAACTCAGTAAGTCAGCACCTGTCGTCGTCTGTTGATACGTTGCCGAAACGTTGGCGTGAAGGTTACTTATCTGGCCGTCTTACCACTTCATGCATTAACCACATAAATATCCGAGCACGAACGTTAACGTTGCAATCTGCTGTCGTGGAAATTAAACTTGCCGATAATTATTTTGTTTGCTACTCGCTAACTCGGAAAATTGCACACCCGCCCCAACAGTGACCTCCAGTAAAAAAGGAGTTTCCATCTGCGATGAAAAGTCTTTCTATAGGCTAGTATCAAAATACGTTCAGCGAAGCTTCAACTTGCGCACCACTTGTGCACTATTGCGCACCACTTGTCCTATCCCCCTATTTTTCATTAGTCCTTCATGCATTTTGATCAGCGCAACATCAGAATCAAAATACGACTGGAAATGTTTCTTTAAAAATGCTGCTCCAGCCGACATCTATGACAGCCTTATGACAACTTTGACAACTTAAGAAGGCGGCCGCACGCATTCTACTCGTCAAACAGTGTAACAGGAAAAATAAATGGATGACATAAGAAACCCTGGCTGCTAAAAAAAAAGAGCTTCTTTGGACTCTAACTAAACGTCATCCAGGTTCCGAAGCATTGCGGCGCAAATTCAAAGCGCGAAACAGAGCGAATGGGATGATTCGCTGCGCAAAGCGAAAGCATTTACGGGATGAATTTAAGTTTGCTCGGGCAGACTACAGGAAAACACGCTTCTTAATAAACAATCTTAAAGGTGTTAATAAACGTGGTAATCAAGCATGCGATTTCAGTTCTTTTGGCGTTGATGATAGCTACCCGTCGCTAATTATTTTAATACTGTATTATCCCGAGTGTCGAGTAACCTATCGCCACTCCCACCAATATGCGCTTTACAAAATCGTGCATTAGAGTCTGCTAATTTACCTTTGCTTACTGAAGACAAACTTAAATCTCTTATCCTTAGCCTAAAGCGCTACAAATCACCAGGTATTGATGACATTCATGTAAATGATCTGTGGGCCATTTTTTTATGTTATCAAAGGTGTTTTGCTGTCGTTATATAACAACATATTTCCACTGGTAAAATTCCTGTGAATATGAAAACTGCTTTTTTTTCAGAATCGCTTTTTTTCTGTAATAAAAATATTTTGTTTCTCTTTTCTTGAGATGTAGCTCCCCACACAAGACTACAATAGTTTATGTGAGAAGAAAATAACGCACTAAAGACTAAAAGGTTGGTTTTGAATGGAAGCATCTGTCGAAATTTAGAAAGCATACCGCACGTCTTTGCTATATTTCTGGTTACTTTATTAACGTGTTGGTTCCATTTGAGATTTTTGTTAAAATTTAATCTTAACGACGAAATTTCTTTGACAACCTGCATTTTTTTCGGGCCCTAGGTGTATATCCAAACTACGACAGACAGCTTTCAGAACCGGTGCAAACCACACAGCTTTGGATTTTGTTGTGTTTATCATTAAAGAATTTACAGCTCTCACATATGAAAAATTTTGCATTTTTTGCCTTGATAGATTTTGTCTCACTTCTTCGTTGATGTTCGATTTTCCGAATATTTTTATTATTTCTGTAGTGAAGAGGTGACGACGACGAAGTAAACGGGCAAGCAAGCCCCAGTGTCAATGGCCATGGAACAGGAGATCACACTTGCCTGGACTTTGGCTGCTAGACGACCAGTGGCCTTCGATGCTCCAGCCTTGACGTTTCTTGACGTTTCATGTTCTCCGCGCGTCACTAAATCACGTCGCAGTTCCCTTTTTGTTTTCTTTTTGTATATATCGCTCAGAAATATTCGAGATCTCGAACTCCGATTAAAGTTGACAACTCATTGGTGTTGTCGATTTATTCGCTATAACGCTCCAGCCAACTAGCCTCCTGATCCTGATTAGCTGTAATGGCGGATCGACTCCCCGTAAAAGCGTCCCTGGTACAAATCTCGGACCAGGACGGATTTTTTGTCACATAAGAAACTTTCGGTTGGAGCAGGACACCGAACAAGGTAGTGGGTAAATGTAAAAACATCTTTACCTGAAAAAAAATAACAAAAAAACCCGACGTTTCGGCTCCCACTCGTGCCTTTCTTCAGGGGTGACTGGGGGGCACCAAAAGGCAGTCTTTTCTTTAGGCCGACACGTTACCTGGTTCGCCTGGATGTGCCACGATTCCACGAGAAACAGCTTATGGTGGTTGCCCTCGAAGTCGACCGCGCAGGAGTTGTCAAATGCGAGCGGACAGCTTTTCTCTTTCAGGTGACATGGTTGTGTGAACGTAAGCCACTCACCTTATAATCTGGGTCCAGCGGGGCAGCCTTTGATACAATGGCGCCGACGTAGCATAAAGCAGCCACCAGCCGATGCGCTGTGTGGATCGAGGAATGAAGGTAATCACGTTATTAAGGCGAAAGCCTTATATGTCTCACGAGTCATGAAATTTTCGAGAAGTGATGAGGCCTTGTTGGCGGCGGCGTCAACACGAATGATGAAAAAAAAAAAAGGCTAGTAAAGGTTGGTCAAAAGTCATGTGACAAACAAGTGAACGTATGTGTGCCGTCGGCTTATCAAAGCTCGTAAAAAGAAGGATCTCCATGGCCTGCAAGTTGGTTTTGAATTGCAGGTTGAGCGCCTTATGGCATGGAATTACGTTCCTTTGCTGGTTTCCAGTGTGTCCGAGTCCTGACTGCAGAAGCTTAACCTGTATAGTACCGATGTAATGGTTAGCGTTCCATACGAGCGAATGTTATCCTTCTCTTCCTTGCCTTTATAGATTAAGTTCATTCTACTTTTTCGTCAAGTGTCCGGTATTTGCCTGTCATGTAAGCATTTTCCGCGGCTTTCAACAGTGCTTATTTAGTGTTATGTTCTAGTTCGTTGGTGAGGCTGACGGGAAGCCCATCTAAACCCGCGGCACTGCGCTTTGGATTTTTTCCTTCAGCCTTCTTCCAGTTGAAATTCTCGAGTACTAGTTCTTCCTCGGTTGCGCTCTCCTTCATACTTTTACTCACCGGGGAAATCCCTTGGACGATCTTTTTAAACGTATCGGCTGTTACCTTTCGGATGTAACCTAGCGCTTCCTTCCGTTTGACTTCCTCCTTCATATACAATATGTTGTTGCATTGTGAGAGACTTCCTACCTAGCGCTTTTATGTGGCTCCAAAATACCATAAGCGCGGCTTTCTTGTCTTCGTGGATCTCTGTCACCTAGCGTTCACTTTCACCTTTAATTTTTGCTTTGGCCAATGTCGGTGCAATTTATCTTTTTCTCTAAATATATTTCCCATATTTTGTTGATTTCTTTCTGCGGCCGCTTCTCCTGTACCTGCTAATGTCTTGTTAATGTACCTGCTAATGTACCTGCTAATGTCCTGTACCTGTCCTGTCGTGCCGGGTTTCGGCACCAAAATTTAGATGCTAAGACATTAGCAGGTGCAGCGAAACTGAGCCAGGAGCCATCGTGTCGCCATGATAGAACGTGTTCTCTACTTCTTCCTCTTTTCTGCCTTTCCTGGCTGGCTGCGTTTATTTGTACTTCATCTTTTCTACATCTTTTTTTTGCCTGTCTCTGCTCCCGTGATGCTTCTCGATCGCTTCCCAGATTTCCTCGTTCCGCCAACTTTCTGGCTTTTTCTTTCCTTTCCGACACCTGTCGTTATAAGGAGAAACTGCTTGCTGATGAGGATAAATGTTCTTGGTCTATAAGACCATCCCCATATTTGGCATGAACAGGGCGTATACTTTGTGTTCGCTGAGACACAAGGAATGTTCACGCAGCACTTCTCTGGCTACTGCTGCCTGTCTGACGTGACCCGGGAGCGCAATCTGCACCTCCGGTCAGAGCTAGCGAGTTGGGCCTCCCATTGCTCGAAAGTATTAGGTAGATTGTACTGGCCTGAAAAGGCATCTAAAGTTGGTGGTCGGTTTAGGCATCCCCACGAAATGTGACATAGAGATGGCGAGCCGCCACACCCTGGACTTGGGGGCCCCACCCATCGAGCTCATGACCCCTTATCCCAACCCTTATGAATGAAGTTGTACGACTACTACTACGACTCACGCAGCGCTTTACACACACATATATCCACAGGCACCGCCAAGTAAGAGAGTGTTGGGTGGGGGGAATTCGTAGCACTGCCTACCAACGACACCTACTGATCTCGATATGCTGATCATTGCCAATATTTTCATTAATTAACAGCACTACGTCAGAAACAGGAGCTCTTTCTCGTCCTTGACTGCATGCTGAGCTGCGGCACAATAACAGATTGTGCCGCAGTGACGTATGCTGAATGACGTATGCTCTCAATACCGTATGCTGACGTATGCTCTCAATGACGTATGCTGAATGTCACGCACTCATGAAGTTCAGCAGCGAGTGCTACCATTGTTGGGCACTTTGCAATTTCGGTATAAAATATTCTTCTTGTTAGGGCTTAGGCCGGTCGCATCTGTGGCGTAAGTGGAGCTACAGGCCATTTAACCATCGACACGTTGTGTACTTTGTTCATTTCAGCAAAGTCGTACGCGAGGCGATAGCTTAAGCACTGTGCCTAGCATGCATATCCAATACCTGCTACATCTCAAAGCTCTTGGCAATTATGGGATATGGCGGTAGCACACAACTCTATGCAGCAGGGAGCACTACCGAATTTTCATTCAGACCGCGAATATGTCTTCGGCAGACTGGGCGAAAGCATGCACTCACCTAGCGCACAGTGCCGTTGCGCCATGATAACACTTCACCTTTGAGCACTAGCTGAGCCTGCAAAATAGGTGCAAGAAACACCGAAAATTCACTCTTAGTGCTGGGGAGAAGGCAATAATCACAGGTCGGCAAACTCACTCATGAGGACTCACTCAGACTGAGATCGAGCCGTGAGTCTGAGTCTGAGTGAGTCCGGGTTAGTAATATTTTGGTGAGCTTGAATCCTAGTAAGTGCGGCCGAGGAAAAATTTTGATGAGTCTGAGTCCGAGTGCGCCTTATGTCCAAAATATATTTCATGAGTGAACCTGAGTAAGCTCCACATTTCTTGCCGACCTATGGTCCTATCTACTCAACTTCAGCACTACTGTCAGCCTTATGTCAGCTCACGTTTATACTCACATTGTTCAACGCACTAGAGTTTATACGACAGCTCAATCTTTTATTCATCAGAGGCGTGAGTTACGGAGGTGAAGGGGAGGTGTACCTTGTCCTCCCCCCAGCAAACTGTTTCACGGGAAGTTCTTGACAAAAATTATCGTGTGAGTAATGCCTTTCAATAAAAATGTCCTTACCCGGGATTGCAACTACTCATAACTCAAACTTGAAGGTACGAGATGAAAAGGCACCAAGTTGAGCACCGATAATGCAAGATATTGGTGTTAGAGAGCCTTGACAGCTTGGTCGAAAAAGCTAATTATACGCTAAATAACTCATGAGTCGACTCACTCAAACTCAGATCGAGCCCTTAGTCTGAGTGAGTCCGAGTTATTCATATTTTGGTGAGTTTGAGTCCGAGTGAGTCCGGTTGAGAAAAATTTTGGTGAGTATGAGTCCGAGTGAGCCCTAACGGCTAAATATATTCCGTGAGTTAGTATGAGTGAGCTTCACACTTTTTGCCGACCTATGGCAATAATATCCTACGAATAACAGGTGAAGCTGACTGTACGACATGGTTCTATTAATGCTTTGCCGTTGTGCACTGCCAGCTATGTAATGTGAGAAACCGCTTGTAGGGGGTCACAACGCAGGCTTCAGAGGCATACATTCAAATGAAAAATCCTTGAAATTTGGCAAAGTGCTCTAACCGTTAACTGAGGAATTTTACATGCCGGCATGACTTACGCAGCACTCGTTCCATCTTTATCTGAATACCAGGCATTGTGCCAAGAAACGAGGACTCACTGCGACTATGTAGCACGGGCGCTAAGGGCATCTCAAGCTGTCGTATTGCAGTCTTCATCTTAGCCTCCACCAATGTTCGCAGCATTGGAATAAATAAATAAATAAACAAATAAACAAATAAATAAATAAATAAATAAATAAATAAATAAATAAATAAATAAATAAATAAATAAATAAATAAATAAATAAATAGCAGCACTGTGGGCTGTCAAACATATCAGATGAGGGAGCGGGGCTGTTTAAGCTCTAGGTTAGGCGCCGGATCGTGTGCAGAAATTTGCCGAGCTCTGACGTCTCTGCGCGCTGCCTAGCGACCATCTGGCACCTCTTCGCCTAACAACGCGTTGGAGGAAGGACATATCAGAAAAGCATACACTTAAAGGTACCTATAAGCTGACTGCCTAAGTGTCGTACAATAGCGTTAATATCATTCGGCAAACGCAAAAAGCCTGTACACATGGCGGATAGATTGCATGTCCTGTCCACAACGTGCGCTTCTCACATGTCACAATACGCTTGCCGCGTGGACAAAGATGCAATAAGAAAAGGTTTTGTTTCTTAGAAAGCTGAATCGACGTTAACAGAATAGAAGAAACACCTTTTGTCGGTGTGCTTACTTCAAAAAACACGCCGAGCCTGCATTTCAGTTGAAATGTGCATAACCTCCAAAAGCCGATATTCATGAGTAGATGTTCGATTTCTGTTTCGATTCGACACGTATTTGAGTACGCGCACTTTTTTGCACTTCTTGTTGCTTTAGGCGTGTATGCTCTACCCAATACAGGGGATCGACGAGCAAGTTGGCAACTGCTCCAAAATTCTAGACTAAAAGCTAAACAGTTCAGACTGCTTAAGATAAGCGTTTTTCGAGCGGATTGTATGTGATGTAATGATAGCGATAATAAAGGAAAAATCAGTAATCACTTGTTTACCAGAGCTTAGACTT